>NW_004443942.1:33171260-33221401 GCF_000243295.1 Trichechus manatus latirostris
TCTTGTTTTTCACGAGCTGCTCTCAGGATTCTTTGTTTGTCTTTGGTTTTGGCGAGTGTGATTATGATATGCCTTGGTGATTTTCTTTTGGGGTCTCTCCTATACGGGGTTCATTGAGCTTCTTGGATGGCCAGGTTTTCATCTTTCATGATATTGGGGTAGCTTTCTGTCAGCAATTCTTTAATGATCCTCTCTGTGTTTTCTGTTTTCTCCCCCGTTCTCGAATTCCAATCCCTCGAAAATTTGTGCTTTTGATTTTATCCCACATAACTCTCAGGTCTCTTCATTTTTTTTTTTTTTTTGTTCTTTTTTTCTGAGTTTTCATGAAGCAGAGTTGTATCCAACTATTTGTCTTCAATGTTACTGATTTTGTCTTCCACCATTTCAAATCTACTTTTCAGCCCTTCTATGACACCATCCATTTCTGAAATCTTGTTGTTTAACTTTTGGATTTCTAATTGTTGTCTTTGTATAGTTTCTAGTTGTGAATTTATTTTGGCATTTTGTTCCTGCATTATTTTCCTGAATTCTTCCAGTTTTTTGTCTGTAGTTTCCATGAATTTGTCTATTTTTTCCTCATATTTGTCAGCTTTTTGCCTCAACTCTTGGAGAATTTTGAGTATTAGAGATTTGAATTCCCTATCATGTAGTTCTAGTGCCTTTTCTTCCACTGGAAAGTCATCTGGTGTTTTATTTTGGACACCTACTGGAACCATCCTGTCTTGTTTTTGTAAATGTTTGCATATTGTCTGCTGTCTTCGGGGCATTCAGTAGTTATTTTTCTCGTTTATCGATTGTAGATTTGTTCATTTCTTCCTTTTTTTTTTTTTAATTTGACTGTGTCTGAGCACGTGGACTGTGTGTTCTTTGTTCTTTGCTCCTCCGTGGGCACAATACTTTTTGCCTCCTTCTCCAACTGGCAGGGTCAGTCACTCAGATATGGTATGGCAGGGCAGGTCTGGCTGAAGAGGAGTTACTGGGATGTGTTGTTTGTGGCACTTATTACAGCCACCAGGGCGGGTCGGTAATCAGTGCAGGGCAGGTTCCAGTAGGCCGTGCCTATGCTGCTCATTGGTGTGATGTTAAGCGCACAGCACAGGTAGGCAGGATGTAGCAGGGAGATTGTTATGTGTGGAGCTAAGATGGATATGGGAGAGAGGAGAGAGGAACTGGAGCCAAAAACATTCAAACAAACAAAAAAGAATGCTAAAGGAGCTTGCTGTTGGAGTGGAGAGATGAGAGACTATGAAATGGAGAAAAACAGAAAGGGGAAGAGGAAGAAAAGAAAAGAAAAGAATGAATAAATAAAAATCAAAAAGGTTAAAGAATCACAAAGTTACCATGGATCCCACCAGCGCAGCTATGAGGTCTGGGGAAGTTGCTCTCAGGTGTTGCAGTACAGCCTGGCTAGAAGGCGTAGAGGTATACAACCCCAAGTATTCAGGGAACAGAAAGAGAAGGAAGATATAGAGAGATGAGAAACTGAGTAACGAAGAAAGACAAAAGGGAAAAAGAGGGAAAACAAAACAAAACAAATAAAAAAAAAAAAAAGAACAAGAAAAGCCCCCCAAAAAACAGAAAAAAAACAACAACAAAAAAAGAAATGCTCTCAGGGATCCCTCTGCACATCTGTGCAAGCCGAGGGGGAAGCCTCCTTGCCATGCAGCACCGCCTGGCCAGAAAGGGCTCCCAACTCAAGAAAAGGAAAAGAAAACAAACAAACATTTCAAAACAAACAAATGAACAATAGCCCCAGGATCCCACAAGCATGGCAGCCCAGACCAGGAAGCAGCTCCACACTCGAACAGAGCTCCACAGCCCCTCAGGAAGAAGCAAAGATGGCTCACAGAGCCAGGTATTTGAGCGAAAGGAGGGTGAGGTGGTGAGAGGTAAGGAAGAAATCAAAAGAAGCAGAAAAAAAAGTAACACTAGCAGCCAACAAATGGCACTCAGAGAGCCAGCTAGTGCTTGCTGGTATTTCTGGGACAAGAGATTGTGTCCGTGGGAAGCAGAGGGGGCCGAGTGCGGGTGAAGAATTGTAGGGAGTGGGAAAGCGTATATCACAAATTACCGGAGCTCTGCAGCCCCTCAGGAAGAAGCAAAGATGGCGCATGGAGCCAGGTATTTGAGAGAAAGGAGGGTGAGGTGGTGAGAGGTAAGGAAGAAATCAAAAGGAGCAGAAAAAAGCAACACCAGCAGCCAACAAATGGCACTCAGAGAGCCGGCCTGTTCGGGTGTGTGGAATCTAAGCAGCCGGTGCTTCCCGGTCAAGAGATTGTCGCTGGGGGAAGCAGAAGAGGCCTAGTCGGGGTGAAGAAGGGTGGGGGTGGGAAAGAGTATATTGCAAATTACCAGTTGTTTTGTCTCCCGCTGGACGTTCCATGAAGCTGCTTTATCGTACCCCGTTTGCTGGTCTCCGAAAGGAGTCCAAGATGGCGGATCTGCGCTGCGTTAGCTGGTAGGGGACCTCTGCATGAATCTCTCCTCACTCTCCATTCTCTGTCAGTTTTCTCACTCCATTTGGTGCTTGGCTGAGTTATCTCTTCATTTGATGTTTTAGGGTTTCAGGATTTTTGTTTTCTCTGTTTGGCTTAGTTTTTCGGATCTTTGCTGTGGAGGGATGGCGTGGTGCTTCTGCCTAGAGAGCCATTTTGCCGGAAGTCCTCTATTTATAGCTTTTTAAGAAAGTGTCATATCGTTTTTCTAAGTGATTATATCATTTTATATTCCCACTAGCAGGCATAAAAGCTCCAATGTCCTCATACCTCTCCAACATCTGTCATTTTGTTTTTTGGATTAGTGCCAGCCTTTTTTGAGGTGCGATGGTTCGATCGGGATTTCTGAATTCTATTCTAACCTTATGGAACCACAGATGTATATGCAACTGGACATTGCCTGAATGGATGCGGCACATGACTGTTCTTCATTAAAAAGGGTCGGGTGGGGGGGAAGGCAAAAAACCTAAGGAATGTCACTTTATTAAAAAAAACAAAAAACAAAACAAAAAAACACCATTTCATGAATGATTTAAGACCATTGCTAGAAATTATTTGTGTAAATTAGGGGAACTTAGGTGGGGACCTTTAAACTATTTTGCATTTGCATGTGTAGCATTAGCAAATCAAGACACTGGGGAAAAAGGAGGAAGTAAAAGAATAGACGGAAGGAGATATACACACATAATGCAGCAGTATTTCTGCCTATGAATTATTATTAGAATTATGTCTGGTAATAGATTGAATTAAATTATTGCTAGAATCGAGAGTGATATTAACCTAACTTTCTGTCATGGAGAAAGATCAATTGGGATTAAAAAATGAGGCACAAGTGTTATTTTTGTTTTCATGCATAATTCACTTGTATGTCCTCAAACATGCTCACTCACACATTCATGCCCCTGATCCTTCCTAAAAAAATGTAAAATACTGATTTTTTTTTTGTCCTTTACACACTTCCTTACTTTCTAGCACAACAAGGTGATCCAAACTCTTATTTTCTGTCCCAGTCCTGGAGCGCCCGCATTTATTTGCTAAATTTGGCAACCCCCTCCTGATGAAGTTATTGCATGGTCTCCAGAAAAGGAAGAACAATCCTGGAAGGAAAGTAGAACGACACTTTGACTGCCAGGAGCTTTCTGGAAAACTGATAGATTTAAGATCCTCAGACTCTTTCTCTATCAGTGTTTTCTAGTGCTTATAGAAAAACAAAAAGCAAAAACAAATTATCGTAACAAGTTTACAAAGCCCTACTGCATACTTAAAAGCAAGCTTCCTCTTGCTTTCTGCATTTCAATCACACTGGCTTTTATAGGTCCCCGCGTAGCAATATTTCTTTACATTACAAAGCCTTTGCACAGGCTGTATGTTATGTCTGGAATGCCCTTCCCACTCTGGGTCTCTTTCTTCTCCTAGTTTAATGCCAAACATGTTACTTTAAGAGGTATCCTCTGGAAAACATTTACTGACCTCCCTTATTAGTTGTTGTTATGTGCCGTCCAGTGAGTTCCGACTCAGCGACCCTATAGGACAGAGTAGAACTGCCCCATGGTGTTTCCAAGGAGCGACTGGTGGATTTGAACTGCTGACTTTTGGTTAGCAGCCCAGCTCTTAACCATTGCACCTCAGTGGAACCCTCATCATTTGGTTTCATAGTATGCCATGTAACTCTTCTTCACAGCGCCACTCACAATTGCAATTTGACATTTATTTAACTGTTGATTTGATGAGTGTTTGCTGTACGCTAGACTGTTAGCTCCATGAGGGCAGGATCCTTATCTGTTTGCTGATCACTAGTAGAGTTCCTCGCATCTGAAAAAAACCCACTGCCCTTGAGGCGATTCCAAATCACAGTGACCCTATAGGATAGAGTAGAATTGCCCCATAGGGTTTCCAAGGTTGTAAATCTTTACAAAATCAGACTGCCACATCTTTCTCTTACAGCGTGGCTGGAGGGTTCGAACCACTGTCCTTTTAGTTAGCAGCCAAGTACTTTAACCACTGAGCCACCAGGACTCCTTTGTTTGAACAGTAGATATAAAATAAAACCTAACCATTTGCTGTGGAATCCATTCCTACGCATGGTGACCCCATGCGTTTCTGAGTACAACTGCACTCCATAGGGTTTTCAAGGGCTGTGATCTTTCAGAAGTAGATTACCAGGCCTATGTTCCAAGGCGCCTCTGTGTGCACACTTTGAACCACCAACCTTTCAGTTGGTACTTGAGTGATTAATCGTTTGAACCACACAGGGACTCCACAGATATAAAATAGTCTTAAATGAATGGTCTTGACACATTTTACCTCTGTATTCTTCCTTTAGAATTTCAGACTGCACACTTGACAATAAGACCACCTCCCTTTTATACTGAAAGGAAATAAAGCTCCGTGGAATGGTTTAAAACCCTGGACGACTATGCAATTCTGTGCCTATTGCACAATTTTAGAGATGGTAGGAAGAGTTTCCTGAAAAATTGTATCTTGCAAATGAGTTAATTATTTTTGTTTGGATTGTGGTGATTCTGTAATTGTAGATTAATTGGTTCCATCTGCTCTGTGATTTTCCAATTAACAGGTAATAGCTTTCAAAAGTCAGTTCACTTCTGACATGTGTAGGAATGTATTTAAGATGGTAATTTTCCCCTTAATGCTCTCTGTTGCTACCTTTTTTTTTTTTCTTTTCAAGTACTAAGGCAAATGGCATGTTATTTCTCTGTTAGTTGAGGCCTTTCCAGGACAAATCTTCCTGAACAGGGTCATAAACTTTTTTTTGTTGCAATTGATGTTCTGGGTTCATTTATTATTTGCTGCTGCTCCTAGTGCTGATTAATGAGAGTAAATTTTAAGGCTAGAGGTTTTTATTATTTTTTTTTTAATCTAAAAATTGACCGACTGTTTGATTAAGTTTTCTCTGGCTGGGTTTTCATATTAAAAGAGATTCCTGACTATAGAATACCTGCTGTAAGCAGATGAGGGAAGCAGAGAGTGAAGGGAGGGGAGCTTTAAAAAGTATCTGAGTGTAAATATTCAAGTCTATCACTTTCTACTAGAAAACTAACTTTATTATACACCTAATTTAGGTATTAATGAAACACTTGAAATGTTCTGAACGTCTTCTCTTTTCTCTCCTGAGCGTTGTCAATATCATCATCAAGGTCAAACAATTTTGAGAACCCCCAGGGAGGGTATCAACTTATACGATTTTGCAAACAGTGACACATTGTAGGCTAGAATAGAGAAACTGGTCAAGTAGCAAATAACTTTCAGCTGGATTAGTGTTTCCTCTAAAAAATGGAGGTAATATAGTATAAACAGTGAGAACTCAGACTATGAAATGATTTTGAATTATTTATTCATTTACAGGTAGTCCCCCCCTTATGATATATTTGAGTTATGAATCGTACTTACATCTGTCCATTTTTTTGTACAGACCATTAGTAATTTGTTGTAGCGTGTAACTTGCTGATGTTATCATTCTCAGATGTTCACTCACAGATGTTCAATTTTATGATTTACTGTTCAAAACACTGCTGGATTTATAAAGATACTGATAATAAAAGACAATAATGAAAATTAAAAAAAAAATGAGGTGTTCGACTTGCATCAGAACTGATTTACATCAGAGTCGACAGAACAGAATCCTATCGTAAGTCAGGGACCACCTGTACTTATTCATTCGTTCAGTAAAACCTTTTAAATGTTTACCATGTATCAGAAACTATTCCAAGTGTCTGGGGTACATTAGTGAATAAATCAGTTATAGTTAGTCTCTTCATTTACATTTCAGTTTAAGTAAGATAAACACTACATTTAACAAAATGATTAAATTAGAGATTTCTACTTTAGGCCATGACGGATTAAGAAGTTCTAGACTTATCTTTCACATTAAAAAAATTTCTAGAAAAACATGAAACATATGAAACAAATTCAGGCACTGGACAACAGGTGGTACAAAACAGTGATATCTGAGAGAAAGCTAAGCAATAAGTTTAGGCCTATGATTGCCCCAGCTTACTACATAGAGGCAGTTTCCATGCCTCGATGCAGAGGAAGAACTCTAACAGGGCCTGGATGTATTGCTGCATCGAAGAGTCAGAGAGTAAAGAATACAGAGGACTAGATGGTAGAATATGTGGGACAGAGCATTGGAGATGAGGGACAGACAGAGCGAGGGAGCCCTGGAGAGCTGCACAGGAGCCCCTCAAGTCTTTGCTTGAATACTGATCTTTATAAGCATGAGAGAGATTACCTGAGGCAGTAAAAGAATAACCAGAAGGCAGTATATCAAACAATTCCAAAAGTTAATAAGTAGTTAATATTACCTCCAGCCAGAGTGCAATGGCCTTGTAGCTCACGAGGCAGGGGTTAGAGGTCTCAGAGAGTATCACTTACATACTGGAGCTAAATTAGGCTCAGAATAAAACTTGCTCTGTATCTGCTGTAACACAGTTTAAAGCAAGACTCAAAAACATGAATTTGATTCCAAATAATTGTGTGACAGAAAAAGAAAATTGAACATTCTTTAAAGGAATACAACAAAATCCATCACCTGATAAAACATAATTCACAATGCCTGGCATCCAAGGATAAATAATCAGGCATCCAAATAAGCAGGAATATTTGACCCTTGTTGTTGTTGTTAGCTGACTTTGAGTTGACTCCAACTCATGGTGATCTCATGTACAACAGAACAAAAAGTTGCTCAGTCCTGCGTCATCCTCATAATTTCCAGCATGTTCAAATCTATACTTTTGGTCTTTGTGCCCATCTGTCTCACTAAGGGTCACCCATGCCCTCGTTGGCCCTCTACTTCACCAAACAGGATGTCCTCTTCTAGCAAGTGATCCTTTCTGGTGATGTGTTCAAAGCAAGTGAGTTAATGTTCTGTTGTGAAAAATAAGGTTTTCATTGGCTAATTTTCAGAAGTAGATCACCAAGACTTTCTTCCTAGTCTGTCTTAGTCTAGAGGCTCCACTGAAACCTGCCTACCATGGGTGACCCTACTGGTATTTGAAATACTGATGGCATAGCTTCCAGTATCACAGCAATACTCAAGCCACCACAGTACAACAAACTGACAGATAGGTGGTAGATCTGACCTGTACCCAGGAGAAAAATCAATCAATGGAAACAGACCTAGGCTACCACAGTAGTCTTCCACTTGTTTCCCTACTTCTTCTATTCTTTTAGTCTATAATTTATTCTCTACCTAGCAGCCAAGAAGATCCTCTTAAAATGAATATTCCCCTTAAAATGCTATTTTCCTGCTTTGAACTCTCTTAACAGCTTCTTGTCACATGTCAGAGCCCTGCATGATCTTCCCCAAGCTCCCTCTTTGACCTCATTTTCTGTAACTTTGACCTTTGCTCACTGCACACCAATCACATTGACATTCATGCTGTTTCTGAACAAGCCAAGATCTGTTCTACTCTTTCTGTTTAGAACATTCTTACCCAGATGTACCTATAGTTCATCTTCTCCCTTCATCCAAGTTTCTACATTAATGTTCCTCCTCGAAGAGGCCTTCTATGACCACCTCATCTAAAAAGACTCACCTCTCTTATTATTTTTTATAGTAGCTATCACTACTCTGTATTTGTTTAATTGTTCCTTGTCTGTCTTCTTCACTATATTATACACTCCATGAGGGCAGAGACCTAAACTGTTTTGCTCATTGATAGATTCCCAGGGCTCAGAATTGTTTTGAATGGCTGATGAATAAAAAGTTACAAAGGAAAGCTTGTGGATGTATGATCAGAGGCAGTGAATTTGTTTGAGTAGTTGATTCATATAGGAGAGCAGTGGGTGAAGGATGGAGATATTAAATAGAGGTTTTGTTATGAGTAGCACTGAGTACCAGGTCATACCTTCCCATGTTTTTTTTTTTTAAAAAAGTATTGTTTTGCAACACCATGTGCTGTGGGGTTGCTATGCATTGGAATCAACTCGACAGCAACAGGTTTGTTTGTTTCTTTTTTTTTTTTTTTTGGGACGTATTGTTCATTTTTGGAACATCTCCAGGAATATTTGCTAAATTAGAAAAGGAATTGCTTTGGGCTAAAAGAAAATGACCAGTTATTAACAGATTCTGTGTTCCAGGCAGTATGGAGATGTATATATCTTCAGCCTTCGCAATACCTCTATGATTTGGGTATTGATAAATGGAGAAGAAATGAAGTTGTCAATGATTTCATTCTACTTGAATCATCAATAAGTGTCCATGGAAGCAGCAGTCAAGAAATGGAACAATGTATTTATTGCATTGGCCAAATCTGCTATAAAAGACCACTTTAATTAAAGTTTTAAAAAGTTAAGATGTCACTTTGATGACTAAGGTACATCTGACTCAAGCCATGGTCTTTTCAATTGGCTTATATGTGTGCAAGAGATAGTGAAAAAGAAACACGAAGAACTGATGCTTTTGAACTGTAGTGTTGGCAAAGAATATTTAATATACTGTGGACTACTAAAAGAATGAACAAATCACACTTAAAAGAAATACAACCAGAATGTTCCTTAGAAGCAACGAGGTTAAGACTTCAACTCTAGAAAAGGACATCATATTTGATAAAGTGGAGGGCCAACGAAAATGAGGGAAACCCTTGATGAAATGGATTGACAATAGCCTAAACAATACACTCAAACTTACCAAGGATGATGAAGATGGCACAGGACCAGGCAACGTTTCATATGTTATACATGAAGTTGCCATGAGTCTGAACTGACTTAATGGCAACTAACAACAAATTCATATTTCACAGAAAAAGAAACTGAGGCACAGCATTGTATGTATTACCTATTTTTTTTTTTTTTTAGTGAGTTAATAATTGACAGAACTAGGCTTCCCTCCTGTGCCCCTCTCCCATCTCTAGCTGCAGGCTACCACAAATATATTCTCCATCCCTATAATGTCTTTTCAAGAATGTTGTATAAGTGGAATCATCCAGTATATAACCTTTTGCTACTGGCTTTTGTTCAGTCAGCACAGTTCCCTGGAGATTCACCCAAGCTGTTGCATGTATCAACAGTTGGTTCCTTTTTATTGTTGAGTGGTATACCATTGTATGGATGCAGCACACCTTAACTATTAACCTATTGAAGGACATCTGGGTTGTTTCAAGTTTTGAGTTATAATAAATAAAGCTGTTATGAACATGTATATACAGGTTTTGCTGTGAAAACACATTTTTATTTCTCTGGGATAAATGCCCAAAGGTGCAATTGCTGGGTCATGTGATAATTTCATGTTTAGTTTTATAAGAAACTAACAAACTGTTTTCCACAGTGGTATATTGCTTTTCAATGAGTAGAAATGGTGTCTATTGAGCACTTACTATATGCTAGGTGCTGAACTCATTCATTCATGCATACATTCATCCAACAAATATTTATTGGTTACCTTCAATGGTCATGGCACTGTTCAAGAACTGGGGATAGAGTGATGAATGGAACAATTCCCATGACTGCATTTTGGTGTGGAAAGAAAACAATGATAAATATATAAACAAAAATGAGAATGTTAGATAGTGATGAAGACAATGAAAACAATAAGAAGGATAACGGTATGGAATTTGAAAAGGGAGGGGCACTTTAATTAAAGTGGTGTGCTGCTGCTGTTAACTGTACTACTACAGGGGCAAGGTAGGTAAACCTCACCTTTACCACTTCCTCCCTCTCTGACCCTAACCACCCAGAGTTAGGTCAGACTTCATCCTTGGCCACCTGGCTACCAGCTGTAGGCTCAGGAGCCTGCACAACCTCTTGCACTTCTGACCAGCCTGCCTCTCTTTCTCTTTCTCTCTCTTAGTCCCCTGGGACTGAGTCTCAAGCTAGAAGGACTCTGTCCTTCTTCATCGAATGCCCATGTAGCCTCTCCCTGACCACCAGTTACCCAGATCTAGGGACTTCACAAATCAAGGCTCTGTCCTGCCAGCCCTGCTGGCTCATTGCTCCCCGAGGGTTCATTAATTCTCTAAAATGGCTCACCAAATTCACAGAGACTATTACCTGTACTTAACTTACCCATTTATTATAACTAGAAAGGATACAAGTGAAAAGAGGCTTCAGGCAAGGTCTGGGAGATTTTCTGGCACAGGGCCTCCATTGTCCCCAGAGAGATGTCACCTCCTCCCATTCATGGATGTTCTCATTAATCCAGGAAGTCCCAAAGAGAGAGATCCAAGGTGAAGGGTCCCCTAGTCATCAGGGCTCCAATGAATATTTATGGCTGGGGTCTTAATGCATAGTTTTGATCAATACAATCAATGAATATGCATGAATTCCTCTCTCTTTCTGAAGTTAGTTCACCAGATGTGTGGCCTGTGTAGCCCCTACTTGTCTGGCTATTTTGAAAAACAAAGGCATCTTGATTGCTTCAGTTATTTTCAGAAACCAGAGACAAAGCTTAAACCAAGTACTACGTATGACATAGGTGGTTAGAGAAAGCTTCTCAGAGGTGGTGACATTTAAAAACTGCCTGGTGAGATGGGAGAAGCTCTGCATTGATCTGGGGAAAGAGGTTGCCAAGAGGAGGGAATGACAAGCGCCACTGAGATTAGGAAGTTTGTAGTAGAGAAAGGAACTGAGTGTAGATGGAGAACACCAAATGAGGAAGAGCGAGAAGCAGAGAAAAAGGTTAGGGAAGCAGATGCATCTTCCATTAATTGTACCTTTCATGCCTTGATAAGATGTTGGGATGCTATTCTATTTGCCATTTGAAGCAATCAGGGGCTCTTACACCAAGAGGGATAGGATCCAACTTATATTTCTAAAGATTTCTTTAGTGATTTGTGGAGAATAGACACTATGGGGTGTACAGTGAGGGTTCAATCAGGAAAATATAAACCATGTTATTTTACCTGGGGCTACTATAGGTGGGGTCCAACCTACCCAGTGAGCCCTGGGATATTTAGACAGAAGGGGATCGTTGGAGACAGAACCCAATTTCCAGACAATCAAATTCCCTGATCAAAGATTTTTTGGGAAAGGCAGTATTCCTAGATGTGATTTGGCTTAAAGAGCCAACTATGGGCTTTGAAGTTAAACATATTTGGATTTAAATCCTGACTCTGTCATTAGCTAGTAGACTAGGACAAGTTATTTTACTACTCTGTACCTCAATCTCTTCACTTTTTTAAATAAAACAAAAAACTTCACAATCTTATAAAGAATCAAATGAAACATTGTGACTAGGTGTTTCTCACGGTGCCCAATCCCATAGCTCAAGTTTGCCTTAAAGGAAGGGCAGTATACGCTCAGAAAGTCTGTCCTGGCATTTTTCAACATAAGTCCCCTTCCATCAAGTAGCTAAGATTATGAAATCATATATTAACCACAGATTTAAAAAGCAATGACCAGGAAACCAAAAATATTGATGTTTACCTGGAGGCCAGAATTTGACCTCAAATTCAGACTAGCAACCCCCCCCCCAAAGGAAATGAATAAGCAAATAAAAGTGTGAATTCCTTGGTGATTTAAAATTCTTTGAGTACTTGGGCAAAGGTAGATAGCAACTGCCAATTGCACATCTGTGATGACTATGATCAATGTTAATTTGCTAAGAACCAGGTTTGATAATTGTCATTTATCTAAAAACAACATATGCAAAGGGGCTCCCTGTTTGAAAACATCTCTATTGGTCTTGGCGGAAGAGGAAATAGGAACAGATTTCAAGATAAACAAAAACACTATCCTGTCGTGATTCACACATGAAACATAAAACCTATAAAAATGGAAACTGCTTCAGTGCTTAGGTTGAAAGGATGTGATTCAAAATATTTCCACTTCCTAGGTATACTTTGCCTATGCCATAATGGGTAATAAACGTGCACTGACATTAGAGACATTCTTCAGAGTGAGTGAGGTAGGAAGAATTCTGATTTTTTTTTTTTTTTTCTGAAATAGTCTCCAAGTTATTCCCATACTTCCTTGTCTGCCTACAAAGGAAAATGAATGGTCACTTCTTTAAACTAAAGCACGGAAAATTTCTAAGGTCTGATTCCGTGATAGAGTGACAGAGGCAATATTATATTGGTGTTCCTTGCTTGCTTAGTTTAAGTTAGCAGTATGGTTGAAACTGGGCAGTCAAGTTAAGGATTAATTTTTTTTAATGATATGTACAGTCACTAAGAAGTGGTCACTTTGTAACTTTTGGTAGGACTAAGGAGCTGCCACAAGAACTAGTTTATTCAGGGAGTAGAGGAAGCTTATAGATTTCATTTCTGGTATCTTTCTACTCAGTTCCTCTGAGTCCATACTTTATCCTTAGTGCCT
Organism: Trichechus manatus latirostris; assembly: GCF_000243295.1. NCBI lineage: Eukaryota > Metazoa > Chordata > Mammalia > Sirenia > Trichechidae > Trichechus > Trichechus manatus. The sequence continues at coordinate 33,184,028 of NW_004443942.1, forward strand.
AATTCCAAAAGTTAGAGAAAAAGAAAGTGAGTAACCATCAATCATCTCTCAGACCCTTTCCACCATCACCAGCATAGGAAGTTAGCAAGTGTGCATTAATCTTTATGCTTCTTCTAAAACCACAGACTACCATACACATGTCAGCTTGTCATACTGTGGTGGCTTCCGTGTTGCTATGATGCTGGAAGCTATGTGTGGTAGATTAATTACTCTTGTATGTGGCCTTTCTAGCCATGGTCTTGTAACTCCCACCCAGGTGATTGGCCAGGACTGTGTGACAGGATAATTATGGCCTTCTAAGCGGGTTTGTCACTTTTGCATTAAAAGAGAGCCAATTCCAGAGCAGAGAGGAGGATCCTATCACCACCAAGGAAGAACAGCCAGGAGAAGAGAGTGCGTCTTTTCGACTCAGGATCCCTGCACTGAGAAGCTTCTGGAAGTAGGTAACAGAGAGAGAGAGAGAGCAAGCTGTGACCCTGAAGGTGGTGAGAAGGGGTGGCAGCAGAGACTTGGCAGCAGAGACCCTGCAGTAGGAGATGGCAAGGTAGGCTTCGTGGCCCAAGGACAGAGAGAGAAAGCTGAGTGCCTTTGGGGAGAGGCCTAGGGTCAGGGAGAGGTGTGCCTACAATCATAGCTGGGAAGAGGCTGTCCTGATGTATCCTGTATCCTGAGTGTTCCTGAGCCTGAACTGTAACTGTTACTTCCCTTACAATAAACCCCATAATTGTTAGTATGGTCTGTGAGTTCTGTGTGGCCATTGCAATGAATTATCGAACCCAGCAGAGAAGTAGAGAGTGCTGTGTGAGGGACAGTTGGTATCAGAACTAGTAAAGATAGTAGAGAGGAGGCTTGTCTGGCCTCTGCCTCATGGGAGTCAGCCTTGTGCTGTTGATCTTGGTTCTCTTTCCCCCTTGTGGGTTGGAGGAGGTCAGACACTGCCCCCGAGGGATTTTTACACTATACCACAGGTATTTCAAACACCAGTGCGGTCACTTACAGAGGACAGGTTTCAGTGAAGCTTCCAGACTAACACAAACTAGGAAGAAAGAACTGACAATCTGCTTCCAAAAATCAATGAAAACTGGATCACAACAGAATATTGTCTGATATAGTGTTAGAAGATGAGCACCTTAGGTTGGAAGGCACTCAAAATACACAGTGGCTGCAACAATGGACTTGAGTATATCAACAATTGTAAAGATGGTGCAGGACTGGGCAATGTTTATTTCATTCTGTTGTACATGGGTCATCATGAGTGGACCCCCACCCAATGGCAAGTAACTACAATGACAACAAAACCACAGAAGCCATTAATAGGCATGGACAGCATCAGGTTGCAAATTCCAGACGGTCAGTATTCCGAGGGAAATGAGAAAATGGATTCAGAACTCAAAATTGTTAAACTGACACATTAAAATTACTAATAATTTAGGATCTTCTGCAATCTTCATATTTTTCATATTTTGCATGGAATGGTTCTGTAAGACCTGTTCCCTAGATTTTATCACTTACTACTTAAATAGTTCATGCTTCTTTTTATTTCTTTTCTAAAAATCAATAAATGGTTTGATGACTTTTAATACAGAGAAATCAGGCTGCATATGGGGCTGACGTAATTCAGCATTTATCTCCCTAAGTTGCATGAGGCCTATCAGGGCAATTGCCTGTATTACCTAACTATAACCAAATTGCCTGACTTCTTCAATTGGTATGAGCTTCTTCTGTGTCACTTAAAAAATCAATAAATGACTTGTAATGCTTTTAATAAAAATCATATTCTGTCTTATTAATTGGTGCTGTTTTTGACATTTGCCTCCAAAAAGTATAATTTAGAAAGAGTCACTCATAACGTTTTCATTTTTATTAACAATTGGATGATCCATTGATCAGATTGAGATGGATCATAAATCAGGTTTTGAGAGAGTCAAACTTTAAAGGATCATTTAATAACTCAAGGAGTTACAAAACGGTAGCAATTAGGGAAAATTTAAACATATATTTCAAATCCAAACAAAATTAATATGGATTAAGTACAATTGATTAATTCACAGACACAAAAAAACAATAAAAAAAGAGGATCTTTATCACATCCGGGAAGAATGAACTTGAAACAAAAAAATAAATTATAGAAAGAAAAGATGGATGCAGTTGATTATTTAATATATGTTCAATTAAGATGTAACTATATCTATAAAAATTAAATAGGAATGTCTATGTGTTCAAGTAGTTTGAGATCTTCAAGAATATTTAGTGAACAATTAACACTGTCTTCTGAGTACTTAACTACTAACCAAAAAGTTGGAGGTTTGAACCCATCCAGAAGTACTATGAGTTGGAATTGACTTGATGGCAATGAGTTGGTTTTTTTTTTTTGGTGAGAGGTGCCTTGGAAGACAGGCTGACAATCTGCTTCTGAAAGATCACAGCTTTGAAAACCCTATGGAGTGCAGTTCTACTCTGCACACGTGGAGTCTCCGTGAGTCAGAACCAAATCGACGGTAACTTGGAAACAGGTGTACAACTGTAGAGCTTTTAACTTTTTATGTCATATATTTGTAGATTTCACATTTTAGTAATATGTGTAACTTTATAATGATAAAAACAATGATTCTGTTAAATAATACAAAAAATGTAATTTGATATCTGAAATAAGGAAGAACATTTAGAATAGATGCATGTCTTAACGTTGTGCTTTTGTCTGGTGAAATAATTTTGCTGAACTTTTCCTGACCTCTTAAAAGCCCCAGGTTTGCTTTGAAGTTTGAGTGATGACTAGGAAAGACTCATATTTTTATCTGTCATTTCCTCTTTGTTAATGACAGTGGAAGATAGCTGAGACACTTCGAAGAGAATTCTTGCACAAATCGGGGAGGAACTTGAAGACAAGCAAAATCTGGCATCAAATGCACAACCATAGATCTCTGACGGCGTTTAAACCATATTTTACACTGAGTCTGCTGAAAACATTTACATGAAACATTAAAAAAGCCAACACTTCAAAACTGAAAATTTGCTCTTGATCCCTTCTCTGGAATAGTTATTGATACTTGAGATTTCAAGGAGTCTATGAAAAATACTCCTAATCTACATTTGAATATTAATGAAGGCAGACGGCACTTTAGAAAATAAAGAAAAAAAGCCCTACACTGAGGAGTGATCGCTACTTAAGTATCACTTTTTGCCTGCAAGTGTGAGTTTGTATTTTTTTTAGTTTAAGACCAAATGTTCTTATATGTTGTGGTTTCATTTTTAACTCAAAATGCATATGCTGAACACCTCTGTAAACTAATCATTTCTTTGGAGCTAAGGGATCAAATTCACTGTAATATGAGTATTTTTTTTTTAAGTGTTCACTTTAAAATAGAATTTCTCCTATAATCTGTGGATATAGACATGGTGAACATAGAGTCCTGGACTTCATGGAGCTAATTGCTACCTTGGTAGCCAGGAAGCAAATACAAAGATTTCTTCAATTCCATCTTTTATGATCTAATTCAAGATGTTGTTAAAAGCACATTGTTTTTTTAAAAAAAAAATCCATCTGGTTTGTAATAGCAGCAATGATTCAGGGTGATTCCTGTATGTTCTGTTTTCTTCTTTGTGTCTAGATTTTGAGGCTGAAAAGAAACTTCTTAATGATAATAACCAAACAGCAATGATATTTATTGCACGCAGGTACTGTACTGAAGAGCTTAACACACTCATCACATCCTCTCAATTACCCTGTAACAGAAGTGTTTGTATGTGCCCCCATTTTATAGAAGAAGAAACTGAGGCACAAATAGATTAGCAAACAAGTAGTGGAGCGAGGACTTGAACCAAGGTCTGTCTGACTCCAAGAACTGATACAGCACCTTGTTCAGCTGTATCACTTCATGGTTTAAAAGACCATCTTGGGATATGGAAATAATTTTCTTGCATCCCTAAATGCCCCTTGATGTCTGTGTGACTCTGACCAGAGCATTTGATCTTTCTGAGCCTTGGTTTCCTCCTCTATAAAGGGCACAATAATATCTCATTACAGGAGACTGTGAGACACAGAAGAGATGATATATATAAAATGTTTATCAAAGTGTCTGGATAACTGTAAGCACTGAAGAGATGGCAGTAGTTATTATCAATTAAAAAATAATTTTACAGATATGCTAATTGAGTCAAAGAAAAGGTAACTACATGCTCAAGGTTGGGTAGTGTCAGAACTTGAACAAGCACCCAGGTCTCTTAAATGCCTTATGCAGCTCTCCAGGATGTTATAATTGCCATATAACCCATAGCAATAAACTTCATGTATCTATAAATAGATGTAAAAATCCTTTAATTCCCTGTGAGGTAGTTGCAAACACTCATTTTCTTACAGCTGATATCCGACAACTCTACAAACATGAGCACCCAATTAAGATGATAGTTCAGGTTCCATCTGCTCAGGTGGAATCTATCCAATAAGCTCTTTTCATGTAACAACCAGTCTGCCACTACCAGGTCCTTATGGCCTGCCTGTCCCCGGTATGAGTATATCCCCCCTGTGGGTTTGAAATACCAGTCACCTCCTGACTTCCTTCATATTTCAAACTGGCTCCATTTCAGAGTAAATCACTTCTACTGTTTCAGTGAAGGCCCCTGGAGATTATCAGGGGAGGAGTTGTCTAGGACCTCATCATTATCATCATCAACATCAGAATAACAATTTTGATTGATATATGGTATATAGTATTCAAAGTGTTTAAATATTCATTATCTCCTCTGGTCATAATGACCAATTTACGTATTATATTTGATTGACCAAGAAGGAAACTAAGGTTCAGGGACTAAGTAACTTGCCTGAGGTCACACAGTAAAAGATATAGCTAAATCTTAAATGAGTGACTAGGGATTTTTAAATTAACTGTATTTTTCCCATCTCTCTAATAATGTGCTTTCTCCTTTGAAGGTACATTTCACTGGGGAATAAAAAGGCAAGAGTTCATACTCATGAAAAGAAGACATCTCCAGAAGGCATCATTTTGCACACTCAAAAAATAGTTTGGTATAGTCATTAGTAAAAACAGCCAAGATCTCCTGTTCTGTAGTTCTCTAATGAAATATGTCCCATGGTTCTTAGCAAAAAAATACTTAGTATGATGTAAATATTTGTAGTGTATCCAAATTTTAGTCCAGAGATTCAGGTGTACAAACAATATGACATCCTTTACTTTCTGAAATTCAATGCAGTTTTGATGTTGAAACTTCTTACCACTTGTTCCCTCTGACTGTGGCTCAGTTCTCTGTGTTATATGAAGAAATGGGGCATGGGGGCAGGTGGAAAGGGTTGATTTGGACCTCGCTGTCATCTCACCATGTAGAAATCCACTGAGATATCTATATCCTAGTAGATTAGTTCTCACCGGCTGCCCAAAGGCATCATGCATTCCTGTTCTCATGGTCAGCTGAGGCTCAGCAGCACTCCCGGCTGTGTTTCTGTATCTCACAAGTACGAGAAAAACGTCAGAACATCTCGCTGTTTAGGCTATGGTGAACTCCATGAATACGCAAGGTCTGATCAGCCTAGAGAGTCCACATATATCTTATCTCTGGTTGTCTTCCTTCGCCCTATGTCGGGAATTTATCTAGTAAATTGTGAAGCTCTAAGAATGTGGAAAGGCAGCAGTTATGGTGGAAATGTCACAGGAAATGGAATCAGAAGAGCCTGAGATGAATTCTTATTCCATCATTTACTAGTTGGGTGACTTTGGGCTAAACTCTGAGTTTCAGCTTTACTATTGATAAAAGTTCATCAAAGGATATTTTAGGAATAAATGATATACATACACATCATCTTATGGGTAATTGCCTTTCTGGAAGTAAACATCCAGTAAATTTAGATATTAACATTGTTTTTAAAGGTAATTTCACCTTTGAGTGACCTCCAAACTCCTTTATGTTATCCATGTGGTCTTTTTTTGTGCTCTTTTTCTCTATTAAACATTCTCAGAAAAAAGAGAAGGGAGATGCCAGAATACATCCTCTAAGGTTGTAACCAGTAAACCCTTAATACCTTCCAGTCTTGAAAACCCTCTTGGAGCTGGATGGTGCGTGTAGCAGTTGCTTCAAGCCCTTGTTCTTGGCACTGAACTGCAGACAATGGCTGCATACCTGGGATTGACACAGAGTGACAGGATTCTGGCCCATGTGCTTTCCTCTTGTCAGACTCATCCTTTCTTTGCGACAGAGCGTGAGCTTAGGAAGCACTCCCTGCACCTGGCACTAGTGTGAACTCTTCAGAACAAGGATTTGCCTCCATCCATGGAAATTTCCAAATCACTAAGAGCATTCCCTTATCACTTGTTAAAAAATTTTCCCCCTCTGCTCCAACATCTGACAGGGATTAAATTTGGCTGGGATTCTGGAATTGTTCTGTTTTCAAAATGCCATTTGCTGTCAATTTTGATAAGCCATTTAGATGCAAAATCATTCTCCCTCTCTTTCTCTTCAAGATATGGCAGCTGTTTTCCAGACTTGATGAATCATTTAATAAGGAAGACCAAGGAGAGGAGAATAAATGCTCTTTCCTGTCATCTTCAAATACAGGGAAGTGATTGTTTTCGTTACAATGGTTCATTTGTGTTGTTTTTCACCACTAATTTCATTCCATGTTTCTTATTACCAACAATATAATCACAAGTATTACTTTTCTAGGAAAAAAAAACTATGGTATAGGTCACTCAAATGCAACCATTTTGTATATATGGGAATAGAATTTCTAGGTGTTTTTTGATTACCAAATAAAAGTGAGAAGTCATAGGAACTCCCCTATAAGAGTTTACACTCTAAATCAATATTTCTCAGAATTTGGCATGCCTCAGAATCACCTGGAACACTTGTTAAAAGACCGATTCCTGCGTCCCATGCCCAGAGTTTCTGATTCAGCTGGTCTGGGATTAAACTCTAGAAGTTATATTTTAACAATTTTCAGGTGATGCTGCTGATCAGGCATGCTCTCTTTGCAAACAATTGTTCTAAATCATTCTAATAAGCTTGTAAGTATTAAGGTAATATGAGCAGGAAAAAGGAAGGATGTCCATGGATTGAATTGTGTCCCCCAAAAATGTGTGTCAGCTTAGCTAGTCCATGATTCCCAGTATTGTGTGACTATCCACCATTTTGTCATTTGATGTGATTTTTCTATGTGTTGTAAATCCTGCCTGTATGATATTAATGAGGTGGGATTAGCGGCAGTTATGTTAATGATGCAGGACTCAATCTACAAGATTATGTTGTAATTTAAACCAATCTTTTTGGAGATATAAAAGACAGAAGCGAGCAGATAGGGAGTGGGGGAAAGGACACTTCATACTACTAAGAAACAAGAGCCAGGAGAATAGCGTGTCCTTTTGACCTGGGGTCCCTGCGCTGAGAAGCTCCTTGACCCGGGGAAGACTGATGACAAGGACCTTCCCCCAGAGCCCACAGAGAAAGAAAGCCGTCCCCTGGAACTGGCACCCTGAATTTGGACTTGGAGCCTCCTAGACTGTGAGAGAATAAATTTCTGTTTGTTAAAGCCATCCGCTTGAGGTATTTCTGTTATAGCAGCACTAGATTACTAAGACAAAGGAAGAATATTTATTTAAGTTTTGCTTTGAGCCACTTTGTTCTCACAATAATATTTCTGTTTTTATTAAAAACAGGTATTTGTGTCCTGTTTTTAGAGGTGTGCAAATTAAGAGTCAGATACATTATGCAACATTATCAAAGCTACTTAGTAGGAGATAAAACTGGAAATCAAATGGAAGACAATGGAATTCTACAGCTGAGTTTGAAGATTCAAATACTTTCTAGGGAAATGTATTTAAAGCACTTGAAAGAAATTAAATGGAAGACAATGGAATTCTACAGCTGAGTTTGAAGATTCAATTACTTTCTAGGGAAATGTATTTAATGCACTTGAAAGAAATTAGTGCAGTTGGAAGAACTCCTATTTGAATGATAAATGGCTATGGAGACTCAGCCCCAGGTTCAGAGAGACAATAGGGAACAGTGGGGATCATGGTGATCTTGAAAGCAAATGCTCATGGCTTGAAACCTGTTCCCATCAAGTCTATTCTGAGCAATAGCGACCCTATAGGACAGAGTAGAACTGCCCCATCAGGTTTCCAAGGAGCAGCTGGTGAATTCAAACTGTCAACCTTTCAGTTAGCAGCTGAGCTTTCAATTACTGCACCACCAGGGCTCTGATTATAGCTCAGACTCAGTCAGTTGTTACCTTGGGGGCTATTGGATGCTATTTACCACACATTGACATTATTCTAAAAAATCCAAAAATCTGGTTTTTAGGTAAATCTGATTTTTATATCTTGGCAACTAAATCAAATTTATTTGAAACATGGTACAAGACAAAACTCTGCAGGTGGAATAAAAACTTTTATCTTACATTATATAGATGAAGTCCTGGTGCATGATTTTCAATAAATGTTTGTTTTCCCTCCCTTTCTCAGGCAATAAAAAAATGTTGTGGCATTGTTGGAAATGTAGTCACTTAGAGAGTTTCCCTGCAGGTTTGAGAACGCAAACCACTTATACTTGCTTTGTAATCTTCCTTCTCTGTCCTTTCACTTTGGAGATGATGCCAAAAGACACCCTTGAGAGAGTTTGGATTGGGGGCTGTGGAAAGAGAGGCCATTTCTGCAATTTCCAAAAAACCACAAAAAGCATCGAAAAGAAAGTGAATTTTTGGGAAACAGCCTTTTTTTTTTTTTTTTTTAATTGAGTAGCCCCAACATGGAGGCCATGACCATGCTAGGCTGTTGTGCTTCTTTCTTGAGACCTCCCTGGACTCTTATCAGGAAGAAACAAGGGAAAAGCCTAGGTACCTTAGTTCTCAATCTGCCAAAGCAGGCAGAATGATGAGAAAGTTTACTGAGAGATTCTCATTTTCTTCTAAGAATAAAAGAGGAATTTAAAAACATGGGCAGAGTATTAAAGGTGACACATAGGAATCTCCAGAGAAGTTCAGTTGGGGTTTTGAAGGCTTCTTCATGTTGGACAGAAAAAAAAGGCAGAAATTAAAAAGTCATTCCACATCAGAATCTGTCTATTTAGCGCCACACTGTATTCATAACGACTGAGTCTTCCCTGTCTGCTTGGGTTCACTGTAACCTTGAAGAAAGGAAAGGCTCTGTTTCATGCTGCAATAGAATCTCTTTAGAGTGTGGCCCTCAAGCTTTTTTTTTCTTCTACAACCTCCAAAACAATATATGTCTTTACATCTTGAATAAATGCACATATATACACACATATCCACCATCCGTCAGTTTTTCATACTATGGTGGTATAATGAGTTGAATTGTGTCTCTCCAAAATATATATTGTAAATACTAACCCCTGTAGCTGTAGATGTAATCCCACTTGAGAATAGGGTTTTGTTTGTTATCTAATGAGGCCATTTATCAGTATAGAGTATGTCTTAAACCAATCACTTTTGAGATATAAAAAGAGTAGATTAGGCACAGAAGCAAGGAAGTATATATAGGGGAAGATAGATGTTGTCTTAGTTATCTGGTGCTGCTCTAATAGAAATACCACAGGTGGATGGCTTTCACAAAGAGAAATTTATTTTCTCACAGTCTAGTAGGCTAGAAGTCCAAATTCAGGGTGCCAGTTCCAGGGGAAGGCTTTCTTTCTCTGTGGGCTCTGGAGGAAGGTCCTTGTTGTCATCAGTCTTCCCCTGGACTAGGAGCTTCTCTGCGCAGGAACCTCGGGTCCAAAGGACACGCTCTGCTCCTGGTGTTTCTTTCTTGGTAGTATGAGGTCCTTCTGTCTCTCTGCTCTCTTCTCTCTTTTATATCTCAAGAGATTGCCGCAGGACACAATCCCATCTTGTAGATTGAGTCCTGCCTTACTAACACAATTGCCACCCATCCTCCCTCATTAACATCATAGAGGCGGGACTGAAAAGATATAGGAAAATGACACAATACCAGGAATCATGGCCCAGCCAAATTGATACACAGATTTTTTGGGAGACATAATTCAATCCATGACAGATGCCATGCCACATGAAGATCTCCAAAGAATAGGAATAGAAGCTGAAAAGAGACAACTTTCTCCCTAAGCAGACAGAGACAGAGAGAGAGAGAGAGCCTTCCCCTATAGTCGCTTCCCTGAATTTGAATATCTAGCCTCCTGTGAGAAAATACATTTCTGTTCATTAAGGCCATTTACTTGTGGTATTTCTGTTACAGCAGCACTAGATAACTAAGACAGGTGGTTTGCACATTGCAATGATGCTGAAAGTTATGCTATTGGTATTTCAGATACCAGAAGGATCACCCATGGTAGACAGGTTTCAGTGGAGCTTCCAGACTAACACAGATTAGGAAGAAAGGCCTGGAAAACTATCTCCAAAAATTAGCCGATGAAAACTCTATGGATCACAACAGAACATTATCCCATATAGTGCTGGAAGATGAGACCCCTAGGTTAGAAGACACTTGAAACACAGAGTGGCCACAACACTAGACTCAATCATACCATTGATCATGAAGATGGCACAGGACCGGACAACTTTTCGTTCTTTTGTACCCAGGGTCATCATGAGTTGAATTCAACTCAATGGCCGCTAACAACAACACACATATATATCAAACGTTTCATGAAACAAATGAAGCATTTCACGAAACATATTACTATGTGTAACATTTCATAGTATTTTCTATTCTATTTTTTAATAATATTGGTCACAACCCACCAAACTGATTTCATGACCTTCTAAATTGATTATAATTCACAATTTAAAAATACTGCTTTAAAAACTGAAGATATTGGAAAGACCTAAGAAGAGTGTAGATAATTTTTTCTGTGCATACCCATAGAGGTTATTGTCAGATTGGTATAAATGAGGGCCTAATGTTAGAATTTACCAATTTATTCAACAAATATTTTTTGAGAGTGCAATACATTCTAGACACTGTTCCAGGTTCTTACAGAAATGAACATAAAATCAATAAACTCCCCCACCATGGAACTTACTTCTGAATTGGAACACTGGTAATGACAAATCTATAATACAATGATAGATCATAGTAAATGCTATTAAGAAAACTATAGCATTGTGAGAGACTGGTGAATAGAGATACCAGTACCAGTTGCCATTGAATCAGCTCTGACTCATGGCAACTTCATGTGTGTCACAGTAGAACTGTGACCCACAGGATTTTGAATGAGTGATTTTTCAGAAGTAGATTGTCAGACTTTTTTTCCACAATGCCTTTGGTGAGACTCAAACCTCTAAGCTTTTGGTTACCATCGAGTGTGCTGTTTGCCATACCCAGGGATTTGAATAAATGGTAAGAGAATGCAACTTTAGATAGGAGAGTCTCAGAAGATTTTCTTGAAATGGTAACATTTGAGAAAAGATCTGAATAAAGTAAGGAAAAGAGATACATGAAAATCTGCCTTGCAAAGAATGTTGAATGCAGTGGGAACAACAAATGCAAAATCTTCAAATCGATATGAGCTTAGTGTGTTTGAAAAGCAATAAAAAGGCCAATTAGCTTAAATTATAGAAGTTGAAATTAGATAGCTATAGAGGAGCTAGATAATATAGCATCTCTTAAGTTTGTGTGTGTATGTATATGTATATATATATATATATATACATACACACATATATATATTTTTTCATATATCTCTTTTCACTCACGCGTTTGCCAGTTTGTTGTACTGTGGGGGCTTGCGTGTTGCTGTGATGCTAGAAGCTATGCTGCCGATATTCAAATACCAGCAGGGTCGCCCATGGCAGAGAGATTTCAGCTGAGCTTCCAGACTAAGACAGACTAGGAAGGACCCAGCAGTCAGCTTCTGAAAAGAATTAGCCAGTGAACACCTTATGAATAGCAGCTGAACACTGTCTGCTGTAGTGCAGAAAATGAGCCTCTCAGGTTGGAAGGCACTCAAAAGATGACTGGGGAAGAGCTGCCTCCTCAAAGTAGAGTCAACCTTAATGATGTGGATGGTGTCAAGCTTTCAAGACCTTCATATGCTGATGTGGTACAATTCAAAATGAGAAGAAACAGCTGCAAACATCCATTAATATTTGGAATGTGGAATGTACGAAGTACAACACTAGGAAAATTGGAAATTGTCAAAAAATGAAATGGAACACATAAGCATTGATATCCTAGGCATCAGTGAGCTGAAATGGACTGGTATTGACCATTTTGAATTGGACAATCACATGGTCTACTATGCTAGGAATGGAAAATTGAAGAGGAATGGCATTGCATTCATGGTCAAAAAGAACATTTCAAGTCTATACTGCAGTACAATACTGTCTGTGATAGGATAATATCCATATACTTACAAGCAACGCCAGTTAATACCACTATTATTCAAATTTATGCACCAACCACTAAGGCCAAAGATGAAGAAATTGAAGATCTTACCAACTTCTGCAGTCTGAAATTGATCAAACATGCAATCAGGATGCATTGATAATTACTGATGATTGCAATATGAAAGTTGGAAATGAAGAAGAAGGATTGGTAGTTGGAAAATATGGCCTTGGTAACAGAAATGACATCAAAGATCACATGACAGAATTTTGCAAAACCAATGACTTCTTAATTGCAAAGACTTTTTTTCAACAACATAAATGGCAAGTATACACATGGACCTCACCAGATGAAATACACAGGAATCAAATCGACTACATCTGTGGAAAGAGACGATAGAAAAGCTCAATGTCATCAGTCAGAACAAGGCCAGGGTCCGACTGTGGAACAGACCATCAACTGCTCATATACAAGTTCAAGCTGAAACTGAAGAAAATTTAGAACAAATCCACGAGAACCAAAGTACAACCTTGAGTATATCCCATCTGAATTTAGAGACCATCTCAAGAATAGATTTGACACGTTGAATGCTAATGACTTAAGACCAGAAGAGCTGTGGAATGACATCAAGGACATCATACATGAAGAAAGCAAGATGTCTTTAAAGAGAAAGGAAAGAAAGAAAAGACCAAAATGGATATCAGGAGGGACTCTGAAACTTGCTCTTGAATGTTGAGTAGCTAAAGCAAAAGGAAGAAATGATGAAGTAAAAGAGCTGAACAGAAGATTTCAAAGGGCAGCTTGAGAAGACAAACTAAAGCATTATAATGACATGTGCAAAGACCTGAAGATAGAAAACCAAAAGGGCAGAACGTACTCGCCATTTCTCGAGCTGAAAGAACTGAAGAAAAAATTCAAGCCTCGAGTTGCAATATTGAAGGATTCTAGGGGGAAAATATTAAACGACACAGGAAGCATCAAAATAAGATGGAAGGAATACACAGAGTCACTATACCAAAAAGAATTGGTCAATGTTCAACCATTTCAGGAGACAGCATATGATCAGGAACCATTGGCACTGAGGGAAGAAGTCCAAGCTGCACTGAAAGCATGGGCAAAAAACAAGGCTCCAGGAATTCACTGAATACCGATTGAGATGTTTCAACAAATGGATGCAGCGCTGGAAGTGCTCACTCGTCTATGCCAAGAAATTTGAAAGACAAATACCAGGCCAACCGACAGGAAGAGATCTATATTTATACCTATTCCCAAGAAAAGTGCTCCAACAGAATGTGGAAATTATCAAACAATATCATTAATATCACACACAAATAAAATTTTGCTGAAGAGCATTCAAAAGCAGCTACAGCACTACATCAACAGAGAACTGCCAGAAATTCAAGCTGGATTCAGAAGAGGACGTGGAACCAGAGATATCATTGCTGATGTCAGATAGATCTTGGCTGAAAGCAGAGAATACCAAAAAGATGTCTACTGTGTTTTACTGACTATGCAAAGGCATTTGACTGTGTGGATCATAACAAATTATGGACAATATTGCAAAGAATGAGAATTCTAGAACACTTAATTGTGCTCATGAGGAACCTGTACATGGATCAAGAGGCAGTCATTTGAACAGAAAAGGCAATACTGCATGGTTTAAAGTTAGGAACTGTCTGTGTCAGGATTGCATCCTTTCAGCATACCTATTCAATCCGTATGCTGAGCAAATAATCCAAGAAGCTAGACCATATGAGGAAGAATAGGGCATCAGGATTGGAAGAAGACTCATTAACAACCGGTGTTATGCATATGACACAACCATGCTTGCTGACAGTGAAGAGGACTTGAAGCACTTAATGATGAAGATCAAATAACACAGCTTTTAGTATGAATTACACCCTAACATACACAAAATAAAAATCCTCACAACTGGACCAATAAGCAACATCATGATAAATGGAGAAAAGAATGAAGTTGTCAAGGATTTCATTTCAATTGGATCCATAATCAACACCTATGGCAGTAGCAGTCAAGAAATTAAATGATATATTGCAGTGGGCAAATCTGCTGCAAAAGACTTCTTTAAAGTGCTGAAAAGCAAAGATGTCAACTTGAAGACTAAGGTGCACCTGACTGTCTTAGGCTGGTGCGTAAATTTGAATAATAGTGGTATTAACTGGCCTTGCTTGTAGGCATATGGATATTATCCTATCACAGACAGTGTTTTACTGCAGGATAGACTTGAAATGTTCTTTTTGACGATGAATGCAACACCATTCCTCTTCAATTTTCTGTTCCTAGCATAGTAGACCATGTGACTGTCCCATTCAAAATGACCGATACTAGTCCATTTCAGCTCACTGATGCCTAGGATATTGATGTTTATGAGTTTCATTTCATTTTTTGATGATTTCCAATTTTCCTAGATTCGTACTTTGAACTAGAAGAAAATAGTCACAGCTACAGGGGACCTTTGAAATTTTTAAGACCAATGGGATTTCATTTTCTTCTGTGAAGAAAATGTTTCAAGAAGAAGATTCATTGTGTAAAATGTTGTTGAGAAATAAGACTTGACTTGGGTTTGTCAAAACGGAGGCCTGACAAGTGTAGTTTCAGTGGAAACCTGAAAAGAGTGTGTTCACGAGAAAAGGTGAAGTGAGGAAGAGAAGACAACTCTGTAGGCTACATTTTGAGGAGTTTTGTATAAGATGGACAGAGAAATGGTTAGATACTTGTGGATGCTCGATAAATAACAGATCTACAATTTTTTGTTTTTTAGATGGAACATAGCCTTGCATTTTGATGGAAATGATCCAGTAGGGAAGGACAAATTAATGACACAGAAAAAGGACTAATGCACTGCAAAAGCAAAGCCCTTTAGTAAGTGGCAGCATAAAATCCAGTGTACAAATGGGAGGACTGCCTTTAGAGTTTATTCATTGTAATAGAAAGGAAGACATGTATAGGCACAGATGCAGGATTATTAATAGATTTGTTTGTGGGAAGATAAGGTAGTTCACTTCTGATTGCTTCTGTTTTTTTTTTTTTTTCAGTGAAATAAGAGGCAAGACTATCAGTTATGCATAAGAAAGGGTAAGTTGGTTTTGAGGAAGGAGATGTTATAAAATATTTATTTCAGATGAAAGGGTGAATTGACTTGGGAAATATAATAGGATTCCCAGGAAGTACTGAGTTCTTACTTGAGGCTTATGGTCATAAATTCAAAGCCTGAAGAACCTGGTTATGCTTTTTTCTCCAATTATGTTTAGTAATAGGAAAATAATAGGTGGAGAATTAGGTTTTGCTAGATGAGTAAGAAGAAGAGGGGAACAGACAAAGGACTTAAAGTGTGGGAGTTTACAGTGTATGTAAGGTGATTTTAGTAACGGGTTATAGAATGTAATCTGGGGAGTGAGAGAGTTGTGGACCTGATGGGGTTCATGGTAAGTAAAATAAGGTCAATGAATTGGAGTAAAGATGTGATTGAATAATTACTGGAGTGTGAGTGCCAGAATAAGTTAGTTGTGGTTTTATCATAGATGTTGATTTCTGAAACCAAGATTTTGAAGCTAGTGCAGTTATAAATAGTAATAAAGTCTAATCTATAGTTACAAAGCCCTGGTAGTGCAGTGGTTAAAAGCTTGGCTGCTAACTAAAAGGCTGGCAGTTCAAATCTACCAGCCGCTCCTTGAAAGACATATGGCGCAGTTCTACTGTGCTCTATAAGGTCACTATGAATCGGAATCGACTTGATGGCAACAGGTTTGGTTTTTTTGTTTGTTTTAATCTATGGTCATTGGAATAAGTATATGAAGAGATGTAGAGAAAAACAGTTTCAGCTGAGACAATCAAAGACTTTATACATTACATTGCTAGATGAATTATTTCTATAGATGTTCAAGTCCTCAACAGTGACCAGGTGCTAAAATCTTCAGTTATTAAAGAATGTTTAAAAAGTCTGTAGATGCCTTCACATAAGAGCAGTACTAGATGGTATAATCTGATGGTATCTGTACTTCAGAAAAGCTTTATTTACCACTAGAAGGAGGAGAAGCTTCCTGAAAATAGAAATATGAAGCAATAAGAATAAAAACCCATTGCTCCTGAGTCAATTCCGACTCATAGCAACCCTGTAGAACAGAGTAGAACTTCCTCATAGGGTTTCCAAGGCTGTAATCTTTATGGAAGCAGACTGCCACATCTTTCTCCTGCAGAGCAGCTGGTCGGTTTAAACTACCAGCCTTCCAGTTAGCAGCCAAGCACTTAACCACTGTGCCACCAGGGCTCCTTGCAAGGGTAAAAACCAAAACCATACCTCTTGCCGTCAAATCAATTCCAACTCATAGAGACCCTATAGGACAGACTAGAACTGCCCCATAGGGTTTCCAAAGAGCAGCTGGTGGATTCAAACTGCAGACCTTTTAATTAATAGCTGAGCTCCTAATCACTGCACCACTGGGGCTCCGCAAGAAGGATAAACCTAACCTAACCTATTGCTGTCAAATTGATTCCAACTCATAGCAACCCTATAGGACAGAGTAGAACTGCCCCATAGGGTTTCCAAGGAGCGTCTGGTGGATTCAAACTGCCAACCTTTTAGTTAGCAGTGGTAGCTCTTAACCACCATGCCACCAGGGTTTCTGCAAGAAGGATAGCTACCCCAAATCTAGGCCCCATGGTATACAGGGTTTGGTATCATCATCATCTTCTTCTTCTTCATCATTGTTGTCATCATCATACACCCAGCACATTCACTTCAGTTTCCTTAAAGTTTTCTAACATTTCTTTCAAATCAAAATATACTATGTCTCCATTTAACATAAAGAGAAAGCATATACACTTAGGACAGAACTGGACATCCTGATTAGTTATGAAGAGTCAAGAAGAAAAGAAGTCCCTTTCTTTATTTATTCCCTGTCCAGTTTCTACGTACGATAGAGCTTGACAAGTAATAGGTATTACGCAGTATTTGTGAAAGGAAGAACAGAAAATAAGAACTCAGGAAGGAAGAAGTAAAGGTTGTAGATTATGCACTTGTGCCTACCCTGCCCTCTCCTGGTTCTGATCACAGCTCTAGGTACACATATCACAAATACACAAACCGAGGCTTGGGTTGAGGTCAGGGCAGAGAGCTCTAATAACAGGCAACCAGGCGCAGTCTTCAGGCACAGAATAGAATGAAATCCCATTGGTCTTAAAAATTCCAAAGGTCCACTGTAGCTGTGCCTATTTTCTTCTAGTTCCCACTGGAAACAACCAGTATAAGAGAAATGTGGCCCAAAGCGATCTACAGATATAATACAACCCTGATCCAAACACCAACAGCATTCTTTAATGAGATGGAAAAATTAATCACCAACTTTATAGGGAAAGGAAAGAGGCCCTGGGTAAGCAAAGCATTATTGAAGAAAAGTAGGAATTCGCACACCACCTGATCTCAGAACCTACTATACAGCCACAGTAGTCAAAATAGCCTGGCACTGGTACAATGACAGACAAATGGACCAACAGAACAGAATTGAGAATCCAGACGTAAATTCATCCACCAATGGTTGACTGGTCTTTGACAAAGGACCAAAACCCATTAAATAGGGAAAAGATAGTCTTCTCAACAGATGATGCTGGCAAAACTGGATACCATCTGTTAAAAAATAAATAAAAATAAAAAATAAACAGGACCCACACCTCACAACATACCAAAAACTAACACAAAGACCTAAATATAAAACCTAAAACAATAAAGATCATAGATGAAAAAAATAGGACAATGCTAGGGATCCTAATGCATGGTATAAATACAATACAAACCATAACTAACAATGCACAAACACTAGAAGATAAATTAGAGAGCTCCTAAAACTTAAACACTTATGCTCATCAAAAGGCTTCATCAAAAGAGTAAAAAGAGTAACCTATAGACTGGGAAAAAAATTTTGACTACGACATATCCGACAAGGGTTTAATCTCTAAAATCTACAGAATACTTAAACAAAAAATCAAATAATCTAATTAAAAATGGGCAAAGGATATGAACAGACACTTCACCAAAGAAGACGTTAAGGTGGCTAACAGACGCATGAGGAAATGCTCGCGATCATTAGCCATTAGAGAAATGCAAATCAAAACTACAGTGAGATACCATCTCACTCCGACATCAGGGCATGAATCAAAAAAAAAAAGAAAATAATATATATTGGAGAGGTTGCGGAGAGGTTGGAACTGTTATGCGCTGCAGGTGAGAACATAAAATGGTACCACCCCTTTGGAAAATGATATGGCACTCCCTTAAAAAGCTAGAAATAGAATACCATACGATCCAGTAATCTCACTCCTAGGAATATATCCTAAAGAAACAGGAGCCGTCACACAAATAGATATATGCATACCCATGTTCATTGCAGCGTGATTCACAATAGCAAAAAGATGGAAACAACCTAAGTGCCCATCAACAGATAAATGAATAAACAAATTATGGTACATACACACAATGGAATACCATGCAATGATAAAGAACAATGATGAATCCAGGAAACATCTCACAACATGGATGAATCTGGAGAGCATTATGCTGAGTGAAATAAGTCAATCACAAAAGGACAAATATTGTATGACACTACTACAAGTGTTAACTTTGATTAAGGGGAAGACAACACACATTACAGGCAAAGTCAGAACTTAATATCAAGGTAAAGTCATAGAAGCTTTCTAGACCCATCTGTGTTATGCTGGGTTCTCTGGAGAAGTAAAACCAGTAAAGTGTATAAATATCTATAGAGAGATTTATACTAAGGAAATGACTCACGCAGTTGTAGAGGCTAGAATGTCCCAAGTCCATGGATCAGACTGGAGTCTTCTCCTGATTCACATAGTCACAGGGGCTGGCGAATCCAAGATTGGCAAGTCAGACAGCAGGACTCTGGCTCACAGACTGTGAAGACTGACGAATCCCAAGACTGGCAGGCAAGATGGCAGGTAAGCTGCTAGCTCAAGTTCCAAGAACTGGAGGTCAGACAAACAGGAGCCAGCTGCAGGATCCAAAGTGAGCAAAAGCCCCCAAGCCTTGCCACAGAGTCCATCTATATTGGATGTAGGCCACACTCCCATGGAAACTCTCTTTCAACTGACTACTCACAGCAGATGCCATCATGGAGGTGATGGCATTATACCAAATCTCATCATGGAAGTGATCACATCATCATATGACTGCCAAATTACATCATAGCTGCCAAACCACTGAGAATCATGACCCAGCCAAGTTGACACACAAACTTAAAGATCACAGTATTCAAATACCCTGAGAGACCAAGTTACTGGGCCTGACAGCTGGGGACCATGGTTTTGGGGGATATCTAAGTCAATTGGCATAATATAGTTCATAAAGCAAATGTTCTACATCCTACTTTGGTGAGTAGTGTCTGGGGTCTTAAAAGCTTGCTAGCAATCATCTGAGATACATCTACTGGTTCCATCCAGTCTGGAGCAAAGTAAAATAAAGAAAACCAATGACAGAAGAAAAATATTAGTCCAAAGGATTGACGGACCACGTGAACCACAGCCTCTACCAGCCTGAGCCCAGAAGAACGAGTTGGTGCCCAGCTACCACCACCGACCACTCTGACAGGGAACACAATAGTGGGTCCCAGACAAAGCAGGAGAAAAATATAGAACAAGATTCAAATTCACAAAAAAAAGACCAGACTTACTGTTCTGACAGATACTTGGGGAACCCCTGAGACTATGGCCCCCAGACACCTGCTAACTCAGAATTGAAACCACTCCCAAAGTCCACCTTTCAGCCAAATATTCCAAAAACCAAACCAGTTGCCTTCCAGTAGTTTCCAACTCATAGAAACCCTATGGGACAGAGCGAACTGCCCCATAGGGTATCCCAGAAGCAGCTGGTGGATTCAAACTGCCCACCTTTTGGTTAGCAGCCACGCTCTTAACCACTATGCCACCAGGGCTCCAGCCAAAGATTAGACAGGCCTATAAAACAAACAATAACACACATGAGGAATATACTTCTTAGTTCTTTCAAGTATACAAGACTAAACGGGCAACACCTGCCCAAAAGCAAAGATGAGAAGGCAGAAAGGGACAGGGAACCTGGACGAATGGACACGGTGAACCCAGGGTGTAAAGGGAAAGAAGGAGTGTGCTGACACACTGGGGGAATTGCAACCGATGTCATAACACAATTTGTGTGTAAATTTTTGAATGAGAAACTAATTTGCACTGTAAACTTTCACCTAAAGCACAATAAAATTAAAAAAAAAAAAAGGTGTTCCAGACTTCGAGTGACAGTCAACTTCTTATGTAACCATGGGCAGTCTCAAAGTATTCCCAGATGCAAAGCAAGTAATTTTGGTTCTTTTTGTAAAGCTTTCCCTCCCTCGTGTGGACTCTTTTTCTGGGGAGGATCACTGCTCCATTCCACTCAGCATTGCCCTGCAACCCTATTTTTAAGCAGTTTCCATCCCAAAGGAACCCAGAGCCATAACATCATACATAATAGCACTTAACATATCCAGTACTTATCTTCTTGGAGGCACTTTGGAAACATTAACTAATTAGTCCTTAAAAAGCCCATGTGGCAAAAGCATGACCATCCCCATTCTAGGAATGGGCAATTGAAGTGAAGTGGCAATACCAATAGATCCACTTACAAAGCCATGAAGGGAGTCAGAGGAGGATCTGGGATATACAAGAGAGAGCTCCCCCAGGTTATGTTAAATGCAATTACAAATTAACTGTGTCACTGGTTGAGGATGACTACTTATCTTACATTACTCTAATCCCTTGGTGAAAATGATTGTATATAAAGAAACAGCACATGAGTTAATATGGATGAGGAAAGAGGACTGACGAGATGCTAACAGGGGAATAGCTGTACAAGCATGCATATTTAAGGATGAGACTAATCTGTGCTAATGGTTTGCCAAGTTTAAAGCCCTGTCTCTTTCATACATTGAGCACCAAAAATAAAATGACTCTCCTGGTCATGCTATTTAATGCTATTCTGTTTAGATGGTGTCTTTTACAACTTATATTTTCTATTGTTCTAGCTATTCATGCCTTCATTCCAAAAATGTGTATTGAGTGCTCGCTATGTACGAGGCATATGCTAGGCACAGGTGGTAAGAGTGATGTGTAAAATAGGAAGGGTCCTAATCATAAGATGTTTTCTGTCTAGTGGGAAAGATGGGAAACTAAATAAGCAATTGCCAATAGACTTATGATTCTATGTCAGAAGAATGGGACCCAAAGAAATAGCTAAGAACAGATAAGAGATAAGGATAACTTTCTAATAAAAGTTATATTGAAGGGAAACCTAATCTATGCATAGAGATTGTTGCTGTTGTTGTTAGGTGTTGTTGAGTTGGCTCCAGTTCATAGCAATCCTATACACAACAAAACGAAATCTGCCCAGTCCTCTGCCATCCTCACACTTGTTGCTATACATGAGCTCATTATTGCAGCCACTGTGTCAATCCATTTCATTGAGAGTCATATTTTGAGTGCCTGCCAACCTGAGGACATTGTCTTCCAGAACTATATCAGACAATGTTTTGCTGCTATCCATAAGGTTTTCATTGGCTAATTTTTTTTTTTTTTTTTCAGAAGTAGACTGCCAGGTCCTTCCTAGTCTGTCTTAGTCGAGAAGCTCCGCTGAAATCTGTCCAACATCGGTGACCCTACTGGTATTTGAAATACCGGTGTCATAGCTTCTAGTATCACAGCAACATACAAGCCACCACAGTATGACAAACTGACAGACAAGTGCCAGTACATAGAGATTAGTACTAATGAGACTTAACTACTGACGTGTAAATCGTTTATAATTTACACTATACCTTCAAATTTACTATCACATTATAGACACCCAACCCCCCGGTGAGAAAGACAGTCCTCTAATTACTGTCATCATGTAATACCTGAGGACAAAGAAGTCCAGAAAAAAAACAACATAAGCAAAACTTCAGAGCTTAAAAGTGTCAGAGTTAGTACTTGGGGATCAGGATTTAAATCCAGTTCACCATGATAATTCAAGAAAATCAGGTGAATTAGTTTACTAATTTCTAGGCCTTACTTCACCAGGTTAATCTAGGATACATTTTATAGCTTCTTTTCCCTAGATGTCCAACTCTACCTATGCTCAAAATTAAATAAAAAGGGGTATTTTTTTCTACTGAAAGATAATGGGACACAATGGAAATATGGAACTTTCCTTCATAAGCAAGTGACACTCACATATACTAGAAATGAAATGTCCTAAGAAGATGTATTGGACCTGCTCATCAACACAGATAGGTAACCTGTTTTCTTAGCTTCAAAATCATGGAGCTGCAGCATTAGGTGTTTAAGAGTGGAAAAGCTGTTATTTAAAACCCAAATACGTATCCGTGACAGTAGCAGCAGCATGTAACATAGAACTGGCCAGGGAAATTGCTTTTTGAATAATTGTTTTTATTGCTTTTCCCTTTGCCAATGGTAATAAATATCTCACTGGTAGAAATACACGTGCAGTCCTAGATCTTGAACATTTCCATAAATCAGCAGTATCCCCATGGAGGAGCTCAGTTTCCCAGTATTCTCCATTGCAGTGAAGCAGATTGGGGCTGGGTAACAGGCAGACTCTTGTGTTGGATAACATACACAACAGGGTATGCCTCATTGTGCTACTGTGCACCAAGCTGCTTTGTCTGAATCAAGTTCACAACTTCTAGCTCTGAAATCAAATTTGGTGTTTCCAAGAATTCCGGTAGACCAAAGCCCTGTGATTGTCAAGATGGCGATCAGTGAGTTCACGGTTGCATGGTTGTTGTTGTTAGGTGCCATCAAGTTGGTTCTGACTCATAGTGACCCTACATACAACAGAATGAAACACTGCCCATTCCTGCGCCATCCTCAAAATCGTTGCTATGCTTGAGCCCATCATTGCAGCCACTGCGTCAACCCATCTTGTTGAGTCCTCCTCTCTTTCACTGACCCTCTACATTACCAAGCATGATGTCCTTCTCCACATGCACTTGACACATTCATTTAATAGCTTTTATTTCAGCAGTTATTTAGCTCCTCTTTTTGCAAGGCTGAATGCTACATACTGAGGATACAATGGAGAAGACAGGCACAATTTCATATTCTAGAGCATTATGCTGAGATTAGCTCAATAATCTTACACAGAAACGTAAAGGCCTGTAAAGACTTCCATGAAAGATAAAAGGAATAATGCTGGGAGAACATTAACAGGTGATTCTTATTTATTCCGGTTGGATAAGAAAATATCTCTTAAGAAAATGCCTTTTGAGCTGAGATGTAAAAGTGATAGACATTATCAAACTAGAAGGGAAAGAAATGGTATCCTAGACAGATGGGATTCAGAACTGAGCATGATGTGTTTTCAAAACAGGCAGTAGTTCATTGTGGCTGGAGCCCAGTAATGTGAGATGGGGCTAGAAATGTAGGAAGGGATCAAACTTGGCAGAGGTTTGAGGCTATATTCAGGATTTTGGTTAAGAGCAGTGTGGAACTCATTCACGTATTTCAAATAGTGAGGGTGACGGAAGGATGTGTGTAGGGGTGGGATGTGATGAACATTATGTTTAAAAAGACCAATCTAACTTTTCTTTGGAAGCTGGAAAAGGCAAAAAATAGTTATGGTTCACCAAGTAGGAGGTTTTTGCAAAAGTCCAAGGAAGAGATGACATAAATTTGTCCTAAAGAGGAGGTGGTGGAGATGAAGAGAAGTTGATGCATTTAAAAGATATTGAATATAAGTAGGACTGGTGATGTATTAGCCGTATTTTGGGAAAAGGGTTAGGGAGGGTTAAGTGTCAAGGATGACTGCTAGGTTTCTGGTTTGTTCAAACTCTTACGAGGTGAAAATATTCACTGAGAGGGTTGATATAAATAATTTTAGAAAAGGACCGAGCTTGGGATGGAGGAATACTCACAATTTTTTCTTTTGACCTGTAGGGTATGAGTTGTCTTTCAAATGTGAAAGTAGAGATGTTGTGTAGGCAATAAGATTTCCTAATTTAGAGCTAACAGTACAGATAAGGCTTGTAGGTGTACATTTAGGAGTCGTTTACGTGTATTTGTGGTAAATGAAACCTCTGGAGCAGAAGACATAAATTAAGTAGAGAATATTGTTCTGGCTACAGATAGTCTCGCCTTTCTCTGACATAGGTAATGAAACAGGTTTGGGGATGTCAGTTGAAAATTTCAGTGTCGAACAAATACAGATTTACATGTCCTGAGACACTCACATTTATACTGTCAATAAGATGGACTAGAAAGATGAATTTGGAGAATATCAACATATAGATGGCAGAGCATACAGGAGATGGATTATGTAGGAATAGAGTATATACTATACAGAGGCAGAGTGAAGAATTCAACCTTGGAAGGAATAGCAACATTTAAGACTGAGGCAAAATGATCACAAGACTTCTGCATCATAAAAATCAAAGGAACAGAACACTTCAGAGCGAATGCCAGAGCAATAGTGAAAAATAACAGCAAAGAGTTTGAAAATTACTCATTGAAATTGCCAATAAAGTGGTGGTTGATGACTTTACAGTGAATAATTTCAGTGAAGCGATGTTGTCAAATCCTTACCTAGGCCTGCGATTTATATAATGTTATTTAAACTTTCAGAAAGCCAGCATACAAATGTTCATTTGTTCAGAATCACAGGTAATAAAAGTTAGAGAAAGAATTTGAATTCTTATCTGCCTCTCTAACTCTCTGCAGTGTAGTACAATAGAAAGAGTAGAGTTTTAAGTCAGATCTGCCACTTCCTGTTTGTGTGATCTTGGACATTTCCTATAACCTTCTGAGCCTCAGTTTTCACATCTGAAAAATGGGTAATAATCATATGTGCTTCCAAGGGTGGTTGTAAGGAAAAACACAGAAAATGGAGGTTAAAGTGCAATGGAAATTAGAATGGGCTGTATAAATGTTTGTTATCATTTTTTCCAAAAAAAGTAGAGACCAATGTTGTTGTTAGGTGCCATCCGGTTGGTTCTGACTCATAGCGACCCTATGTACAACAGAACAAAACACTGCCTGGTCCTGTGCCATCCTCATAATCATTGTTATGCTTGAGCCCATTGTTGCAGCCACTTGTGTCAATCCATCTCATTGAGGATCTTCCTCTTTCTCGCTTACCCTCTACTTTACCAAGCATGATGTCCTTCTCCAGGGACTGATCCCTCCTGATATAGGGTCACTATGAGCTGGAAGCGACTCAATGGTAATGCGTTTTTTAGAGACCAATAAGCAGATTATATTTAGAGATCATGGATATGATGCCTCAGCAGGTAGTAATATTTACAGCAGTATTTATAAATGGACCCAAGTACAAGATAGAATGGGTTCCCCAATTGTGCTGTATTGGTCACTAACAAGCACTCTTTGTACATTATTTTCTAGCAAGAACCTGCGAAAACTTGATAAGAATACTGGATACATTTTAAGATTACTGTAGATTCATTGGATTCCTGGTGGTACAGAGGTTAAGAGCTAAGGTTGTTAAGTAAAAGACTCACAGTTCAAATCCACCAGCTGCTCCTCTATGAGACAGTTCTACTCTGTCCTGTAGGGTCACTATGAGTGGGAATCGACTTGATAGCAGTGGGTTTGGTTGTTGGAAACTGGCTGAAAAATTGTAGTTGATTTTTTTCTTGTCAAATATCTTTTCTTTATCACAGTGTGGTGACACAAACGAGAATGACTCACATAACTAGGAATAGTTCCCAAGTTGTTGGTGGCATCTGTGAAGAAGTGGCCTAGGAGCAAAGTGTCTAAATATATCCAAAATATTTTCTGAGTAACCAAGAGTTTAGAAAAGCAAATAAGTGGAATTTCTACTATTGTACATGAAGATGCTTATTGTTGAATCATCTTTTAAAAAGTAAAACATATAGAAGAGTATTAGGGGAATTATAATAATACACCCGAGAGACTATTATTCACATTTTTTGTAATAATTCAAACCAAGGAATTGTGGTATTTTATTTTGTTAACTCATTAACTTATAAGTATAATAACAGAAGGTGCAACTTGAGTTCTGGTTAAATAAATTTAAATTTAAAAAAAAAAAAGGCAAATCACAACATGGCATAGCCTCTGCAACACAAAATAATTTTGCACATGGGAAGAGATTGGACAGGAAAATGCAAAGAGAAAATCATCCTAGGCTTGTAGGATTTTGGATTTTCTGCTTTTCTTTTAAATTGTTGTTAGGTGTTAATAGACTTTTACATTTTTTGAACAAAATAAAGAAATGTACTTTTTGATATTAAAGCTTGAGAACATAATAGAAGGAGGAACCATATATTCATCCATTCTTTCTTTTTTATCTCCTATTAGAGAAATATCACTCAGTTGACAGAAGTCCAACTCAAACTTGCTCCTACTAGAATGTATTGGCTAATTTATCTGCAAGTCTGGAGGTTGTGCTGACTTTTATCCCAGCGCTACCCAGGGAATCTATCAGTATCCTGAGGGCTCTGCCTCATCTCTGTATTCTACTTTTTGTGTTAACCATATTCTCAGAGAGACTTACTTCATGTCTTAGTTGTATATGTGTGCCACTTTTCTTTTTTCATATTCTCAAATGAGACCTTCCCTCCCCAAAAGTCCCAGAACCACAGATCTACAGATGGGAGACTATGCATAAATTGAGAAAGACATTTGCTGATAATGAAGAAATTAAGAAGGTCCACAAGTTTCTGGGTAAATGTGCTGTTTCTCATTCAATAGTCACTCAGTAAAAAATGGATGGGAGAACAAGTGAGTCTCATAAGTTTAAACTGTGTTATGAACTCTAAGAGATCAACAGCTCATGATATTTTTCATGAACCCTAAGAAAAACTTCCATGCCCTTCCTGCCTTATTGAAATGGGCTCCCTGGTTTGTCAAATTTAGAAATTCAGGGCTAACATTTCTTTTTCCCTCCTTCTCTCACTTCCCTTCATTAATCCTTCCCTTTTTAATGTGTATTGATCTAACCTATTGCTTTTAATATTTGTATATTTTATAATATCATAAAACATTGTATATAATTTATCTACTGTTTCCTTGGTAAAGTAGAGGGTCGGCGAAAAAGAGGAAGGCCTTCAACAAGATGGACTGACACAGTGGCTGCAACGACGGGCTCAAGCATCACAATGATTATGAGGATGGCACAGGACTAGGCAGTGTTTCATTCTGTTGTACACAGGGTCTCACTGCTGCTAGAAAAACGGAGCCCTGGTGGCGAAGTAGTTAAGCGATCGGCTGCTAACCATAAGGTCGGCAGTTTGAATTCACCAGCTGCTCCTTGGAAACCCTATGGGTTTCTTTATACAAAGATGCTAATTTACTGTATATATGTGTCTTGGTATTTCAGTGCTGCTGTAACAGAAATATCACAAATGAGTGGTTTCAAAGAACAGAAATTTCTTTTCTCACAATTTAGGAGGCTAAATGTCCAAATTCAAGGTACCGGCTCTAGGGAAAGGCTCTCTCTGATGGCTTTGGGGGGAAATCCTTGTATCTTTCAGCTTCTGTTCCTTGGTTCCTTGCAGATCTCCATATGGCATCTATCTTTCTCCCATTTCTGCTTGCTTTCTTCTGTGACTAATCTGCTCTTTTATATCTCAAAAGTGATTGGCTTTAAACACACCCTACACTGATATGGCCTCATTAGCATAACAAAGAAAACCCTGTTCCCTAATGGAATTGCAGCCGCAGATATACCAAAAACCAAACCCATTGCCTTCAAGTCAACTCTATCTTGTAGCAACGCTATAGGACGGAGTAGAACTGCCCCATAGGATTTCCAAGGCTGTAATCTTTATGCCAGCAGACTGCCACATCTTTCTCCCATGGAATGGCTGGTGGGTTTACACTGGTCAAATTTCCGTTAGGAGCTAAGCGCTTAACCACCACATCACCAGGGCTCCACAGCTCTGGCGGTTAGGATTTGCAACACATATTTTGAGGGCACACAATTCAGTGCATAACAATTAGATTCCCCCAAAAAAGGTTGTTGGAAACGCTGCTTGAGCAGGGCAATATTTTCTCACAGAATATATATAGTTCTAGTATCCAGTCTTATGAAAGTCATGAAACTTCCTTTCAAGAAAACACTGCTATCTCTTAAAATAAATTAAAAAAAATAATTTCCAAGGATGATTCATAAAATTGATTTGATTCTATCTCCCTTTATGCTTTCTTTGCCCTTATTTGGCAGGCCCTTGGTGAATGTCTGAATCTCAACTCTTCTCTTTACAGCTAATGTCACTTAACTCTCCTTCCTGGTTTGACCCACTTTAGTTTCTAGAACCACAAACTGATCTTAGACAGAAAGAATAAGACTAGTTCTATTTCAATACTCTTACTATCACTATCAAGCCCAAATTACTTTGGACCTCTCTCTGGTTACATACATTGGTTTAAAATTTGGTCCCTAGCCTCTTTTCTAAGGCTCAGTCCTCTTTTTTGACCTACTTTGGTCCAATGGATTCTAGTCTTTTTACTTGTCTCCAGTGTCAATAGAAAAAGGATCCCTGACTAGGGTTATCAGATTTTACAAATGAAAATGCAAGATGCCCAGTTAAATTTGAATTTAAGCCAAATAATTTTTTTTTTTTTTTTTTTTAAAGCAGACTATGTCCCAAATACTGCATGGGACAACCTTATACTAAAAAGAAAAAAAAATGTCCAGCTGAAATTCAAATTTAATGAGGTATCCTGTATTTTATATGATAATCCTACAACTGACCCATTCTCCACCTAGAGACTGGGATCCTCCTATTCCTGAACATAACCCAGACCACTCCTTGCTGCCTGCTACCAAAATTTATCAAAGCATATTAAACTTGAGTAAACTCATTGTCAGTGGCCATATACTCAAATTCTGGGTCCAATTTTGGCTTTTTATATGGACTTCCTTGACATTGTAGCTGGACAGGTCCAGTAAGCAGATTTAATCACAGTTCTCAGGCCCTCTTGCTGTGCCCTTTATTTAGCAGGGCTGCATTGAGCTCTAACAATAATTAAATCTAGGTGTGGTGATTTCAGTCTTAGAAGCAAAGATCCTAATTAATGAAGGTCTTGATACTGATGACCATTGTCACTACTGGTTAGCCTAGTTCCTTATACAAAAGGAAACATTGTGGCCATGGAGAATTTTGAACGTTTCAAATTGCTTTGTTAGAAATATATGCATAAAGTCTAGCCTCTACATTCCAGTTAATGACATTACCATATATTAGCATAAATAATGTTATTCCACTCAGATTTCAGCTTCCTTTGATGTGTATGGAGCCCTGGTGCTGCAGTGGTTAAGAGACTGGCTGCTAACCAAAAGGTCAGCAGTTCGAATCCACCAGCCACTCCTTGGAAACCCTATGGACAGTTCTACTCTGTCCTATAGGGTTACTACGAGTTGGAATCAACTCGATGGCAGTCAGTTTGGTTTTTTGGGTTTTTGATGTGTATATTTCATAGCCTACAATCCTTCCCCCATTCTCTCTCTCCTACACACACATACACACACACACAGGAAACCTGAGTTGACACTATCTCTAATAGTGGTAGAGTCATTAACACAAAGTGCCTGGAGTTAGCCAAACTGCAAAGTTCGATGATTCAGTCCCCAACCCTCACTTCTGACACCACCTGCAAGACTAGGAATTTCCCAAAAATACCCTCAGGTTCAGAAATTCACTAGAAGGACTCACGAAACTCAATGGACGCTATTACACTTATGATTATAGTTTATTACAGGGAAAGGATACAGATCAAAGTCAGCCAAAAGAAGAAAAACATACTGCAGAGTCTAGGAGTTTCAAATGAGAAACTTTTGTTGTCCACTCCCCATGCGGTCAGGATGCTTTACATTTCCAGAACTGATGTGTGACAATATGCATGGAGTATTGACAATCAGGGAATCCCACCCCAGTCAATGCCCAGAGTTTCTACTAGGGCTTTATTCTGTAGTCATTATTGATTGATCGATTGTCCATATAGTTGATCCCAGCCTCCAGGTTGACTGATACTGTGTAATCCCAAACTCCCACCCTAAATCACACGGTTGGTCTTTCTGGCATGTCCAGCCCCCACCCTAAGACTCTCGGGTGTAGTTAGAACCACCCTAAAATCCAATGTGTCCAGCCCCCATCCTAAATAAAGACACTGTTTTCATTGTGACATAGATTACCTCACAGAAGCCAAGGGTAATGGCCAGACCTTTCTTTACCAGTAACCAGTTATAGTTGAGTCAGTTCTGACTCATGGCAACCCCATGCATGTCAGAGTAGAAGTGTGCAACACTGGGTTTTCAATAGCTGATTTTTTTTAAAGTAGATCACCAGTACTTTCTTCTGAGGCACCTCTGGGTGGACTCAAACTTTCAACTTTTGGTTAGTAGCCGAACACTTGAACTGTTTGCACCACCCAGGTATTCCAGACCTCTCTTTGGGCAAAGCCAAATTCTTTACTATACACTAAGGTACTGGTAGTGAACTAATAGGGCAACTACTCCAAACCTCTTATTTTATGAGGAAAAACAGTAGCTGAGAGATGGGAAGTGACTAACTTATGGCCATCCCAGTAGTCAGTGGCCAAGACAAGGCCAAGATCATACAACAGAGTCAAAATCAACCAAAGAAAATGACATAGTGTGAGGGTTTTCATTTTGCAAATTATTCCTAGACAATGAGATACTTTCATTAAAATGTTTTAGCCAAAGTTACAAACTGGCTCTTTGCTCATTCCTGGGCAAGGGCCATTAGCTCCCTTCCTTCTGTTGCCCTGCAGATATTCTTGCTAATTTCTCACTTTGTAAAACAAAAACAAAAACAAAAACAAAACCAAGTGCTTGTGATTCCTTTACAATTTAGTGTCTTTCTCAGAATAAATTTGTTTTAAAGAAAGGACCATTGAACCATTTACCCATTTCATGTGAGACTGCCTTGTACTCTTAGATCAAAAACTTTTGTATTCTTTATTGTAATTCTCAGAAGACAAACAGTTCAGACTACCGAGTTCCCTACATCCATGCTGATTCCTGATTTCTCCATCTGTTCTGAATATTTCATTTTTTGCCCATTATATTAATAATGGCAATCAACATTGTGAACACTTTATGGGGTTTAACTCATTTTATCCTCCTGCAAAAGTCACCTGAGACAGGCAATCTTACTATTCCCATTTTTAAGATATGGAGATAAACATGATTAAGTCCTTTTCTCAGAGTAAGGGTTAGTTGTAAGTTGCAAAGCCTGGATTTGAACCCAGGAAAAATGGACTAGAGTCTGTACACTTGATTTCTAAACTCTACTGCTTGGAACAATGTGGACTTCCAGTAAATACTAAAAATTGGCCTCATTAAGTAAGATTTGAAAAAGAGTCATGTATTATTTGCTATAGAGAAGGGCACCAGGGACCTCCAAGTTTGTAAAAAAAAATACAGGTGCCATTGATGAGTTGGTGCTGAGATGGATTTCAGGAAAGATAATTTATCATGTCCCAGCATCTATCAGTTTGTTGATAGTCACTGGTTCCCTCTTTTAGTTCAATAATATACAGTACTTAATATTAATCTAGATTGACAGCTTCAAAAGGATATCATTTATAATTGCAAGAGGTAGCCCACAGCTGTTCCAACTCAAGAGGAGTCATAAAACTGAGAGCAGTTGCAATCAAATCCTGGCCTGTAAGCTCAGTAGGCATTTTCTGTTTTTTATGTTAGGGTCTTGGACTGGAGCCCTGGTAGTGTAGTGGTTAAGTGATATGGCTGCTAACCAAAAGGTCAGCAGTTCAAATCCACCAGCTACTCCTTGGAAACACTGTAGGGCATTTCTACTCTGTTCACTAAAGTCTCTATGGGTTGGAATCGACTCGATGGCAAGGGGTTTGGTTTTTTGGCTTTTGGTCTCGAATTATTCAGATTGCCTTACTCTGATCCTGCTTGAACAAATGTCCTTGCTTCCAGATTGAGGGCTTATTTTTGGTTACTGGAAATTACAACTTCCCTGGACTCTGTTCCAATGCTTGAGTTCCAAACTTGAAACTTGCCTGGACTTGTGGATTTTTAAGCTTTGGCCAGATTGTCCCTAGCAACTGCTTGGCCTTTCAGATGTTGTATGACGAATGCTTCTGGTTGCTGCCAACAACCTAGTTTTAGGAGAGAAGCATAGCAAGATTACTAACCTGAACTATCTGGTCCCCTTAGATCTCTTAATCCTGATTTCTAGGTATCACTATTCCAAGAAAGTCATACGTGATCAATATCTCATTACCATTTGGGGATCATGGCAATCCCCAATGGAGTGGGACCTGGGGAGAACAGAAGATAAACAGGTATATTCATTTTTAGGGTGTTACCATGTCAGGAATCTGTGCTTTTCTTGTATTTCTAAAGATGGTAAAAATTCAACAGACAGATATTATTAAACTCACTTGATAGAATAGAATGAGATTGACATTTTTAATCCACTCACCTTGGGTATAAAATAGTTAAAATCAGAATACTGTCTATAAATCCACAGCTTTGGGAGCAACAGATTAAAAAACAGCTCTTACAGCCAGAATGTGTTTCCATCAAGTTAAAGGACACATACACAGCAGAATGGTTGTTGGAGGAATCAGCAACTTTCAGGCTAAAAGATACTACTAGATACAGAAGATGAACTGCATAATTTCAAAGGAAAGTTTATTTGCTGAATGACATGGGGAAGAGAGAAGAACCAGGTGTGGTTTCATCTTTTGGATTAACTTGCCTGCAAAGTCCAAATGACTTTACTTTTCTGAGCTTATTTTTTAATAGAAAAAAAAAAGAGCTAAGACCAAATACTTCCCAAGAGTTTTGTAAATTTCCTTAAAATCTCAAACTATTTAAATGCATTTTCAGAAATAGCTGCTACTATTCATTGGGATTTATTATATTCCAGACTCTGTGCTAAGAATTTAACAAATACTATTTTATTTGATGTTCAGGTAAACTCTATGAGGTAACATTATAACCATTTTGAAGATAAGAAAACTAAAAGCTCAGAGAGGTTAAGCAGCATTCCTAAGGTCTCATGGCTGGGAAAGAGTGGATCTAGAATTTTATAGACTCCAGTATGTTTAACCTTGCTATTTACTCAGCACAAGCACATACTATATTATTCATATTTAATTTTCTACAAATAAATGTATATAGGTCATTATAAAACATGGGCTACATTCTCAAATTTCCTTTTCATAAATTAATGTAACTTAAGAACTCCAAATAGATATTGTTAAAGAAAAAATATTAGGAAAAATAGATTCTCCCAACTTTGCAGTCCACGTCTTGGTGCCTTGGTTACAGAGAGGAACATTGAAGGGAGATTGAAAACCCTATTCTCTGTATAATGAAAATATATATAGTGAATGAACTACAGTAAACATATATCATTTAAGATCTGAACAATAACAGTGACATTTACTTATTGTTGCTTGAAAGGGAGCTCCTAGAGACATCAGTGTAAGACCCCAGGAAAGTCAAGAAATCTGAATGGAAAGGTCACATTGTTGAACAAGATCCAGAATAGCCAAAACCAATTCATATGCCTTGTTCACCTCCTAACGCTATGGGTCTTGGATATTATCTGGGAAATCCCTTTGGCATAACAACATAGGGAATTCTCATTTTTTAAGATGTTATTTAAATTGTTTAAATTGTGGCACATTCATTTTTCTCAAAGTCTGAGAGTAGGTGGAACAAAAAGGATTATCAAAAAAATAATCAAGAGGTTCCAATTACCCTTTAGGACAAAGGCTTTCCAAAGCCAAAGGATAACAGTTTCTCTCCACCTTCCCCCTTCTATTAACACTGCAGGTGGGGCAGTTAAAAAGAGCCAATTGTGCAGTAATTAAATATTTTAGGAAGCCAAAATATTTCAGCTGAGTTGAATGTGCTGCAATAAGAAAGTTTTATACATGGGCACACTGAGCAAGATGGATGCTTTAGGGGCCAATGTTCAAACCAGCAGGTGTGTTACACCTTTTCTATTTAACACATTTTAAAAGATGACCTCTCCAGAACTGTTTTCGGTTGAATGCTCTTATTCACTACCTCCTTCTGATTCTGATAATGGGTTTGAGGCACAACATCTGTGCTATATTATAAGCTACATCCAATCTTTTCACCCTTCCTATACTTCTCTTAACAATGGGCAAGGTAATACCATCAAAGATAGCATTTTAATCTCTCCTGTGCAGTCTAGATTAAAATGTGTTCTCATCTTTTGCTTATATTGGAAGTAGATTGCACTAGCTACTATATCTTCTTTGTCTATTACTCATCCAATAGTGGAAACATATCTGTTCTCTTATGATTAACTAACAGTATTTCAATGATTTCATCCAAAAACCCATTGTCACTGAGAGTTGATTCTAACTTATAGTGACCCATCAGAACAGAGTAGAACTGCCCCAAAGGGTTTCCTAGGCTGAAATCTTCATGGCAGCAGATTGTCAGGTCTTTTCTCCCTCAGAGCAGCTGGAGGGTTTGAATCGCCCACCTTTTGGTTAGCAACAGAGCACTTAACCACTGTGCCACCAGGGCTCCTTACTGACCTCACAGAATCATAGAAATCATCACATTCCTGCTCCCATGTCATTTCAGGATATTTATCTCAATGCAAGACTAGGAAAAATAAACACTTCCTAACACAGTCACCATCGAACAACTCTCCTCTGAAGCTGCCAAACTTGATTAAAATAATGGTCTGTTTTTGCTGGAGCCACCTTACATAAGAAGGGCCATTCTTCACCTTCCATTTTGTTTCCTGAATTCACTAACAGTGTGGCTGTTCCGATGCATTTTTGAAACATAAGGGCCAGAGAGAGCAAACTGGAAGGATGTAAACAGGAAAGAAATACAGAGTATAAAAACAACATTTCAATATTATTCATATGAAAAGGACCCAGAATCATCCATGAGTAGTTAACACGTTTCAGTGCTTATGGCATGCAGAGCATTGATCCACCATGTACAAGTTTGTTATGAGTACACTTATCTTACGTATCCTGCTCATAGTAGGGTCTACATACTGGGGCCAGTCTGTGAAGAAATAGTTACAGAAATTAATTATTAGCATTGAGAAATTTGACATAAATTTAACAGAGAAATTTAATATCAGTTGGATCTAAATTTTTTTTTAAATTAAAAGAATTTTGTATTTCTTTTTTGTCTGTTTTTTTTAGAGTAATTCATTTTTATTGTATTTCATAAACTATTGGTCTGTGCCAGAATGGGATAAAAAGTAGCCCTCACCACAGAAAGTGGGAAAGCACTTCAGAAAATAACAGTGTTTCCTAATCAGCTTTGCATTTCCGCACTGCACCTGAAAAAATAAAATTTGTTTTTGAGAACCTATTATGTGCCATTCACACTTGATGTTTCTTTCCTCCATGTGTTACATAATTCTCATTTTATCTCCTTTATATCCCAAGCCAAAAAGCCAATGAGATGTTTAGAAAACTAGGCCAAGTCGAGTCCCATCCACATTGTCATCTGAATATCTTAGCCCCTGGCTAGTCTAACGAGCTCTGATGACCAGCAGTGTGGGCATCACCTGGACCTGGTGAGACCTGCAGAATCTGAGGCACCATCCTAGACCTATTGAATCAGACCCATTTTAACAAGATCTCCAAGTGACTCATACCCCCTTTAAAGTTTGATACTGTTGGGATTCTCAAAATAGAGGAAACTTCATAGTCTCTAAGAGTGAAACTAACATTAAAAACATTATTGCAGCAAGCCATGTATTTCATTAGTCAGGGCTTCTGCTCACAGAGAAAACTGCCATGTGTCCACTTAAATCCCTGGCTACAATTCCAAACTTATTCTCAGCATACCTTTGTTATTTACGTGGCAGGGCTCCTTGAAGAGAGTAAGAGGAAGCCTTAGTGCCTGCCTAGATTTCAGACTGGAAAAGATCCAAATGTAAATCATCCAGGGATCTTTCTATTTGTTATAGGCAAATTCAGTTGTCCAGTATTAACCCTGACCTAAGGTACACTGGAATCATAGGCAGAAGATCTCTCTGGTCAGCCTCCCATTAGACGGTGAAGAGAATCACGCCAGGGTCTAAAAATGAGTGGAATGAGCATTTGCTTGAAGAGTCACCAACTCAGCTGAAAAACATCCTAAAAGGAAAGAAAGATTTGTTCTTTAATTGAGTCATGCACGAGGTATTTTCCTCTCCAACAGAACTATGAGTTCTTTGAGGGATAGTGCTAACTATTTTCCTAACAATCGGTGCTCTCATCTTGCAACACTCATGCTGGTAACCCCTTTCCTCTATACTCTCTACTTCAAAAATATTTGTTGTTGCAATTTTCCCATCTCCCAGACAGGTAGCATGGCAAAGAAGAAAGTATATACTGCCATCTCTAGAGTCAGACAAACCTGAGTTAAATTTTGATCCCTACTACTCACAAGCTGTGTGTCCTTGGGCGATTTGGTTAACCTCTATGAATCTCCATGGTCATATAAATACAAAACTTGCTAGGTTCTTCCAAAATTATAGATGATGTATGAATGGCAACACAAGATGCTGATAATCATTGTTACCATT
Organism: Trichechus manatus latirostris; assembly: GCF_000243295.1. Taxonomy (NCBI): domain Eukaryota; kingdom Metazoa; phylum Chordata; class Mammalia; order Sirenia; family Trichechidae; genus Trichechus; species Trichechus manatus. The sequence goes on from NW_004443942.1 coordinate 33,220,944, forward strand.
GTGCAATTACCGTATATGCATATATGTATATATGTGTATATGGAGTCCCTGGGTGGTACAAAACAGTTAACATGTTCAACTGCTAACCAAAAGGCTGGAGGTTCAAGTCTACCTAGAGGTGCCTTGGAAAAAAGTTCTGGCAATCTACTTCCAAAAAATCAGCCATTGAAAATCCTGTGGAGCACAGTTCTAATTTGACACACATAGGGTTGCCATGAGCTGGAATCAACATAACCGCAACTGAGATTATATATATATATATATATATATGTGTGTATATTGCTGTTGTTGTTGTTAGGTGCTGTCAAGTCAGTTCTGACTCATAATGACCCTACAGGATGAAGTAGAACTTCCCCGCAGGGTTTCCAAGGAGCAGCTGGTAGATTTGAACTGACGACCTTTTGGTTAGCAGCCAACCTCTTAACCACTACAACACCAGGGCTCCATATCTATATGTA
>NW_004443942.1:33221501-33230633 GCF_000243295.1 Trichechus manatus latirostris
ATATATATATATATATATATATATATATATATATATATATGGTGGCCACAGTAGACTTTGAAATCCTGAGTTCTTTACCTCTGAATCCTCATTGACTTTCACAGTCCTTAGAATGATTGATTGCTGAATGGAAGTTAGATGAATAAAATAATGAAGGAATGGATGGCAGTGTTTCATAAGCACTAATTGAATTATGTCAGTAAAATATAATGCCCTCACTATTCTCGATTAATCCTGGAGGCTATTTATCCTAATGTGTGTTGTTATTTTTACAGTTCTACCTACTCAGAATGTATTTTTCACAGTTCTAGTTAAAATGTCAACTTCTGCAGCCTGTGAAGCCCTCCCTGACCAGGTCAGACCATCATATTTTTTCCTCCTCTTAATCTGCATAGTACATATACCTCAAATATTGATTTCATTTCACTCATGAGAATTCAAAAATTATGCTAAATATTGTGTTGCAGGAGCTCCTTAGATAGGTACATTGCAACCCTCTTGAAAACAAACTGCGATGCAAACAGATTTGCTTCGGGGAATTAGAGCTGATGTTCATGACTTAGGTATGTCTGCCACCTTAGAAAATAACAATCCTCTCCTGAGAGGGAACTATCCTAAGATCATGATAGATTAGTTCCTGTAGGTTATTTTAAACATTGACTCGCAAGCTCAGAAAACTCTTGACTAGACAGATTGAAATGAGAGTTAGAGTTTGTGGAGGCTGTGGCTGTTTGGAAATTAAGAAGCTGAAATGAGATGTAATCAGAGGGCAAAAGAAAACTATACACCTGACGATTGGAGGTAGGGTTGAGGAAAGCATTGGAAAAGCTGAGAAGGCCTTTTTGTAGCTGAATTCTTAGGAATTAGAGACATGTATTGAAAGATCAGGCAGTAAAAATGAGATGCACAAACAGACAAGGGGTGAGGAGAGACTAAGTTATGGTGGCAAGAAGTAGTAGGTAAGGGTCTGTTCTTTCCCACTGGAGTATGGAGCTGCGCTCCTGTTTTTGAAAATCATACACTATTGATTCAGTTAGTCTCCAACTTTTCCTGTTATTCTTTTCAAACTTTTATGAATAGAATATTTACCTTTTCTGTGATTTACCTTTCTCGCCTCAACTCTTACCCTTAGCCCGCCCCATTATTATACTCCAGTAATTATACTCCAAGGATAATTACTCTTCTCAATTGACCATACTCTTTCATTTTCCCCTGATTTTGTATGCAGTGATTGCTAAATAAAGCAATGAACTTTTAGTCCTTAGTGTAGCACAGAGGTCAGCAAACTTTTACTGCAATGAGCCAGAGAGTAAACATTTTAATCTTTGGGAGCCATATGATTTCTGTTGCATGCAACTGTTGAACTTTACCATTGTAGCATGAAAGCAGTCACAAACAACATGTAAATAAGCAATCATAACTGTGTTCCCATAAAGCTTTGTTTATAAAATCAACCATGACGTTTCTTTCAAGCTTTTCCCTGGTCCCCAATTTCTTCCCACATGGCCTTGCTGACTGCTAATATGGTGCCTGGAACATGGTAAAACCAAACCAAATCCACTGCCGTTTAGTTGATTCCAACTCATAGAAACCCTATAGGACAGACTAGAATTGCCCCATAGGGTTTCCAAGGCCGTAAATCTTTAAAGAAGCAGAATTTTTTTTATCTCCGCTCACAACTAGAACCAATAAGCAACATTATGATAAATGGATAAAGTATTGAAGTTGTCAAGGATTTCATTTTACTTGGATCCATAATCAACACCCATGGAAGTAGCAGTCAAGAAATCAAATGACATATTGCACTAGGCAAATTTGCTGCAACAGATATCTTTAAAGTATTAAAAAGCAAAGCTGTCACTTTGGGGAGTAAGGTACGCCCAACTATTTATCATGAAAATCATAGTTAAATACTTAAACTCTACTAGGTATTTCCAAATGATAGAAACAGAAAATATTAAAGAAAGATAAAAAGGAGTTGGTCGAGCATGTGTCAAATATAGATGAGTATACAATAAAATGAATGAAAGTGAGAGAGATAATACTGAAACGAGAAAAAATAAAAGACAATTACTAAAATTTATAAAAATTATGCATCTTCTAATTCAGGAAACATAAAATATCTAAAGGAAGAAAAATAAAAATAATCCATAAATGATTTACTGCCAGAAAACTTTAGAACCATTTGCAAAAAGAGAAGCTCTTATATGCAGTGTATAAAGCAAAATAATTAAACTGATACAGACTCATGAGATGAAAAATTTGAACCCAGAGAGTAAGACATTATTGTCCAATTACTGAGAGAAAATAACTCTCAACCTAGAATTATACCTCCTAGATAAAATATGATTGTAGTATCAGGCAAAAGGGTATTCTCCCCAGAAGTTATATAGTGACAGTATAAAACTATAGCAGTTTAGAAACTTAAAAATAATAAATAACTAAAATGTTCATTAAATATTATATGCATAAAGGGAACAGAAAGATTGAAGCTTAGGTGTTCCAAGTCCCTCATACTATTTGGAAACAGTGTAAAGACACTGATTAAATTTAAACTTTGATAAATTGAGTATCCATGCATACATTTTACTTATTAAACAATAAATTAAGTAGCAAACAAAAATAAGTATGCATAATTTCCAACTTTATAGAGTGGGGAAAAAAAACTAAAAGCCTCAATTCTATTAAGACAGAATGCAGAAAAGAAGAAAAATAAAAAGCAGGACATATAAAACAGAATAAAATGCAATGGCATAAATAAATCCAAATATATATATATATAAATATATATATATATAAATTAATCAATCAGTTAAAAAACATTTGTATTTGTATTTATATATTTTTTCTTGAGATGTTGTAAGTCTCTAAGTGTCAATCAAAAATTGTGTATATACATAAAATGAAAAATTATGGGGAAAGAAAAATGAATGACTTACTTATATCACAGAACTACATGGATGAATCAGATATTTAACTGAAATAAAGAAGCTAGTCACAAAAAAAAAAGTACTTTTATATCAATCAAGTTCAAAACCAGGCAAAACTAATTTATACTAATCAAAATCACATCAGTGGTTTCCTGTGTCTGAAGACAGCATGGAGAAGATTAATTTAAAAGGGGTAAAATAGAATTTTCTAGGAAATGAAAATGATCTATATCTTGATTGAGATCCTGGATACACAGGTATATGATTTTTTAAAAGTCACTGACCTATCTCAAGGAAGTTGATGAAATATGGTTCTAAATGTTCCATTCTGTTATACAGATATATGTACCTACTCCTCACTTACTGACTATCTCATTATCCAACATTTTGTATTTTCAACAATAGTAAAAAAAAAAAATCTATCTGACTAGATTGTGCATTAACGATGTATAATGGCAGTAACCTTTTCATGACCAGTGGGACATAAAGCGCCCACCTATATTTTCTGCCTCTTGGGTCCAGTGGGACATGTGTATCCCACATATTTTGTGATCTGATGTGGTCATCCTCCATTTTCACATAACGCCTATTTCCACATAACTACCAGGTCTTTAGAACCTGACCATATCAGTAAGTAAGGAGTGGGTGTACTTTTTTCTGGCTACACACACACACTTTATTAGTAAAATGCACGTAACTTTAAAATGTACAATTTGATCAGCGCTGAATATATATATTATATATATTATACCCATTGCCCTCAAGTCGATTCTGACTCATAACAACCCTATAGGATGGAGTAGAACTGCCCCATAGGATTTCCAAGGAGTGGCTGGTGGATTATATACATACATATATGTGGATGGATGGAGATAGAAAGATAGATAAATAAATGAAGCTATCACCACAAATCTAGATCACAAATCTAATGATCATTTCCACCACATCATCATGGTAATCATATCATGTGATTGTTCTAAATCTTTGTCTTAGCTTCTCTGCTATCTTGCAGTGGTTTACCTCAAAGATATTTGATACTACCTTTTCTCCTTTTTCATTGCTTTGCTCATGCTGGTCCTTCTTGTTCTAAATAATCAAAGGTATAAGTTCAAGGGTCCTAGAAAATTTAGAGGACCTAGGACACCTAAAGCTTCAGGGAAACAAGATTTTAGAGCAGAAAACTCCTGAATTTCCTCATCCTCTTTAAACTCTGAAATTCTACCTCTCAATCAAAGATTCCCTCACACAGCAAAGGGGGGATTGGTAGGATTGTTGCTACTCTCTTTATTCCAGGGTAGGATGGGCTTTCACCTGTTCAAAATTTCTTCTTGATTCAAATTGAATTTCCTCTTAACTCAATAGCTGGGCAGTTGATATTTCTATGGCCTTCACTTAGCTCTCCTTGTCTCTTTTTTCCTCTCTCTTAGAAATTGTTTTTGAGAGGAAGAGAATGATGGAAAGGATGGGGCCAACGCTCTCCGAGATCATCTATGGCAGCACATGAGTTAGAATTTAGATTCTATTTCTCTCAGCCCCTATGCTTATTCCACCTCATCTGGCTTCAATCCCAGCTTCTTGTTTTATTTCCCTTCTGCTGTTTCTTTCCTTGAGTTGCGTTTCTGGCGCCAGGTGGGAAAAACAGCTGAGCACTGTGGAGGCGTTAGAGGCTGAGAGCTAGATGAGGCTGCTAATGATGTGCTCTGGCATAGCAGTTCCATTCCAGCCCCGGTGATGGATGGTATCACTGGAGAAAAACCCACAAAAGTGCTCAACTTTTCTCCTGAATCTGCAGTTTCTTTCAAAATAGTCAAATTGTATCAAATGGCAAAATAAGACATCTGTTTCCTCCGGCAGTGACTCCAGACAGGGCAATGTGATAAGGGATAGGGCCTGAGACTGATTCTTTATTGAACTGATCTAAGTAAAGTTCTGCCTTCAGTATTTAATCATTAGGAAACACTTAAGTATTGCTATTGGAGTCCCTAGGTTGCAAAAACAGTTAGTGAACTCAGCTGCTAACGGAAAGGTTTGAGTCCACCCAGAGGCATCTCACTAGAGAGGCCAGGGAATCTATTTCCAAAAAAAAAAAAAATCAGTCATTGAAAAACTATGTAGATCAGAGTTCTACTCTGACATACATGGGGTTGCCATGAGTCAGAGTGGACTTGACAGCAACTGCTACTGGTTTAAATATTATTATTACTTTTAAAAGTGCATGTACATCCTGAACAAATTCAGGGAGGATGTGAGGAGGTCATTTACTCATTTGTTAACAAACTTTTACAGAGTGCCTATTCATCATGTGCCAGGCACTTCGCTAGGCTCTACCATTATTATTTACATGTGGGTCATGAAGAACTGGAATTAAATCCTAGTTTATATGCTTCTCTGAATTATGGGAAACATTTCTTACAAGATTCATACTCCACAAGAGGAAAATATAATTTTAAGCTATCATTAAGTACTGTTGCTGAAAACAGCTGCGGATCTTCAAGATGACTTGTACATGACAAAGGTATCAATGATGCTTCATGGCTTTTGGGTGGTGTCCTGGGGGACTTACTGATTGTCATGTCTAGAAATCTGTTATCAACCTAGTGGTGACACTGACAGAAACATGATGAAAATTATTGCATTTATTTTTAAAATAAAGTTTATATTGAAACAACATAGTTAAATTTAAATGATAAATACATAGTAACTATACTTTTTTGCCTATTGACTTTTCAATAGCAAATTTAACTGGTCTCATTAGAGCTTTTAACACATTTTCAATCACCTCATATGCATGTGAAAACTGGGCAATGAATAAGGAAGATGTCTTAGCTATCTAGTGCTGATATAACAGAAATATCACAAATATACAACTTTAACAAACAGATGTTTATTCTCTCACAGTTTAGGAGGCTAGAAGTCCAGATTCAGGACATCAGTTTCAGGCAAAGGCTTTCTCTGTCATCTCTGGGGGAAGGTCCTTGTCATCAAGCTTCCCCTGGTCTAGGAGCTTCTCAGTGCAGGGACCCCAGATCCAAAGGACACACTTCTCTCCCCGTTCTTCTTTCTTGGTGGTATGAGGTCCTCTCCTCCCTGCTTGATTCTCTTTTATATCTTAAAAGAGATTGACTCAAGATACAACTTAATCCTATAGATTGTGTCTTGCCTCATTAACATAACTGCTTCTAATCCTGCCTCATTAACATCATAGAGATTAGGATTTTACAATACACAGGAAATTACATCAGATCACAAAATGGAGGACAACCACCCAATCCTGGGAATCATGGCCTAGCCAAGTCACACATTTTGGCGGGACACAATTCAATCCATAACAAGACCAGAGAAGAACTGGTGCATTTGAATTATGGTGTTGGCAAAGAATATTGAATATACCAGGGACTGCCAGCAGAATGAACTACTCTGTCTTGGAAAAAGTATAGCCAGAATGTTCCTTAGGAGCAAGGATGGTGAGGCTTTGTCTCACATACGTTGGACATGTTATCAGGACAGACCAGTCTCTGGAGAAGTCTATGATGCTTGGTCAAGTAGAGGGTCAGAAAAAGAGAGGAAGACGCTCAATGAGATGGACTGACACAGTGCCTGCAATCATGGACTCAAGCATAGCAATGATTGTGAGGATGGTGCAGGACTGGGCAGCATTTCCTTCTGTTTACATAGGGTCATTATGAGTCAGAACCAACTTGAAGGCACCTAAGAACAACAACTGCACTTTGACAATACCTAAACAATTATAGGAGCATTTAACCTGAAGCCTAATTTATCTTGTGGTCGAGCTCAACCATACCATTTGATTAGTAACTCTCCGCAAGGATAACTGCTACATAAAATCCACTATGGCAGAAACCTGACAGTCAGACACAATCTGCTCATTTAAATAAGATTTCAGGGCTTGGGACAATCTATTCTAACTCATAGTTTTGTTTTGTTTTGTTTTTAATGAGGCAGTTGAAGCCCAGGAAAATTATTTATGAATTTTAGCTTTAGCAAAAATAGAAAATGTTTTTATTTCTGAAAAGGTGACAGCAATAGCAATCATTGACCACAAACAACAATTGAGTTCTTGCTTTTCATGCTTTTCTTCTCTCTTTCTCTGTCTCTCTCCCCTATTCTCCACTTCTTTCTTTTTGTCTATGATAAAAAGAAGAAACCAAACCCATTGCCACTGAGTTGATTCCAACTCATGGAAACCCCATGTATTACATCGTAGAACTGTGTTCCATAGGGTTTTCTTGGCTGTAATCTTTAGGAAAGCAGATTGCCAGGACTTTCTTCCCCAGCGGTGCTGGGTGGTTTCAAACTGACAACCTTTGGATGAGCAACTGAATGCAAACCGTTTATGCCACCCACGAACCTTTGTCTAAGATAGCTTGTACCTTATTCCAAAAACACTTGAGTAGATCATAGTACAAAAATGGCACCAGGACAACAAAATATTTAAATTCAAAGTATTCCACTTTGTATCATCTGATGTAGTAATAATGTTGTAGAAAGGGATTTTCTCTCATTTATGGCCATTTTTTAAGATTACATTTGACTTTGCCACCCATTATTGTGTTAATACTATAACTTACATTATAGCTACAGAAGACAAAAGAAAAGAGACACACTCTGAGTTCTTTGCAGTCTCCCTTTAAAGCAGAAATATAGATAAGAAATGAAGCAAGAAAGAACTTTCTAAGTAATTATTTGTATTTGGAATCTGTATGAACATTCAGTGCTATTAATGATACACAAATGGGATGTTTCAGAATATTTTTACAAAGCGAGAAATACAAACTACATGGTATGGATTCAAACACCTTTTGAAAAAGAAAATCTGAGCATTTTGGTCTATCTATTCACTCCTCTGCTAATGGCACCCCTCCCTCTAGCTCTCTGTCTCACTCCCTTGCTGACCAGCTCGCTCTTACTCTCTCTCTTGCTTTATTCCTTCCCTCTGTCCTTCCTGCCTCTAAAGTCATTATTTCTTTAAACTCACTCTTTCTCTTCTTTTATTCTCTCTTACAGCGGGGATTTTAAACTTTCATTTCATCATTCTGTACTTCATTCAGAAGCTAGACATTATACAAGTTTTTGAAACACAATTGTGTTTTATCAACTTTTAATGGCAAGATCCCCAGAGATGCCAAGCTGGAATTAGTCCATCCCAAATACATCAAAGCAGACCTCTCAGGAAAGAAACTGAGTCCTGACTTTGGAAAGGACAAAAGTTCTATTCCCCGGGTAGACAAGCTGTCCAAGAACTTGAGATGATGCCCTGCAGATCACTCTGCTAAAATTTTCTCTCTTGAATGGATAGAAGATTCATTCATGCTTTAAAATTTTAATAAATAACTGAACAGTATTTAAACTGCCAGCAAAGGGTTTGTAAGGCTATGAAGGTGTAACCCTTAGGGAGGGTTCACAGGTCTAGGGACCAAGTTCAGCCGTCACCTTGGCGTTACTAAAATAAATTATGATGGCAATTACCATTTCAACTGGTAACATTTGCTAACCCTGAGGAGAGGGAATTAAATAGAACTAGGAAGAAGGAAAGAAAAAAGGGAAAAGAAAAGGGAGGAAACAGGAAAGAAGATAACATAGAGATGTGGTACAAATGAAACTAAAATCCCCAATTAATGTTGGCCATGATGTCAGGTTATATGTAAAAGAGAAAAATTAGATTATCTATAACCTCACCGGAAGTCATCACTCAATCAAAATTACCTCTTCTAACCCACTTTGCCATTTTTCTACATTCCTTTGCTTGCTATTCTCCTGGTTTTTTCTCTTCATTGTAATGTCTGAAGTGTGTTTCTTAGTTAAGAAAAAGAAAAAAGATCTTTGAACTGCACGTTGAGCTTTTCTTAAGAAAAGCAAGAGAGAAACTAAATGGATACGCTAAACAAATACTGCTGGAGTGAGCAGCTTAAGGCTGTGTCCTCAAACCTTAATTGAATAAGACTTTCTTCAGATAAATAATTAATCGATGCAATTTTTTTTTCCCAAGTGGAAAAGAATACTCCATCCATATATGAGTGTTATAGATATGTCCTTTACCTCTCTGGGTTCTTTCTCTTTCTTAAGTCATTGCTAAGTTTATCATTCACTATTTTTTTTAAATTTTTTTATTGTACTTTAGATGAAGGTTTACAGAACAAATAGTTTCTCATTAAACAGTCAGTACACATATTGTTTTATGACA
>NW_004443942.1:33231519-33264578 GCF_000243295.1 Trichechus manatus latirostris
CTTGGTGATTTTCTTTTGGGGTCTATCCTATATGGGGTTCATTGAACTTCTTGGATGGCCAGCTTGTCATCTTTCATGATATTGGGGAAGTTTTTTCTGTTAGCATTTCTTCAATGATCCTCTCTGTGTTTTCTGTTTTCTCCCCCTGTTCTGGAACTCTGATCACTCGAAAATTTTTGCTTTTGATTGTATCCCACATAATTTTCAGGGTCTCTTCATTTTTCTTTGTCCTTTATTCTGAGTTTTCCTGGAACAGAGTTGTATCCAGGTGTTTATCTTCAATTCCACTGATGCTGTCTTCCACCATTTCAAATCTTCTCCTCAGCCCTTCTATGACACTGTCCATTTCTGAAATCTTGTTGTTTATCTTTGGGATTTCTAACAGTTGTTTTTGTATAATTTCTAGTTGTGAATTTATTTCTGCAGTTCCTGCATTATTTTCCTGAATTCTTCCATTTATTTGTCTGTATTTTCCATGAATTTGTCTATTTTTTCCTCATTTTTGTCTGCTTTTTGCTTCAACTCTTGGATAATTCTGAGTATTAGAGATTTGAATTCCCTATCAGGTAGTTCCAGTGCCTTTTCTTCCACCAGAAAGTCATCTGGTGTTTTATTTTGAATGCCTGCTGGAACGATCCTGCACTGTTTTTGTAAATGTTTTGATATTGTCTGCTGTCTTTGGGGCATTCGGTAGTTATTTTTCTCATTTATTGAGTGTAGATTTGTCCTTTTTCTTTTTTTTTTAAATTTGACTATGTCTGAGCAGGCAGGCTTTGTGTTCTTTGCTCGTCTGTGGGCATGACACTTTTCTCCTCTGTCTCCAATTGGCAGTGTCAGTTGCTCAGATATGGTACAGCAGGGCAGGTCTAGCTGAAGAAGGGTTGCTAGGATGGGTTGTTTGTGGCACTTACTACAGCCACCAGGGCGGTCAGTAACCAGTGCAGGGCACATTCTGGTAGGCCGTGCCTGTGCTGCTTGGTGGTGTGATGTTAAGAAAGCCCACGGTGCAGGTAGGCACAATGAAGGGGGGAGACTGTGATGGGTATGGGAGAGAGGAGAGAGGAACAGGAGCCAAAAACCTACAAACAAACAAAAAAGAGTGCTAGGGTAGCTTGCCGTTGGAGTGGAGAGATGAGAGATGGTTGTTCTGTCTCCTGCTGGAAGCTTTGGGAAGCTTCTTTCTTGTACCCCTTGTTCGCTGGTCTCCGATAGGAGTCCAAGATGGTGGATCCGTGCTGCGTTAGCTGATGGGGACCTCTGCATGAATCTCTCCTCGCTCTCCGTTCTCAGTTTCTCACTCCATTTGCTGCTTGGCTGAGTTCTTTATCTCTTCATTTGATGTTTTAGGGTTTCAGGATTGCTGTTTTCTCTGTTTGGCTTAGTTTTTCGGATCTTTGCTGTGGAGGGACGGCGTGGTCCTTCTGCCTAGAGCGCTATGTTGCCGGATGTCCTATCATTTACTATTTTAATAAACTTTTCTTTTTTTTTTATCATTTCTCAGATTAGCCTTCCAGATTAGCTAATATCCAATGCAAATATGCTTTTTCTAAATTATTTTAATGGAAGATCTAGTAGTGCCTTGGTAAGTGACATACTTTAAGGTGAGACAAGTTTCAATTGCAAGTTATGTCCCTTATTAATTGTGTGAATTGAGATGTAGTATTTAACTTTCTTTTTTATAATATGGAATATTAAAATAGCCCACCTCACAGTGTTGATATGAAACTAACTAAGCAGGGTCTCAAAATAGCAGTTATTTGAACGATCCCTTGCAATGGAAAACAGTTAAGGGGAGCCTTGCAGTGTCTCATTTATCCTGGGAAATGATTCTGCAGAATGTGAACGCACAGTCAACAATCCCATTTGAATGGCAAGCTAAGAGGCTTTGCTTTATCATGAGCAAATCTCCAGAAGAACAAAAGATCATTTCAAATCATCCACAAATTCTGTCAGAAGAGATATGAGATGATCCCTCAAGCTCACAAAGACTCAGAAAAAGGACAGCAATTTGGCCAATGCTGCATTCAATCTGCCCTCCTTCTTTGAGATTTGAGGGAGTGCCATCTTTAGGAAGCGCCCAGGGGTTAGTGAGAAAGATCAAAAGTAGTAGATACACTTTACTAGATTTCAAGCATTGATTCTAAGGTAGTCTACTCAAAGAGAGAAAATTTAAAAGAGGCATGGAGCCTAAAAAAGGTTCCAAAGCATCAAAGAAAAGATGCAGAGTAGAGACATGTATGAAAAGAATATTAAAAATCTGTTGGATTTTGCAGAAGGGACAGGAAAGCTGGTGATAGGGAACCCAAGGTTGAGTAAGGACATTGTTGATGTGTTGTGAGGTTGTTAGCCATTGTCATAGGGCAATATGTGTACTAATTATTTAATGAGAAACTATTTTGTTCTGCAAACCTTCATCTAAAGTGAGAATAGCAGCACAATTGGAAGAGTGTAGTCGATGCCACTGAACTGTGCATGTAGAAATTTTTGAAATAGTGTATCTTTGGCTATGCATATTTTCACCAAAAAAAAAAAAAAGAAAAGGTAGAGAAGGGACAGGGTTGACATGTCATGGGATTGTTAACCAACCTCATACAACAATATGTGTACTACTGTTTTATGAGAAACTATTTGTTCTGTAAACCTTCACCTGAAGTACAATTAAAAAAAAAAAAAAATCTGTTGGATTTTCTTTCTCCTTTGGACCCCATATTTTCAGCACCTTCACAGTGAATTGAGGGGACCTCTAACTGGTAAAAGAGCCCACAATTTTTCTTGTGAGTAGGCATTTTAAACCAGTGTCAGTACTTTTTGCCTCTTGCTATAGAACTGATTAGGCCTAAGTAATCAGTCTCTTCGGAAATTTCCATGCTGCTGTTGATGCTTCTGACGTTAAAGGACTCCTACGGATCAACATTTCTGCGTACGCAACTCACCGTCTCTCTTCAATTTTGGAACGTCGTAGACATTGAGCCACATTTGCTTTTGCTACATCTTTTTCTTAAGTAGTGGCAAATGCCTCTAGCATTCTTCTTTCTTCTTCTGGCCCTTTGCTCTTTCAGGAAGTTCACCCACTTGACTTTCTATGAGTTGAATCTGCTTCTATATTTGGTCTCGTTTTATCTTTACTTTATATCTAGCTAGCGCTGTTTGCCGGATCTGAGTGCCTTATTTGCTATTACTTTTCCTTTGCCTTCTGACTCTGACATTTGGTTTTCTAACATATTTCTTTAGATTTTGTCTTTTAGTAAGATTTCATAGTAAGTGATTTGAAATTAATGAGTTCTAAATCTGTCAAAACCACCTACAGCTCACCTTACTGAATCAAATAATCCCACCTAGTCTCCTGCCTGATAGCACATAACTCAGGCCTAGAGAATGAATATAGTCCCTGGGTAGTGCAAATGATTAACATGCTACTAACAAAAAGGTTTGAGGTTGAAGTTCACTCAGAGGCACCTCTGAAGAAAGGCCTGGTGAGCTACCTCTGAAAAATCAGCCATTGAAGATGCTACAGAGTACAATTCTACTCTGACACACATGGGGTCGCCATGAGTTGGAATTAACTTGATGGCAACTGCTTTTTTTTTTTTTTTTGAGCATGAATAAAACATTCTATAAGCCTTGAAGAAGGGAGAGAAGTTTATTAACAAAATAACAAAATCAAGCTAGTTGTGTATTTCTCTTTAACAGGACAACAAGAAGTTCCAGTGCACTCAGGAGAGGAGGGGAAGGAGTGTGCAAATGGTTTCAAAAGGCAAAGGGTCCAACTCAAGATTCTACATTGGGTGCAAATTTATTTGTAAAGGCATTTTCAGTTATACCAGAGTCCAGAAACATTACTCCCCATATGACCTTCAGGAAATATTAATTCAAAGAGCTACCTGAGTCAACCAGGGAAGATAAAGAACCCAAGAGATGTGTAGACGGGCACTAAAGGACTGTAATAAATTCTATGTCAGCTAAACATATAAATTTCAGAGTTGGACACAACCCAAAAAGCTCTTGCAATGAAACATGCCAAATGAAAGAAGAACAAAACAAAAAAACCTTACCATCACCTGGGGCTATAATTCCAAGATATATGAGCAGTCAGGACATAGTGGGAAGAGGAAATGATAACACGTTAAAATTCTCATCCAACATAAATGAGAGCCACAATTATTGTATCACTTCTTAATTTCAAGATAAATGGTAATATATGATTAGTCATGATTTTTAAAAAGTAAATATAATTACTGGCAAAATTTAAATAGGGTATAAAAACAGAAGAGAAAAAAACAATCAACTCATGAGGTCACACTTGGAAAATAAAAATAAGTTACATAAATCTAAAATACACAAGGGTTAAATAACGCATTTATTGTTGTTGTTGTTATTAGGTATCATCAAGTAGATTCTGATTCATAATGACCGTATGTACAACAAAATGAAACACTGGCCAGTCCTGCGCCATCCTCACAATCCTTGTTATGATTGAGCCCATTGTTGCAGCCACTGTGTCAATCCATCTTGTTGAGGGTCTTCCTCTTTTTCGCTGACCCTCTACTTTACCAAGCATGACGTCCTTCTCCAGAGACTGATCTCTCCTGATAACACGTCCAAAGTATGTGAGATGTAGTCTCACCATCCTTGCTTCTAAGAAGCGTTCTGGTTGTACTTCTTCCAAGATAGATTTGTTCATTCTTTTGGTAGTCCATGGTATATTCAATACTCTCTGCCAACACCACAACTCAAAGGCTTCAATTCTTCTTCGGTTTTCCTTATTCATCATCTAGCTTTCACATGCACATGAGGTGACTGAAAACAGTATTGTTTGGGTCAGGCACAGCTTGGTCTTCAAGGTGACATCTTTGCTTTTCAATACGTTAAAGATGACTTTTGCAGCAGATTTGCCCAATGCAATGCATCTTTTGACTTCTTGACTGCTGCTTCCATGGGTGTTGATTGTGGATCCAAGTAAAATGAAATCCTTGACAACTTCAATCATTTCTCCAGTTATCATGATGTTGCTTATTGGTCCAGTTGTGAGGATTTTTGTTTTCTGTATGTTGAGGTATAATCCATACTGAAGGCTGTGTTCTTTGATTTTCATTAGTAAGTGCTTCAAGTCCTCTTCACTTTCAGCAAACAAGATTGTGTTATCTGCATAATGCAAGTTGTTAATGAGTCTTCCTCCAATCCTGATGCCACGTTCTTCTTCATATAGTCCAGCTTCTCTGATTATTTGCTCAGCATATAGATTAAATTTGTATGGTGAAAGGATACAACCCTGACGCACACCTTTCCTGACATTAAACAGTGCAGTATCCCCTTGTTCTGTTCAACTGACTGCTTTTTGATCTATGTACAGGTTCTTCAAGAGCACAAGTAAGTGTTCTAGAATTCCCATTCTTTGCAATGTTATCCATAATTTGTTATGACCCACGCAGTCAAATGCCTTTGCATAGTCAATAAAACACAGGTAAACATCTTTCTGGTATTCTTTGCTTTTTGCCAGGATCCATCTGACATCAGCGATGATATCCCTGGTTCCATGTCCTCTTTTGAATCCGGCTTGAATTTCTGGCAGTTCTCTGTTGATGCACTGCTGCAGCCGTTTTTGAACGATCTTCAGCAAAATTTTACTTGCATGTGATATTAATGATACTGTTCGATAATTTCTGTATTCAGTTGGATCACGTTTCTCGGGAATAGGCGTAAATATGGATCTCTTTCAGTCAGTTTGCCAGGTAGCTGTCTTCCAAATTTCTTGATGAGTGAGCGCTTCCAGTGCTGTATCTGTTTGTTGAAACATCTCAATTGGTATTGCATCAATTCCTGAAGCCTTGTTTCTCGCCAATGCCTTCAGTGCAGCTTGGACTCCTTCCTTCAGTACCATTGGTTCCTGATCATATGCTACCTCCTGAAATGGTTGGACGTTGACCAACTCTTTTTCGTATAGTGACTGTGTGCATTCTCTTCCTTTTCTTTTGATGCTTCCTGCGTTGTTAATATTTTCTCCATAAAATTCTTCAGTATTGCATCTTGAGACTTGAATTTTTTTCTTCAGTTCTTTCAGCTTGAGAAATGCTGAGCATGTTTTTCCCTTTTGGTTTTCTATCTCCAGGTCTTTGCACATTTCATTATAATACTTTGTCTTCTCGAGCCGCCCTTTGAAATCTTCTGTTCAGCTATTTTACTTCATCATTTCTTCCTCTTGCTTTAGCTACTCAACGTTCAATAGAAAGTTTCAGACATGTCTCTTCAGACATTCATTTTGGTCTTTTCTTTCTTTCTTGTATTTTTAATGATCTTTTACTTTCTTCATGTATGATGTCCTTGATGTCATTCCACAATTCATCTGGTCTTCGGTCATTAGAGTTCTAAGTGTCACTTCTATTCTTCAGATCATCTCTAAATTCAAGTGGGATTCAAGGTTGTACTTTGGTTCTTGTGGACTTGTTCTAATTTTCTTCAGTTTCAACTTGAACTTGCATATGAGCAATTGATAGTCTGCCATGGGTGACCCTGCTGGTGTTTGAACTCTAGTGGCATAGTTTCCAGCATCACAGCAAAATGCAAGCCCCCACATTAGGACAAACCGATGGACATGTGGGGGTATGCATTTATAGATGTATTAAATTATTTTAAATGAAATACTCTTTATTCAGCTGTCTAAACATAATTCATATACAGGCTGTTTATAAGATCTAAAATAAAATGAGACAGAAAGTTTAACAAGTGAAAATTCAACACACTTAAAAGAGTAAAGACACAATAGGAGCAATATTAATTTTATGTAAAATGAAATTTCAGAAAGAAATAAAACCATAAATTGGAAATAAAATATAAAAGTCATGAATCATAACCTGCTCAGTAACACAGTATCCAGATATATAAAGAAGAAAGTGTTGCACATATACAGTAAATTATTGTAGGATAGTGAGAAACTTTTCTTTCCGATCAAGAATTAATGTTAAAAAGACACAAAGTTTGAATCAATAAATATATTAGCTAAGAGATTTGGGCTTTGGATATAGACAAAAATACATTTAAGTCCCAGTTTTCAGCTTACTTAGCATAAATTGTAATAGAAATAACTTGGTCGGATTAGTCAGTCAATGAAAGACTCAGAGGCTTGGCCTCATGTATATAATGCACATATATAATAGGAAAAAGAACAATAGGTAGCTTTTTGGGTTATTGTGAAATTAAACCATAAAATGCAGGTAGAAATGCTTAGTACTGTGCTTGATACAAAGAAGGAGCACAATATATATCATGACTATCATTAGACCCTTATTATTATGTATTAACAATTTACTCTATAACCAATTTATTTTTGACAAACGGGCCATATGCTAAGACCACCACAAATATCTCAACAATTATAAATACAATGTAACAACACAGAAACTAATACATGTTTACATCAAATATACTAAAATTAAAATAGCCTTCTCCCAAATGAAATTGCTTTGGCATAATTAAATGGCAATTGTTTATAAAAGAGAAGTAGAGTAAGACTTGAGGGACACTTTCTTAATAGTGAATGAAATTCTCACTCAAGAAACCAACCAACGCATAAAGGAGAACTTAAGTGTTATTCCCTTGAAAATCAGGAATTAGACACCCATCAGCATAATAAATGATAGAGTACATACGAGTAAAACACATTGTATTGAAGAATGTGAGTTTCAATTTAAATAAACGGGGGAAAAAACCCTTAAATTTCTGTAAAGGAGACTTGATCTGGCAATTAATTATATCTTAATGAATTTATAGAAGGTTTCTAAATAGACTGAAACTACTGGTGATAATTTTCGAGTATTTGATAAAACTATTTTAGAGATCGTATAAAAAATAATTGTTAAGTTTTTTTTTGAAAAATATTAATGTGTAGGAACAAATATTTCTAAATTAAAATATGTATATATGTAATATAGGGACATATGTGTATACACACTACAGTAATTTAAACATTATGAAATTCTCTCAGGAACAAACAGGCAGATGAAATAAAGCACAAAGCTCATAACACCTGTGTGTTTGTGCTTGTGTGTGTGTGATATAGGTAGGTGAAGGTAACACTTTAATCCCCTGGAGAAAGGAAGGCTTTTTCAAAAATTGTTATTGGGAGAATTAATGAACTGCTAGAGAAACAACATCAAAGCATAACAGAAATTGAGGTCCCCCTCTCTCACCATTTACACTATGAATCCCAAATGTATGAAAATAAAATGTCTTAAAGAAAAAAACCTAGAAGGAATTAGAAGTATATACATACTCCTCTCATTTTAGGATGAGAAAGGAAGAAATCATAGGAAAGGGTTGCTAGAGCTGGTTACATATAAGCTTTTTAAAATTATTTTAAATATTACAAATAACTATACCAAATTCAAAGGGCAAATGACAAATTGAAAAAAAAAGTGTGTATTTTTATTTAGCAAAGGATTAATATTCTTAAAAAAACAAAAAACTGTTACCAGCTGATGGTTAGAGGATCACAACAGCCAGATAATTCTGAGAGCTTTGTCTTTTACATTGTCCCTCCTCTCCTTCCTGGGCTTCGTGGGGGAGACGAGAATCTTTGAATCAGATATGAGGTTGGAGTTTTTTAACTAAATAGGCTTTGCATTAAATATTTCAAATATGATATCTGTCCAAGATGTTGTTTATGGATTTGCTATATGTAGGGATGAAAGAATTGACATAACTCAATTGGGGCGACAACTGGATAAAAATAAAGCAATCAATGTTTTATCTGAACTGATTCAGACCACAGAATATACTATATACATCACACATGGCTATATATATGTAAAGAGGCTAGATAAAATATAATCAACACTAAATGTTAACAACAGCTATCTTTAGGTAATAAGTTTCGTAAATACTGTTTAGTATCTTCAATGCAGTTTTTTATATTTTCCAACATTCCATAATGGCTATGTATTAATTTTTAAAGGCAGTGAAAAAAGACAAAGTGTTATAAAAATGTGAGTGGGTGACTGCAATAGATACAGCTCATGGATAAATTAAGAGGGAGAAAATCTATCTATCTATGTATATATAGTTTCCTTGCAACCGCTTAAAATTCTTGCTGCCAGGCAACTCTTGGCATAGAAGAACTTCGGGGGCTGCCAGGGACAACCAAACCTCTGCTAACCACTCCAATCAGCCTGCACAAATATCCCTTCTGAGACCACAGGCCAACAATGGTGGAGATGTGGGGAAGTGAAGGGAAAATCCAGTCACAAGAGCACCAAATGCATATTAGGTAACAAGGTGCATTGTGGGAGTTGTGTGGCTGAGATGAGAATCTGGCTGAACTCAAAATACTCCAATCAGGACCTGCTTAGACCAAGGAACTGTATCTATTTGTTCAGTGTTCTCACTCTCGAGGTGCACTAAAACGGAGGCTATGTGGTTTAGTATTTTTTCAGAATACAGATTTCAAAACCAGGCCCCATATATACAAGCTATATGAACTTGAGTTGTCTGCTTCAGCTCGCTGTTCCTTAGTTCTTCTCTGAAAATAAAACCTGTTGCCTGATTCTGACTCAAAAAGACCCTATAGGACAGAGTATAACAGCCCCACAGAGTTTCCAAGGCTGTAATCTTACAGGGATGAACCCTGGTGTCACAGTGGTTAAGTGCTTGGTTGCTAACCAGAAGGTTGGCTATTCGAACTCACCAGCCACCCTGAGGGAGAACGATGTGGCAGTCTGCTTCCCTGAGGGTTAAATTAAAAAAAACAAGCCCATTGCAGTCAAGTCTGACTCACAGTGACCCTATAGGACAGGGTAGAACTGCCCCATAGGGTTTCCAGGGAGCAACTGGTGGATTCGAATGGCCGGCCTTTTGGTTAGCAGCCAAGCTCTTAACCACTGCCACCAGGGCTCTAGCCTTGGAAACCCTATGGGGCAGTTCTACTCTGTCCTATAGGGTTGCTATGAGTTGGAATGACTCAACAGCAACAAGTTTGATTTTTCTGGAATCTTACAGAAGCAGACTGCCACATCTTTCTCCCACAGAGCAGCTGGTGAGTTTGAACTGCTGACCTTTCAGTTAGCTGTCAGTTTTTTTACTACTATGTCACCAGGACTCCTTTATCTGAAAATAGGAAGTACACTACTAATAGAAGTGACGTCTTAGGTTGCCTTAATTTTTGAGGGGATTAAAAAAATAACACATGAACAGGGTTTAGAAGTGGAGATACATAATGATGGAGTTAGTGGTTAAGGATGTGACTTCACAGCCACACTTTCTGGATTCTTTATCCCAGCTCCATCACTTGGATAAGTTACTTAACATCTTTGTGCCTCAAGCTCCTCATCTGTAAAATGCGCATGTTCATAGTGCCATTGTAAGGGTTTATTGTGAGGATTAAATGAGTTCATACATAGTAAGGTTTAGAAGAATCCCTGGTATACGGAAAACTCAATAAACGTCACATATTTTTATCAGCATTTTATACATAAGAAAACTGAGGCAGAGAGAAATTAAGTAACTTTCTCAGTATCACCAACAGATTGATGAAAGAGTCAAGATTCAAACCTAGGTAACCTGGCTTCCCAGTTGGTGTTTTTAAACATTGTACTGCATGTACTCAATGCATATTAGGTATTATTTTTATTGTTATTAGATAAATCATAGGTGATCCATATAGAAGGCCTCAAAACATTTTCCAGGGACTAGAAAAAAAGGGCAAAGAAAGGTTAATTAAATGAACTGCTCCTTTTTTAACATATGGAGTATTGCTCCAATTCCTTTCTATATATTATGACATTTAATCCTCCACCACCATGATGCATACAATATGAATCCCATTTATAGATGAGGAAATTGAACTTGAGGGATATCATGCCTTAATTTTGGATGGAATTAACTTTAGAATTCAAATCTGTCTAACCTCAAAACCCTCATGTTTTTGCTACAAAACATTTTCAATGTCTTAATATTTGCTCTGAAGATACTCAGTTTTCCCTGGGCATAGTGACCGTACTCAGAATCCAGGTTTGTCCTATATTTAGAATAACTGACAGCAGACCTGTCCACTGCCTCAGTTTCCCTGCAAGTCAGTCTCTGAGATAGCCTAAACAGGAGGTCAGGGGATGACACAAAGAAAATAAATCAGAGCTTCACTGACTTCTCTGCTCAAAAGGACAATTTCCAGCAAAATAGGAACCCATCACCATCAGTTTATGATAAAAATAGAAAACTCATTTCTCCCTTTAGGACCTGACCCTAGGATTCTTTGGCATTCTGGTGTCCACAGTCTGCAATCAAGATTTTCAGGGTAGTTGCTCCAAAAGGATGCTCCCTATGCTCCATTTCTGGGCAAACACTCCAATCTCATCAGGAAATCTGGGATGGTAGCTTTAATAGCCATTGTTGGTTGCTTCCTCAGCTTTCCTTCTCCGCTTCCTTCTTCCAGCCAAGACGTAATTTCCCTTTGGTAAATTACTTCTCTGCCATTGTGTTTTAGTCTTGCAATTTGGTGGGACTGAACTGGCTCCTAGTTTCAGGGTTGGGGCCTGATTTGCTTAAGCTAATCAATGTATTTTATTCCCTTTATCCATAATAAGTGGAAGCCCTGGTGGTGCAGTGGCTAAGCATTTGGCTGCTAACCAAAAGGTCAGCAGTTCAAATCCACTAGCTGCTCCTTGAACCCTATGGGGCAGTTCTATTCTGTCCTATAGGGTCACTATGAGTTGGAATAGACTCAACAGCAACTTTTTTTTTTTTAAACAGGCATCCATAATAATTAGTGTAGGGATGGATGCATGATCCAATTTGGGTCAATGAGAGACAGTGAATTCAAAAATTTGAGCAGAAGGCTGCTGGGGTTATTCCTCGCTCTTCCTCTGGAGCTATAGGGGTAGGTGGGGGATACATTCTGGAGCCTGAAGATGAAACTGACCCTTCCAACCCATGGTCAGTCACTGAACTGCTGCCTAAGGCCTCAGTAAAACCAGTACTATCTCTAAACTGTTTCAGTTTTATGAACCAATCAATTTTGCTTATTTCTGAGGCTAGACTGGATGGGGTTTGCTGTTACTTAGAGCTGTAGAGAGTCCTAAACAATGCTGTGTTTCATCATGGAACTGCCTACTGATTCAGCAACCCCAAAGACCCCAACAGTCCTTATGGAAAAATGAATTTAATATTGCACAAATTATAAATATAATATCTTCTCTGAAAGAATAGGAAGCACATCTAATGATTCGCAAATGCCTTCTTAGTTTCAGCTGCAGGTTAGACTAGCTTTCACACGATATATTACTTAAAAAATTTTTTTTTAAATTGTACTTTAGATGAAGGTTTACAGAAAAAATAGTTTCTTATTAAACAGTCAGTATATATATTGTTTTATGACATTGGTTAACAACCCCACAACATGTCAACACTCTCCCTTCTCAACTTTGAAGGACCTTTGTTTTGTTTTTTTGGGTGAAAATATACATAGCCAAAGATACACCGTTTCAAAAATTTCTACATGTACAATTCAGTGACACTGATACCATTCTTCCAGTTGTGCTATTCTCACTATCCTTTTCCAAATTATTCCGTCACCATTATCTTCAACTCACTACTCCCTAGGCTTCCCATCAACCTTTTGAGTTACTGTTGTCAATTTGATCTCACATAGATAATTCTTTTTTTTTTTTACTTTAGATGAAAGTTTACAGAACAAATAGTTTCTCATTAAACAGTACAATATTGCCCTATGACAATGGTTAACAACCCCATGACATGTCAACACTGTCCTTACTCAACCTTGGGTTCCCTATCACCTACTTTCCTGTCCCCTCCTGCCTCCTAGTGCTTGACCCTGGACTGCTGTGCCTCATTAGTCCTGTTTTGTTTTATGGGGCTGTCCAATCCCCGGCTGAATGGTGAACCTCAGGAGTGACTTTACCACTGAGCTAAAAGGGTGTCCAGGGGCCATACTCTTGAGGTTTCTCCAGTCTCTGTCAAACCAGTAAGTCTGGTCGTTTTTTGTCACATCATATATTATGACACTGATGCCATGGCACAATGTAATACCGTGACTTCGTTCCTTGCACTAGAGAGTTTGCTGAAAATACTTAATATTTTCTAATGATTCAGCTGTGAATTTATGGCATCATATTGCTATCCTGTGACCATGTCGTGCAGTAACATTATAAACTAGCCCTACGCAGAAAGGATAAACTCTGAGTTTGTCATAGCCACTATGACAGTGCATTAAAATGAGGGAAACCAATAGATTTAGGCCTATATGCATTGTTAAAAAGGGAAAGGAATATTCCAAATATTCTTATGGTCTAGTAAATATCATCATGTTTATGAATTCCTAAAATCTCAATTTTCTAAATTTAAAGAAGGGCAAAACTTCATATTGAAGTAGCATCTCCTATATATGCTGGGCATCACCTAGAATAATTCGACACATATTTGCATTTACAAATATATTTGAACATACGTATATGTGTATACCTATACACACAAACTCATATGTGCGTGTATACGTGTCTTAATTTCCTAGTGCTGCAGTAACATAAAAAACACAAGTGGGTGGCTTTAAAGAACAGAAATATATTTTCTCACAATGCTGGAGGCTAAAAGTCCAAATCAAGGTCTTGGCCACATGAATTCCTTCCTTGTCAGTAGCTCCAGGTGTTCTTTGGTTCCTGGTGTTCCTTGGCTTGTAGACAATCCTCATATGGCGTCTGTCGTTCCCTGTGTGTGTGTCTCTGTGTCTATGCTGGCCTTTTTATAATTCAGAAGATAAAAAAAGGTTTAGGATCCAATCTATTCTGGTATGACCTCATTAACATTACAAAAGTAAAACCCTATTTCCAAACAGGGTCATATCTATAGGTACAAGGGCCAGGAATTCCACACACATTTTGGGAGGGCACAATTCAATCCATAAATATTGCTGTTGTTATTATTAGATGCCATTGACTCTGTTCTGACTTATAGCGACCCTATGTACAACAGAAGGAAACACTGCCTGGTCCTGCGCCACCCTCACAATTTAGCTATGATTGATCCCATTGTGTAGACACTGTATCAATCCATCTTGTTGAGGGTCTTCCTCTTTTTCACTGACCATCTATTCTACCAAGCATGATGTCCTTCTCCAGGGACCAGTCCTTCCTAATAACATGTCCAAAATATATGAGATGAAGTCTCGCCACCCTTGCGTCCAAGGAGCACCCTGGTGACACTTCCAAGACAGATTAGTTCATTCTTCTGGAAGTCCACGGTATAGTCAATATTCTTTGCCAACATCATTAATTCAAAGGCATTAATCCTTCTTTGGTCTTACTTATTCATTGTCTAGCTTTTGCATGCAGATGAGGTGATTAAAAATATCATGGCTTAGGTCAGGCACACCTTAGTCCTGAGAGTGACATCTTCACTTTTCAACACTTTAAAGAGGTCTTTTGCAGCAGATTTGCCCGATGCAATATGTCGTTTGATTTCTTCACTGATGCTTCCATGGTCGTTGACTGTGGACCCACGTAAAATAAAATCCTTGACGACGTCAGTATTTTCTCAATTTATGCATTCCAATTCATTTTTGACAACTTCCAATTTCCCTAGATTCATACTTAGTACGTTTCTTGCTCTGATTATTAACGAATGTTTGCAGCTGTTTCTTCTCATTTTGAGTTGTGCCATATCAGCAAATGAAGGTCCTGAAAGCTTGACTCCATCCACGTCATTAAGGTTGACTCTACTTTGCGGTGGCAACTCTTCCCCAGTCTTATTTTGTGTGCCTTCCAACCTGAGGAGCTCATCTTCCAGCACTATATTGGACAATGTTCCACTACTGTTCATGAGGTTTTCACTGGCAATTCTTTTCAGAAGTAGAACATTAGGTCCTTCTTCTTAGTCTGTCTTAGTCTAGAAAGCTCTGCTGAAACTTGTCCACCATGAATGACCCAGCTGGTATTCGAAATACCAGTGGCATAGTTTCCAGCATCACAGGAACATGCAAGCCACCACAGTGCAACAAACTGAGAGACACATGGTGGAATCCATAAATATATATGTATATGATGTGGAACTTCTTAGAAGCACTTAATGATTAACCTTTTGTCTCTAAAAAAATATGAAGGGCCATCAAAAAAGACTGGACGCTAAAACTGACAACTCAAGCTGTGTGAGAAAGTTCAGAACCTATCAATCGGATCCTCTCAACAAACTGGTGATGGTGAGTAAGGGCTATAGGAAATTTTAGCATATGGAGCTAGGAGTACTATGAACCCCAATAGCTATCAACAAAATAAATATGCTCTTATTTGCCTGAACATTGCTGAAAAATATTGCTGAAATCACAACACAGAAATAAAGCAGAAAAGGGTTCACAACATAGAAATAAAGCAGAAAAGGACTTCAAAACTAAAGTTTATGGCTGAGGATCAATAGCTCGTCATCATCAAAATGGTAAGGGTAACTTACCCTAAGGACAATATTGCTCTCATGGCTGACCCTTGGGACTAAGAAAATTGAATTTCCAACTCTGAAATCAAAAGACCATCAATTTCAGTTGGCATTGCTCAATGGAAATTATACTGTATATGATATATTTGAAAGCAATCTGGCTTTGAAGCCAGAAAGATCTAGAATTAAATCCTGGATAGGTGTTTTATTAGCTGTTTTGTCTTGGGCAAGTTATTTAACCTTTGAATGCATAAATTTCCCCATCTGTTAAATTTATATAGTAAAATCTGGTATGAGGATTAGATATAACATGATCAAAACAACTTACGCTTACTGAATACAACTATGATTTAATGAGTGACTCTAAGGTTTAGGTGTGCAGTGCTTACGGCCACTAGGGCGTCTGCTGTATGCCATAGCACAAGCAGGCTATTAATTAAAGTTAGATGTGCTAGTAAAAATTTTTTTCTTTTCAAAGATGGTAGGCTCATGAGAGGGCTGGCCAGTTAGACCAAAAGTATGAAACCACACTTTAAAACAGCATGGATTTTTGTCAGAAGAAATAAAAAAGTGCAGATTTTATACATATCTAATCACCTTGATCTTATTTATTTGGATTATTTTTTATTTTTCTTTTCCTAGCTAGGCAAATGTTATCTAGTCAAAGAGTCCTGAGGCTTCCTTAGCTTTTTGCAAAATATACCAGAAGCAATCCTGGACCAGGAAATCAAAAATTTTGGTTCTAGAGTAGCCACTATTAGTTCTGTAACCTTAGGAAAATCGCTTAATTCTTAAATACTTAAATTTCATCATTTAGACAATAAAAGAATCACTAGGTTCCAATGAGGCAGAAGGTCTTGTTGCTTCCTCAGGTCCCTGTAAAACGCCTGCTTCATTCACAGTGATTTAACAAGGTCATTTTAGAAGAACCATTTTAGCCTCAATATTGGTTATCTAAATAAACCGTTAGTTAAGAATAGCTTCTAGTCTTTGTCGTAATTCATAATTCATTGTTTCCAGAATCCAATCACAATTAATTATAACACAGATGTAAAATCGTAATAATAATCATAATTGCTTTTCTTGAGTGCTCTCTATGTACCAGGAACTGTTGTCAGCAATTTACATATATTAACTCATTTAAACTTCAAAAGTCTAATCAGATAGGTGTTATTATAATAAAATTCATTTTAAAGGTGAGATAAGGAAGACACAAAGAAGTGATGTAAATTGTTCATGGATTCTTCATTAATAAGTATCAGAGCCAGGACTGGAACCCAGACAATCTGTCTTCCAGGCATAGTTTTCTATTTACTGGCTGCAAATACAGCAAAATGTCCTCAATACCCCTTCAGTTTTTCCCATGTGCCCTTTTACAAAACTAGTATATTCATGCATTATCGCTTAGATATACCAATTCACATAATTCAGATTGTGCCAAAACAATTTTTTTTGCAATAAAACTATCAAAATTATGGGTAGTACATATGTGGCAAGTCTACTTCATCAGAACTATTCAAAAAATACGAAAATTATAAAAATTGATTAAAAATGTTTAATGTGGTTTTATTATGTAAGTCCTCTCTTACTTCATTGTGAATTGAGAAATGATCCAAACACCTGAGTACAAAGAATCCAGGATAAAAAAACCCAGGAACTAAAATATTACACTATTAAGAAGCAAATTTATTGTTTGCATATTGTAGCTGAAGGAAAAAGTAAACAGAAAACTGTTTCTAAAACAGAGAATAATTCCCAATTTAGCTATTTATTTAATTTTCAAATTTGGTATGATTAATTGTACTAATTATTTTAACGGTAATATATGAAGGATTCATTTATTTTTTCATGTTTGGGAAAAAAAGTCTTTTTCTGGAGGGAATGTGAAATGGCTGTTTCTCATCTTTTCTTTATGCTTCAAATATTCTCTCGCTTTTCCTCCACCTCCACTCTAAATTAGCCTGTTCTTTTATCCATCTTGTCAAATCCCTGCAGTCTATCTTACAAATGAATGAAAAAGCAAAACTGATGAATTAACTCTCTGTAATGAAAGCAGGTGTTATTTTCTGGCCCCTTTTACTCACAAGGCAATCATTAAATGTTTGCAAAGTCTGAGGAAAGGGAATGACAACAGGAAAAGTCCTAGAGTCATGAGAATCTGGGTAAACAAACAAAAGAAAACAAAACAAAGCAAACACAGCTAAAAACAAGGCAAAAGAAGTGTTTGTGATCATTCTCTTCTTCCCAATTTTGCTTTATTTTCAATTTTTCAAGATGAAAAGGAAGAAAGGAAGAAGAGAGGATGAGACAGGAAGAAGAAAAAGCCCTCCAGGGTAAGGGACAGATGAGGGGGTAACTTTTTGTCTTAAAATATTTCACTTTTTCATTTATGTTCCCAGTTCTTGACTGTTTTTGCTTTTTCCTTGCTAGGTACCTGGGCTTCGGTGGAGAGACAACTCAATGACTCCTGCAAATCTGACACCACATGCTACTTATATAATTAGAGCCCACGTCATAATTACTCTCATGTGTATAATCAATGTTCCTGAACACCCTCATTTAGGCAAGGCCTATTGCCGAGTGATAAAGCAGAGAATATGAGTTAGAATGAGCTTGATGGCACACAATGACAACAAATGTTTTGTCTTACATTTTGTGATAGGCAACGGATACATATTTATTATCCTGCAAAATCTAATGCTACCTCATTAAAAGATAATTAGTCAATTAATAAACAAATATGACTTAGTATATAACACGACTCCAGAATGTGACAAGGCTAACTGGGCTATATTTCCTGATGATACAGTAACCATAATTTTAATTTTTACTTGAAGTAAAATAACTTATTACCAAATGAGAAAGTACATCATATGCATAAATTTTTGCTTCAATAATGATTACTACTTCTAAAAGAAAACCTTGAAAACCATTGTAATAAATTATAAAAAACTATGGGCAGTATGTGTGTAGTGAACCTGCTTTACGTATCAAACATGGTTCTGATGCATGTGAGTGCATGTTTGGTGTAATCGGATAGAATATCTGAAGTCAACATCTACAGAGAAATCTGAGTATTGGATGCTGGACTTGGTGTTAGGCTGCTAACATCAGAGGCCGACTTCACTGAGAATCACATTTCATAAGAGAAGATATGTTATCAATACAATAAAATTTAGATTCAAATAAAACTCTTTCCCTCCACCAAAGATAAGCACAAGATATCCTTCCAAATAAAGCCACATTCTGAGGTCCAGGGTAGGGACTTCAACGTATCTTTTTTGGCGGGGGGAGGGAGGGTACGTAAGTCAATACATGACAATAGATACTTTTTTCCCACTTGGGTGAGATTGTTGCTGGTCCTTGAAGGATGAGTCAGAACGTGGAATGTGGAAGCTGGAGTCCGACTAACCCACTCCCACTGCTGTCGAGTCGATTTCGACTCATAGCAACCCTATAGGACAGAGCAGAATTGCCCCATAGGGTTTCCAAGGCTGTAAATCTTTATGGAAGCAGACTGCCACATCTTTCTCCTGCGGAGAGGCTGGTGGGTTCAAACGTACCTTTCTGTTGGCGGCCGAGCGCTTTAACCACTGTGCGACCAGGGAGTCCGACTGCCTGCCTTCAAATTCCTGATCCACATATTTTCATTTGTGTACACTTAAACGCTCTTTATATGTTTCATCATCTGCAAAGAGTCAGGAGAGTAATAGTACCTATCTCCTAGGATTTTTGTGACAATTAAATGAGTTAATACATGGAAAAATGCTTAAACAGAAGTAAACTCTAAATACAGTTTTAGCTATTATTAAATATATTTTGCCCATCCAACTGGAGTGAAAGGAAATAGCTGAATATGGGGTAGGGAGTAGGAAGTGAGAGGTGAGAGAATGGAGAGAAGAACCTAGAAAATATTTTCTAAAGGTCAAAACATCTCTCTTTAATCACTGACCAGAGTTTGGTTTATTGAAACCTTGGGGTCTTGAAGAAAAACCCCTGGCTAGCGAGAACAGACGGATGGTGTCAGGAGTGAAAAAGGAAGAACAGCTGGGCGTTTTCACTGATGAGACAAGTTTGTTTGCAACATAAGGTATTTGACTTTAGGCTCATATTTTAAGCCCCGTTTTATATATTTATTTAGCAGACTAGCAGATTGTAGTGCAAATTCACCTTTTGTGCTTTCTTTCATATGAGTTCCTAAACCATACTACAATGTCATATTATAAAAGTCCTTCCTGCTTTTCAAATGAAGATTTCAAGAAAAATGTGACCTTATGCCACAGTTATTATCATCATAATTGAGAGAGAATAAAAAAGATACTTGTTTTCCTTTGGGAAGGGTACAAAATAAAGTAAGAATTAATTGACTAAAAAAAAAAAAAAAAAAAAAAAACCTGTTGCCGTTGAGTCGATTCTAACTCATAGAGACCCTACAGGACAGAGTAGAACTGCCCCAGAGAGTTTCCAAGGAGCACCTGGTGGATTCAAACTACCAACCTTTTGGTTAGCAGCCGTAGCTCTTAACCACTGCGCCACTAGGGTCTCCTAATTGACTAAGGACCATATGAATAAACAATATTCCCAGGCAGCCTGAGTTCAAAGTCCTTTCTAGTTGTATGATCTTGATCTAATTACTGAATCTTTCTATAATTTGTTTTTTCCATTCATAAAATGGGGGATAATTACAGCCCTAGATTATAGATTGTTTAACAGGTTTAAATGAGTTTATATATGTAGAGTTCATAGAACAGTGGTTTCATACAGTAACCACCATCAGTGTTTGCCATTCTATTGCCACCTTTGGCAATTAAAAAAAAAAAAAAAGTTGCCATTGAGTCAATTTTGATTCATGACGAGCCCATCTATGTCAGAGTAGAACTGTGCTCCATAGGGTTTTCAATGGCTGTGATCTTTCAGAAGTAGATCACCAGGCCTTTTTTCCAAAGTGCCCCTGAGTGGATTCAAACCTCCAACCTTTCGGTTAGTAGCTGAGAGCTAAATGGTTTGTTTCACCCAGGGACTTTCTAAACCAATGGGCCCTATTAAATTATTATCTATGAGGAATCTCATAAACATAATCAATTTCTAGTAAGATGAGGAAGAGACCGGTTCTAAAAACAAAATAAAGAGAGAGTAAATATATTACCACTTACCTTTCTATAAAGACATATACACCTGTAAAAATGGGGCCCATTCCACTTACCAGTCCAGGGAAACTATACTATGGTTATAACAGCCACATTCTTTTATATATGATAATATTTATCAGCTACCTTTCTTTGAAACAGTGGCCTCCCCCCTTAAATTATGAATGTAGTTGAGCGCTTTTGTGGGTAACATTCCATGAGCTTGTCCAGTGTCCTGGGCTCCTGATCTAACATCAGGTCTTCTTGCTACCAGCCAATGCCAGGTACCCTACATGTATTCACAAACACAGCAGTAGACAGAATGGCCTGTGTGGCCATCTTACTGGAAAACTATCAAACTGCTAGCAATAAATATATTCATTTTGAAAAACTCAATATTTGCCCCAATCCATATAAAACTACTCTTTTTAATGCTAGAGGTAACTGGAAGGAAAAGCTAGCATGTGTTAAGCACCTGTTTTGGGAGTCTTTCTGGGTGCTTCACATACTCTATTCCATATGACATGGCTTTAGCACTTTTAAATTAGTTTAGCTTACAAATACTTCATCAAGTTAAAATAATGACTGAATGATGAGTCAGGATACCTGGGGCAGAAGAAAAGTTCATGGGCTCTCCCACACTGGGAAATGTAATAGCAATAAAAATCATTTGGGACCGAGTAAGACTATAAGTTTGTTATTTTTTTCCCTTAATCTGGAGCTAGGGGTAGAGACATCTCTTTTTCCTGAGTTTAAAAAAAAAGGAACTTCCATAGCATTATCTATATTACAATTTCTTCCATTAAAAACAACAATTAAGAGGCCTTGGTTCAGAAAAGCCAGGCTCTGCCCTTTTAGACAGCCAGGTTTTCTCTATAAGTCTTTTCCTTTCAGAGATCATTTTGCATAGATATGAACTTGCCTAAACTGTGAGTTCATAGAAGCCAAAGACCAGGTTTGGTTGGTTGTTTTACTTCCTTCCTCCAGTTTTTAGCATAGAACTTGAATTTTAACAGCTTAATTAGTTAATTAATCAACTGAGTCAAGAAGTTTTGAACTGAACAGTTCTGCTCAGATTATGGGGTCTCTTACTAGTATCTCCTAAGGATCAAGTAATATGAAAACTATACAACTATAAAATCTTCCAGAACAGTCCATATTTTCAATGTTCTATATTGTTTTTAGGGTCCCTGGATAGGGCAAATGGTTTGCTTTCAGCTACTAAACCAAGGGTTGGCGGTTCTAACCCATTCAGCGGCACCATGAAAGAAAGGACTGGCGATCTACTTCTATAAAGATTACAACCAAAAAAACTCCATGGAGCAGTTCTAGTCTGTAACACATGGGATTACCATGATTTGGAATCAACTTGATGACAATTTTTTTTTTTTAATATTGTTATATAAAATGTCAGAAAATATGTGTTTCTGGTTTGCAAGATATAAACATAGTAGATATAAACCTCATATAACTGGTCCAGAAAACTCTGTAACTTCCAGAACCCCCACACACCCCTAGTAATTTAAGCAACATGACATGAAATGAAGAGCACAACCTTTGGAATCCAAGGGACCTAGTTTCAAATCCTTATTCTGATCTTTACTGGAGGTTTCCCAAGGGGTTTTCCAAGGTTCTTGTTGGCTTTGGAAAACATTGTTCAATCAAAATCTTACTTGGATATCAGTAGACACAATAGATAAGGCAGAACTTTTCTCCTTGGAGCAGGGTGAAGCACCTGGACCTGAATTCATTTAGTTCCCCTCTAACCAACTCATACATAACCCACCACTCTATATCCTACTTGGCTCAGCAGGGCAAGGCTCCGTGAACCAAATCATTTGGGAATCATTGAATTTATCTTTCAGAATGTGAATTTCTTCAACTGCAAATTGGGAATGACAATACCTACTTGCATCAAGTTTGTTTATCTTGAAAAGATCTTATATTCACAGCATTCACGTTGTTTTGGTCTTTAATCTTTAGATCTTACTTTAAAACTTTTTTATTGATGGAAAGAACAGGTTTATGAAACAGTTAAATTTTCCAACCCAGCAAGTTCTGTTTCCTCATATATTCTCTAAATTCTACTTGTAGAATTAATTCCTTCTTTCACTTACCTCTCTATCTGCCTTTTGCTTATCATGTTGTTTTGTTATTAGGTGCCCTTGAGTTGGTTCTAACTCATAGCGACCCTATGTACAACAGAATGAAACACTGCTTGGTCCTGCACCTTCCTCACAATCCTTGCTATGCTTGAGCCCGTCACTGAAGCCACTGTGTCAGTCCATCTCGTCAAGGGTTTTCCTCTCTTTCAATGACCCTCTACTTTACCAAGCACGATGTCCTTCTCCAGGGACTGATCCCTCCCGATAACGTGTCCAAAGTAAGTGAGACGTAGTTTTGCCATCCTTGCTTCTAAGAAGCATTCTGGCTGTACTTCTTCCAAGACAGGTTTGTTCATTCTTCTGGAAGTCCATGGTATATTCAGTATTCTTTGTCAACACCATAATTCAAAGGCATCAATTCTTTGGTCTTCTTTTTCACTGTCCAGCTTTCGCATGCATATGAAGTGATTGAAAATACCATGGTTTGGGTCAGATGCACCTTAGTCTCCAAAGTGACATCTTCACTTTTTAACACTTTAAAGAGGTCTTTTGTAGCAGATTTGCCCAATGCAATATGTCATTTGATTTTTGACTGCTGCTCCCATGGGTGTTGATTATGGATCCAAGTAAAATGAAATCCTTGAGAATTGCAGTCTTTTCTCTGTTTATCATGGTGTTGCTTATTGGTCCAGGTGTGAGGATTTTTGTTTTCTTTATTTTGAGGTGTAATCCATACCGAAGTCTATGGTCTTTGATCTTCCTCAGTAAGTGCTTCAAGTCCCATTCACTTTCCATAAGCAAGGTTGTGTCATCTGCATATCCCAGGGTGTTGATGAATCTTCCTCCAATCCTGATGCTGTGTTCTTCTTCATATAGTCTAGCTTCTCAGATTATTTGCTCAGCATACAGATTGAACAAGTAATGTGAAAGATACAACCTTGACACACTTTTTCTGATTTTAAACCACATGGTATCTTTCTCCTTGTTCTGTTCAAACAACTGCCTTTTGGTCTAGGTACAGGTTCCTTGTAAAGAAAATAAAAATAAGCCCACAGGAGCCAAAATATGACCTTGAGTATATCCCACACGAATTTAGAGACCATCTCAAGAACAGATTTGACGCAATGAACATGAATGACTGAAGACCAGATGAGTTGTGGGATGACATCAAGGATATCATAAATGAGAAAGCAAAAGGTCATTAAAAAGATAGAAAAGAAAGTAAAGACAAAAATGGATGTCAGAAGAGACTCTGAAACTTGCTCTTAAATCACTGACCATACACACCTAAAAATATACATAGATATACTTGTTATATCGTGCCTGGGATTTCCTTAGCCAATGTTTCAGTTGTCTATTTTTATATAACAAACTACTCACAAACATAGTGGCTTAAAACAATAATAACAATAATTAGGATGCTGGAAGCCCACCGGTCCCTGAGTCGTGCAAAAGGTTTGTACTAGATTACTCATTGAACCCATTGCCGTTGAGTCGATTCTGACTCATAGCAACCCTAAAGGACAGAGTAGATCTGCCCCATAGGGTTTCTAAGGAGTGCCTAGTGGATTCGAACTGCCAACATTTTAGTAAGCAGCTGTAGCTCTTAACCACTATGCCACCGGAGTTTAATAAATCCCTGGGTGGCTCAAATGGTTAAGTGTTAAACTGTGAGCCAAAAGGTTGAAAAGTTCAAACCCACCCAGAGGCACCAGAAGACAGGCCTGGCAATCTGCTTTCGAAAGTTCAGTTTTGAAAACCCTGAGGAGCAATTTTAATCTGTAACACATGGGTTTGCCATGAGTCAGAATTGACTGGATGGCAAACAACAACTAACCTAAAGATTAGTGGTTTGAACTCACCCAGTGGCACCATGGAAGAAATGCCTAGTGATCTACTTCTGTAAATATTACAGCCAAGAAAATCCTATGAGGCAGTTCTACTCTGTAACTCCTGGGATGCAATGAGTTGGAATCCACTCTACAGCAATGGATTTGGTTTAGTTCTGGTTTGGGGAACCAAAAAGCAGCAAATGTCCACTTACATTCTGTCCAAGGTACTTTATTATGCCTGGGGTAGAGGCATTTGACATGAGAATTACAAAGGGACAAACAAAAATTTGAGAATTGCTTCTTTAGCCTCTTGAAAAGCCAATGATAGTTAACTTTCAGGGATCAGAGAATCTTCCTCATTTTTGATCAATGTTGGAGGTGTCTAGGTCTTGGGCATGGAGGTTAACTGAACTAATCAGAACACCTGAGAGCCCTTTTAATGAAAGTCCCCGGGACTATTTTTAATCTTGTGGGAGGGAAGATGCCTGTCACTCAGTGAAGGGGAAGAGGCAAAGTGGCACAGTACCTGAAGAATTAGCACACTGTCTCATGTCACGTAGGCCCCCACACAACTGTGTTAACTGCTCTCTCAGCAAACCCTGCAGGGATGGGTTCATAACTCCATCTCCAGCAGCTGTTGTCTGCTGTGCCTGCTGGTTGGCAATCTGATGACTCAAAGCCACCATCCCAGGTAGCAGCTGGGCTTTCTTTGGTTTCTCTCTTCTCCTAATGTTCCATTAACCTCCTACAGCTGGCTTCCCTGCGCACAATCAGCAATTCAGCTAATTTCTCCCTGATCTCTCCCCTTCTTGCAGGAGGTTCATCATTAATATATCCTTGCTCTGCTCCCCTCTTCCTCTCAGCCTACCAGTGCTCTCTATTAGTGCATGCTATGCCAGAGGCGATTCACCCTGCTGTCTGCTCAGCACCAGCTTTGTGGGGTCTCAGCACTGTTGGGCCCTAAGGCAAAGTATGTCCAGGTCCATTAGACACTGAGTTGGAAGCAGTGTTAGGATATCTACTTGTGTACGAACACGAGCTCTCGAAGAGGTGAATCCACATTCCCTCATTTGACCTGCTAGCATGCTCTTGTTCAGATTCCTATATTTTTAAGGCAATGCCCTCTCACATTACAATGGCTCAAATTAATTATGATCATAAAAATTGCAGTAACAATGGTTGCTAAAATAATAATATCATTATAACAATAGCCAATTTTATGTATAAAGTATTAACTTTGCTAGGTCTGTGTCAAATGCTCCATGCATACACCCATTAAATTTGTACAACACCTCTGTGCTTTAAGTAATGTTAGTAAGGATACCAGGTCATAGAAAGTCTACTAAAGCTGCCCACTGCCATCCAAGTGGCAAGGAAAAAGCTTGTTATTGATCCTGACTTCCCTATTTTCTTAAGGCTGGAACTTTTAACCATTATATATAATAATAAAATAGCTATCTGTTAAGGAGCCTTGGTGGTGCAGTGGTTAAAGCACTCGGCTGCTAATCGAAAGGTCAGTGGTTCAAACCTACCAGCTGCACTATGGGAGAAAGATGTGGCAGTCTGCTTCCATAAGGATTTACAGGCTTAGAAACACCATGGGGCAGTTCTACTCTTTCCTATGAGTCAGAATTGACTTGATGGCAATGAGTTTGGTTTGGGTTAGTAGTCAAATCATTAGCAAACTTGGTATAAATTAATTTGGTATATTTAAATATATGGTGTGTTCACTTTGCATGAATTAAAAAATAAAACATAAAAAAGAAAGGTCAAAAGAATTTCCAAGTGTAGCCCTTCAGAAAACCAAGGGTACTTCTTCCCTCTCTTCTACTTTTAAGAAGCATGTAGTGGAAATGTTTAAGCATTGATGTTGGTGACAAGGAGACATTAGTGTTTTTAAAATAGAGAAATAGCATGACTATAGCCACATCATCCTTCTGTCTCTGAATGGCATGACTTCATTCTATGATTCCAGTTTTAAACTTGAGCTACATCCCTTCTTACTCTCTGCCCCAGACAAGCTGTCCTTTTCGATGCCACCAATATTTGACCTGCCATATTCTTTCTACTTTTTTTCCCCTTTACTTTTAGGTAACTCACATTTGTATTTCAGAGCTCAGAAAGATGTTACTCAAGGAAGTAAACCTGCCAGAGTTACTCAGGCATTCTTATCCAATGTCCCAGATTAGGTCAGATTCCCTATTATCAACTCTAAAATCCTATGTGTCTCTCCATCTTAGCACATGTCACAGTTTTAATGTTACATTTGTTGTATGACTATTTGATTACTGATTATTTTCCTCAATTGGAATACACTAGAATAATCTGCAAGAAGACTGGGACCATGCCTACTTAACTATCTCTGGTGTTTAGCACAGAAGTACCTAACATAATATAGATACTCAATAGTTGTTTAATGGGGAAGAAAAGGAAAGAAAGAAAACAGAATGACTGAAGGAAAGAGGCATAGCAAATGTGGACAGTACTGCTCCTATCAACTTGCCATACCCAGGAGGTCAATGCAAAAGGCTCAGATCCATGCTCATAGTTTCCCCACATCTCTCTGTCTGAGGGCATTCTTTGGATGTGGAAGTGTGTTCGGCCAGTATACTAGGCGGTTCAGAAGGACCACACACTTAAAGCCCAACAAGCAACCTTCAACAAATAAGAAATGCAAGTTCATGGATGAACAAACCAGTTTCTTTGTCCCTCGGTGGGACGACTCTGAGTAACGTTTTATGATGTTTCTCAGAAAAAACTGAGCCCCAAAGTTCCACAACAGGATTACGCTTATCAGTAGATCTTTTATTGGCTTTCTTTGCTTCCCACTCCCACTTCCCCACTTTCTTAAAGTGCTTCCTAGGATTACCTGGCAAATGGACTACCTGCACTCAAATCTTTTTGTCAGGGTCTAATTTGGATGACCCAAACTAAGACAGGAAGGAAAGAAGGAAATTGTGAAGGTGGGGAGAAGGAATGGTGGAAAAGTGTGAAGGAATAAAAAGGAAAGACAAAGAGAAGGAAGGAAGGAGGGAAGACAAGAAGAAGGAAGGAGAAAAAAAAGAATAAAAATAAAGATATAAAAGGAAAAACTGAAAGGAAGGAGGAAAGGAAGGAGAGAAGGAAAGGAACAGAAAAGAAGGAAGGATTGAGGAAAGAAAGAAGGAAAAAAAAGAGTGAGAAAAAGCAACAGGAGTGGATGAAAGGAAGCAGAAAGGAGAGGAGGAATAAGTGAAGAAAGAAATAAACAGAAAATAAAGAGGGAGGGAGTGTGGGGTAAGAAGACAAGAAAGGAAAAAAAAGAAGGAAGTTAGATAAGAAAAAAGAAAAAGAGCAGTGTTTTTTTAGCAGAAGAAAGAGATTCATAGAGGCTGATGGCAGGGAGACTAAGAGTACGCTGCAATAACTTTTCCTAAACAAACTAAAATATTCGTTGTGCTTCTCCCTATAATGCAAAATAATGTTTCCTACTGTCTAGTTACAATGCCCAGGCTCAGCGCTGAAAGACAAGAAAGTCTTGTTCATCTCTCAAAAGACAGCTTTGCCCATCTCCCCATGCCCATGCCAAGGTTCTCTGCCCACACATATGCCCAGGATTATTTAGTCATTCCATAAGAACAAGGAAACTCTGGTGGCATTAGTGGTTAAGAGCTATGGCTGCTAACCAAAAGGTCAGCAGTTCGAATCCACGAGGTGCTCCTTGGAAACCCTATGGGGAAGTTCTACTCTGTCCTATAGGGTCACTACGAGTTGGAATCAACTCGAAGGCAATGGGTTTGGTTTTTTGGTTTTCTTAAGCACAATCATCAGTAAGAAATACTGGGTGGAATGGCTACAAAGCAGCAGAAAGTCAAGTCCTCTCCACTCTTGATCATGTTAGTGAATTTCAGGGGACTCACAGGGGAGGAGTGAGTCCCTGGGTTGTAGTACTTCGAAGGAGAACATAAAAATGAGGAACAAATTTACTGAATGAAGATAAAAGTGTGTCATTGGCATGTCATTTATGAGTTTTTCTGTCACAATAATTGTTTATACCCAAGCCACTGGGAAAATTTTGGATTTTGTTTTCTTTTTGACATTCTCCATTTCATTAATTTTTTTCTTGTCCCTAGACCAAAGGAACTGATTCAACAGCAATGAAAGGAATGCGAATCAAGAGCCTATGGTTCAGTTAGCTCTGCCATCAACTATCTGGTAGGGTCTTAAAGACCACTTCATTTCTCTATGCCTTTCTCTAGAAGAGTTTGGATTAATTTGACAGTATTCAAAGTGAGCTTTGTAGAGCACCTTCTGGGCCTCCAAGGACTAGGGAGAAAAGAGAAGGACAAGACCCTCTACCCCTGCTTCATGAAAGTAGGTCTAATTGAGGCAGGCAGCCTCAGAGCCCAACCCTTCTAAGAGACACCTTCTCTGGCTTATCCTCTTCACTGAGCAGAATAAGCTTCACTTTCTTCTGAAATTGTCCTTGACAAGATAACCACAGAATGAGCCATAGATGGCCTCAACCTGCCTCCGGATGGACACGTAACATCCTAATGAAGGAAAATCAACCCTTCCTACATCCTGGAGAATGGAACCTTTGTCTAGAGAAAATGCTTAGTCATCTCCAAACCCTGAGCACCTGCATTAAGGTCAATCCTGAATATTCATGATGAATTTATATTTCCTTGTCTGCTCTCTGTAAAAGCTCACCTCCCCAAGCTGCCTGTGAGCAGTCTTGAAGGCAGCAGCCCTGACTGCTCCTTTCCTTGTAAAGCAAAATAAAGG
This sequence comes from Trichechus manatus latirostris, assembly GCF_000243295.1. Lineage (NCBI taxonomy): Eukaryota > Metazoa > Chordata > Mammalia > Sirenia > Trichechidae > Trichechus > Trichechus manatus. The sequence continues at coordinate 33,260,773 of NW_004443942.1, forward strand.
CGTCTTTCTGATCTCCCAACTCGGCCTCTTGTTTATAGACTGTAACAAGTCATGCCGAGCAGAACCTGGGGTTTTCACCCCACAGCACAATGATTCATCTTCCATGCTGGGCATTTGAATAAGCTTTTATCTAGAGACAAATTTCCACTAAACATTATTAATAACAGCCAGGAAGAAGATCTTTAAGCTCCTTTCCAACTCAAAAATAAATTCTAATTCTATAAACAAAGAAAACTAAGACAAGCATTCCCCTAAGACAAATTCACCACAAAATAACATTTCATTAACTGAAAATGGATAGAATTATTAAAAAGTTAAATCTGGGGATAGTCATTGTTTAGGAAGCATTGAGTATCTATTAATAGTGATAGAAAATTTGGCAATGGATATTGGTGATGGTTGCACGATATAATTAACGTAATCAGTGTCACTGAACTGCACATGTAAAAATGTTGAATTGCTAATGTTGTGTTTTACATATATATATTTTATTTTTTCCCATACATAAATTTATACATACATTCTTATGTGACTCTAATTGCTCTCCCCATACTGCGACAGCACACTCCTCCTTTCCATCCCTCCTTCCCCATGTCCATTCAACCAGCTCCAAACCCTCTCTGCCTTCCTATCTCACCTCTGGACAGAAGCTGCCCATTTAGTCTCTTGTATCTACTTCAGCTAAGAGGCACACTCCTCACGAGTATCACTTTATCTCCCACAGTCCAGTCCAATCCCTGTCTGAAGAGTTGGTCTTGGAAATTGTTTTAGTTCTGGGCTGATAGAGAATCCAGGGGCTATGCGTTCAGGGGTTCCTCCAGTCTCAGACCATTAAGTCTGGTCTTTTCACTAGAATTTGAGCTCTGTTCACTAGAATTTGAGCTCTGCACCCCCCTTTTCTCCTACTCCATCAGGGACTCTGTGTTGTGTTCCCTGTCAGGGTGGTCATTGGTGGTAGCCCAACACCATCTAGTTCATCTGGTCTCAGGATGATGCAATCTCTGGTTTATGTGGCCCTTTCTGTCTCTTGGGCTAATACTGTCCTTGTGTCTTTGGTGTTCTTCATTCTCCTTTACTCCATCTGGCTGGGACAAATTGATGCATCTTAGATGGCCGCTTGCAAGCTTTTAAGACCCCAGATGCCACTCACCAAAGTAGGATGCAGAACATTTTCTTAATAAGCTTTGTTATACCAATTGACCTAGATGTCCCCTGAAACCATGGTTCCCAGACCCCTACCCCTGCTGTTCTGTCCCTCAAAGTGTTTGATAGTATTCAGGAAACTTCTTAGCTTTGGTTTAGCCCAGTTGTGCTGACTTCCCCTGTAGTGTATGCTGCCCTTCCCTTCACCTAAGATAATTCTTTTCTACTATCTAGTTAGTAAATAATCCTCACCCTCCCTCCCCACCCTCATAACCATCAAAGAATGTTTCCTTCTGTGTTTAAACCTTTTCTTGAGTTCTTATAATAGTGGTCTTATACAATATTTGTCCTTCGGTGACTGACTAAATTCACTCAGCATAATGACCTCCAGCTTCCTCCATGTTATGTTTCACGGCTTCATCGTTGTTCTTTAGCGTTGCGTAGTATTCCACTGTGTGAATATACCATAATTTGTTTATCCATTTGTCCACTGATGGGCACCTAGGTTGTTTCCATCTTTTTCCTATTGTAAACAGTGCTGCAATGAACATGGGTGTGCATATATCTATTCATGTGACAGCTCTTAATTCTCTAGGATATATTCCAAGGAGGGGGATAGCTGGATCATATGGTACTTCTATTTCTAGCTTTTTAAGGCAGCGCCAAATTGATTTCCAAAGTGGTTGTACCATTTTACATTCCCACCAACAGTGTATAAGTGTTCCAGTCTCTCCACAACCTCTCCAGCATTTATTATTTTGTGTTTTTTGGATTAATGCTCACCTTGTTGGGGTGAGATGATATCTCATTGTAGTTTTGATCTGCATTTCCCTAATGGCTAATGATCATGAGCATTTCTTCATGAGTCTGTAAGCTGCCTGAGTATCTTCTTTGGTGAAGTGCCTGTTCATATCCTTTGCCCATTCTTCAACTGGGTTATTTGTCTTTTTATTGTTGAGGTTTTGCAGTATCTTGTAGATTTTAGAGATCAGACAGTGATCGGATTTGTCGTAGCCAAAAATTTTTTCCCAATCTGTAGGTTGTCTTTTTACTCTTTTGGTGAAGTCTTCAATGAGCATAAGTGTTTTATTTTTAGGCACTCCCATTTATCTAGTCTCTCTTCTGGTGCTTGTGTGTTGTTACTTATGGTTCGTATTGTGTTTATGCCATGTATTAGGGCTCCTAGCATTATCCTAATTTTTTCTTCCATGAGGTTTATCATTTTTCATTTTATATTTAAGTCTTCAATCTATTTTGAGTCAGTGTTTATGCACGGTGTGAGGTATGGGTTTTGTTCAGTTTTTTGCAGATGGATATCCAGTTATGCCAGCACCATTTGTTAAAGAGACTGTCTTTTCCCCAATTAACAGACTTTGGGCCTTTGTCAAATATCAGCTACTCAGAGGTGGATAAATTTATGTCTGGATTCTCAATCCTGTTCCATTGGTCTATGTATCTGTTGTTGTACCAGTACCAGGCTCTTTTGACTACTGTGGCAGTATAATAGGTTCTAAAATCAGGTAGTGTGAGGCCTCCCACCTTGCTCTTCTTCTTGAGTAATGCTTTACTTATTCAGGTCCTTTTCCCTTTCCATATGAACTTGGTGATTTGTTTCTCCTTCTCATTAAAAAATGCCGGTGGAATTTGGATCAGGACTGCGTTGTATTTGTAGATCACTTTGGGTAGAACTGACATTTTCACTATGTTGGGTCTACCTATCCATGAACAAGGTATGTTTTTCCACTTATGCAGGTCTCTTTTGGTTTCTTGCAGTAGTAGTGTCTTGTAGTTTTCATTGTATAGATCTTTTACATCTCTGGTTTGATTTATTCCTAAGTATTTTATCTTCTTGGGGCTATGGTAAATGGTATTGATTTGGTGATTTCCTCTTTCAGGTTCTCTTTGTTGGTGTAAAGGAATCCAACTGATTTTTGTATGTTTACCTTATATCCTGAAACTTTGCTGAAATCTTCTATTAGTTCCAGTAGTTTTCTTGTGGATTCTTCAGGGTTTTCTGTGTTTAAAATCATATCATCTGCAAACAGAGATACTGTGACTTCTTCCATACCAGTTTGGATGCCCTTTATTTCTTTTCCTAGCCTGATTGCTCTGGCTAGGACCTACAGCACAATATTGAATAAGAGTAGTGATAAAAGGTATCCTTGTCTCATTCCCATTCTCAAGTGGAAAGCATTCAAAGTCTTTCCCTTTAGGATGATGTTGGCTGTTGGCTTTGTATAAATGCCCTTAATTACACTGAAGAATTCCCCTTCTATTCCTATTTTGTTGAGAGTTTTTATCATGAATGGGTGTTGGACTTTGCAAATACCTTTTCTGCATCAATTGATAAGATCATGTGGTTCTTGTCTTTTGTTTATTTATGTGATGGATTACATTGATTGTTTTTCTAAGGTTGAAACAGCCCTGAATACCTGGTATAAATCCCACTTGATCATGATGAATTATTTTTTTGATATGTTGCTGAATTCTATTGGCTAGAATTTTGTTGCAGATTTTTGCATCAATGTTCATGAGGGATATTGGTCTGTAATTTTCTTTTTTTATGGTGTCTTTACCTGGTTTTGGTATCAGGGTTATGCTGGCTTCATAGAATGAGTTTGGGAGTATTCTATCCTTTTCTATGCTCTGAAATACCTTTAGTA
>NW_004443942.1:33274552-33286868 GCF_000243295.1 Trichechus manatus latirostris
AGGTCTAGCTGAAGAGGAGTTACTGGGATGGGTTGTTTGTGGCACTTACTACAGCCACCAGGGTGGGTCGGTAATCAGTGCAGGGCAGGTTCCAGTAGGCTGTGCCTGTGCTGCTTGGTGGTGTGATGTTAAGCACACGGTGCAGGTAGGCAGGATGTAGTGGGAGATTGTTATGTGTGGAGCTAAGATGGATATGGGAAGGAGGAGAGAGGAACAGGAGCCAAAAGCATACAAACAAACAAAAAAGAATGCTAGGGGAGCTTGGCATTGGGATGGAGAGATGAGAGACTATGAAATTGAGAAAAAGGGGCAGAGGAAGAAAAAAAAAGAATAGAAAAGAAAAGAATGAATAAATAAAAATCAGGAAGGGAAAAAACAGCAAAGTCCCCAGGGATTCCACCAGTGCGGCTATGAGGACTGGGGAAGTTGTTCTCAGGTGTTGCAGTACAGCCTGGCTAGAAGGCATAGAGGTGTACAATGCCAGGTTTTCAGGGAACAGAAAAAGAAGGACAATATAGAGAGAAGAGAAACTGAGTAATGAATAAAGACAAAAAGGGAAAAAGAGGGTAAAGAAGAAACAAATTTTTTTAAAAAAAGAACAAGAAAAGCCCACCCCCCAAAAAAAACAGGAAAAAAAAAATACCAACGAAAAAAGAAATTTCCTCAGGAATCCCTCTGCACATCTGTGCAAACTGCTGGGGTAGATTCCAAGCCACGCAGCACTGCCTGGCCAGAACAGGCTCCCAAATCAAGAAAATGAAAAGAAAACAAACAAACAATTCAAAACAAACAAACAAACAAAAGCCCTGGTATCCCACCAGCGTGGCAACCCAGACTGGGAAGCAGTTCCACACTTGAATGGAGCTCTGCAGCCCCTCAGGAAGAAGCAAAGATGGTGCACGGAGCCATGTATTTGAGCGAAAGGAGGGGGAGGTGGTGAGAGGTAAGGAAGAAATCAAAAGAAGTGGAAAAAAGCAACACTAGCAGCCAACAAATGGCACTCAGAGAGCTGGCCTGTTTGGGTGGGTGGAATCTAAGCAGCCAGTGCTTCCCGGACAAGAGATTGTGGCTGTGGGAAGCAGAGGAGGCTGAGTGGGGGTGAAGAAAAGTAGGGGGTGGGAAAGCGTATATCACAAATTATCGGTTGTTTTGTCTCCCTCTGGAAGCCCCGTGAAGCTGCTTTCTCGTACCCCATTTGCTGGTCTCCGATAAGAGTCCAAGATGGCAGATCCACACTGCACTAGCTGATAGGGGACCTCTGCATGAATCTCTGCTCGCTCTCCTTTCTGTCAGTTTTCTCACTCCATTTGGTGCTTGGCTGAGTTCTTTATCTTTTCATTTGATGTTTTAGGGTTTCAGGATTGTTGTTTTCTCTGTTCGGCTTAGTTTTTCAGATCTTTGCTGTGGAGGGACGGCGTGGTGCTTCTGCTTAGAGCGCCATTTTGCTGGAAGTCTGCCATCAAATTTGAGAGACAGTTTTGCTGGATATATAAGTCTTGGCTGGCAGTTTTTTACCTTCAAGACTTTATATATGTCATCCCATTGCCTTCTTGCCTGCATGGTTTCTGCTGAGTAGTCTGAACTTATTCTTATTGACTCTCCTTTGTAGATGACTTTTCTTCTATCCCTAGGCACTCTTGAAATACTCTCTTTATCTTTGGTTTTGGTAAGTTTGATTATGTCTTGGTGACTTTCTTTTGGGATCTATCTAGTGTGGGGTCCCATGAGCATCTCAGATAGATATGTTCTCATCTTTCACAATATCAGGGAAGTTTTCTGCCAACAAATCTTCAACAACTCTCTCTGTATTTTCTGTTCTCCCCCCCCGTTCTGGTACTCCAATCACTCGTAGGTTATTCCTCTTGATAGTGTCCCACATAATTCTTAGGGTTTCTTCATTTTTTAAAATCCTTTTATCTGATTTTTCCTCAAATAAGTTGGTGTCAAGTGCTTTATCTTCAATCTCACTGATTCTGACTGCTATTGCCTCAATTCTGCTCCTATGACTTTCTATTGAGTTGTCTAATTCTGAAATTTTATTGTTATTCTTCTGGATTTCTGATTGCTGTCTCTCTATGGATTCCTGCAACCTGTTAAAAAACGTCATTATGTTCTTCTCTAATCTTTTTAATTTCTTCTATTGCGTGTTCTGGGTTTTGATTAATTTCCTTCCTAATTTCTCTGAGAGTTCTGTATATTAATCTTTTGTATTCTGCCTCCGGTAATTCCAAGAAATTTTCCTCCTTTGGAAAATTTCTAGATTTTTTATTTTGGGAGCTTGCTGAAGCCACCATGGATTGCCTCTTTATGTGATTTGACACTGACTGTTCTCTCCAAGCCATCAATAAGTTATTATATTTATTTATTTTATGTTTGCTTACTGTGTCCTAGCTTCTTGTTTCATTTTGATATGCCCAAATAGGCTGCTCGTATGAGCTAGTTTGATTATTGGCACCTTTGAAGCCTTAATGTCCTGTCGTCAGGTGGTTAGATCTGTTACTAGGTATGTGAGCTCAGGAGTCAACCCACTCCTCCTGGATGGATTCAGCTCAAGTGCCCAGGTAGATAGCCACCAAATGTGTGGTGTAGGCTCTCACTTACAGTCCTACACAGGCATGGGTGATTGGTGTAGGCACAGGCAGCTGGCTGCAGCAGGGGGACACACTCTGAGCAAGGCAGGGGGCTGACAGCTGCCCCCGAGTGTCCAGGAGGAAGATGTGTCCCTATTCCCTACAGTGCATAGGTGGGTGGGCTTTGCAGCTGGACTATGAACACCTAATGCTGTTGGCTGTAAGGACTGGGAGGCACCTCTTAGACATGACCCCATATCACAGGTGGCTAGGTGGCATGGGTGGAGCTACCAGTCCTCGGCCCCCTGATGTGGGTAGGTGAAGACCCTGCTTAACAGGCAGAGCAATGTCAAATGTCAAGAACCTACCACTTCACAGCTGAAACAGTTGAAGTTAGAGTTCCGGTATACACCCTGATGTACTTCAGTAATAAGGGCCTACGCTGTTGAGATGGGCCCACACAAGTCTATACACGGAGAATGGCACTCCTGTGCCTAGGTAAAGAGCTGTGCCCACTCTGGGTTCCCGGCTTAAGGGAGCTAGCAGTTTATTTTTTCCCGTTCGTTAATTTGTTCACTCTCCAAGGCAGGGAGAATGGCTCCGGTCGTGTGACGGATCCTACTTCCAGCCCAGGGGGCTCGGCAATTGCTGAAGCCAGTCCAGGACCCAGTGCAGAGGAGGGAGCAGGGAGGTAAATGGGAGAGAGGTTTTTTCCTAAGGGGGGTGTTTTTGATCCACATGGTAAGCCTTATGCAAGTATTTACCTTTTGACCATGAGGGCTGCTTCTCACTGGTTCTGGGTGGCCGTGTAGACTCTCAGTGCCTGGATCTCTCTCGGTGCGGAAAACACGGATCCCGAGCATGGCTGCTTGCCTGCCTCACCACTCACCGCCCCCATCTGACCATGCCTGAAAGGCTCAGGCTTTCACCAGGTCAGGTCTGGCAACTCCCTGCTGCTTCCGAACCATCTCTCCCTCCCCCTGCCACTCATTCCGGTTCTTCAACTGTCTTTGATGTTCAGGGCTCCCAGATTGCCATATATAATTGAATCACCTGTTTTTTCGGGTCTTTGTTGTAAGAGGGTGCACCGGAGGCATCTGACTACTCCACCATCTTGGCCCCGCCTCTCCATATATATTTTTTTTAACCACAAAGAAAATAAACATTATTTTTAGAAAGTTAAATGTGAGAGTATATTTAGTTACAGAAGTGTTATAGCCATGCCTGACAAATGTGTTTCTTTGGGTCTAATTATTCTTACAATCCTTTCAGTTTCCCTGCAGACTGAAGATAGGTCCTCTGCGCTTTCTGGGGAGCACAGTATGTCTTTAAATAGGTAGTTTAAGGGATGCCCCACCTTCCCATCCCTGGCTCTTATCAAAATGTCAGAGGAGCACACACACAGAGATGATTTCTCACCCCTTCCAAGTGCATTAGCCCTCAGTCTGTGGGTTAGATGGCTATCACATAGATAGAAGACAGGGAAAAATACATTAAAAACATTTCTTGCCTTAAGTTCTTTTTGAGGTTTGCCCAGGCCAGAAAAAATGTAAAAAGTGATTCTCTCCAGGGTTGGCAAGTTCCAAGAGATCAAGCAGTGTACAAAGTGGCAGTGGGGTCGAGGGGGAAGTAGCTTCTCTAGGCCCCTCAATCTCCAGCAGGCCTCTTGATCAGTCCATTGAAGAAGCAGGAAGAGGTGAAAGGTATCAAGGAGATGAAATGTCAGGGTATGTGGGAGTTTCTTGCTAACTTGGTAGCTCCAATTGGGTTTAAGAAAAGGTCCCTGGGTAGGTGTAGCAATTGTATGAAAATGGAAGTACTTCTGGATGTTTATGAACGCCATCAAACACTTCACCATTTCTCCCACTCTGAGGGATAGAAGCTGTGTTTTGTTTGCACTGGGGTTTACAGTCACAGCTCTTCACGCAGGGCTTTAGTTCACATCTGTGGATAAGATATTGTTCTGAGTTTCCCAGGCTCTCTTAGATCTTTCTGAGGTAGATGGAAACCTTCATGCCAAAGAAAGAAAACGAGCTTTTGGAGGAAGACTGTTCTTATCCAGAGAATTCTATGAAATATTAATTTTTTAAAAACTTGAATATTGGCCCCCCTCTGTATAAATAAAATGAGGAACCATACAGTAAAATAATGATTAATTAAAAATGTTTTCAATCCTGGCTCTAAATCTTTCTACCTGAATGACCATGGACAATTACTTCATCTGTCTAAGTTTGTGTTCTTATTGGTAAAATGTGTTTAATAAAACTTACATCATAGGGCTGTACACTATTAAAGAGTTTAATACATTACCTGGTACATCATTTATTTGATTTTATTATTAAAATTCAAAACACTCTATTCAATAGTATGGAATTAAACTGTGGAACTTAATGGCAAGAAACACTTTCTGAGTGTTTCTCATTACAGATTGGTCCATTTCTTTTCTAGTAACTTATTTAAATCCAGTTTTCATTCTTATTCTAATCATAGTTTTCATCCATTGCCAGCATGTAATTATAAATATTATAAAAGATTTGAATGCTAAATTAAATTTTTTAAGTAACAGGGAGCCATTGAATGTATCTGAACAAGGGACTTATTAATTCTGTGAAAAAATATTTATTATGTGCTTACCACGTAGCAGGCATTGTTCTAGAAACTGGGGATAAAGAGAGGCAATAGACGAAGCTCATAGAGTTTATAGTCTCCTGATGGTAAAATGAGGAGAGGTATTCTATAAAGAATGATAATTTAGCAGCAGAGCTTAGGGACTAACTAGAGAGTGCAAAGAAAATCGAAGAAGAGAAACTGGTTAGAAGACTATTACATTAGTCCAGGTAAGAGGTCATAATTTTTCTATACTGGACAATAGCAATGAGAGAGTCAACAAGAGGATGCATAGATGAAGGGATGGATGTATGGATAAAGGAATGCTAGAAATGTGATGATACAGTCTCAGGATCTTAAATGAGATTGGATATAAGAGGTAAGGAAAGGAAATAATTGAAGTGGTTCTAAGTTGTTACTGTTTTTATACTTAATACCTTGAAGAAATTGGTGCCATTATCAGAAGTAGGAGAGGTAAAGGGAGGGAAAAGGGGGATACTGATTTATAGTGAGAGTAATAAGTTCTGTTTTGAACTGTTGACAAGGCGTCTTGGTACATATATCTCCTGAACAGTCACAAATGGGAGACTGTGACTCAGGAGAGACTTCAGTATTTAAGTGTAATTTCTAACACAGTGATTCTGAAGTTGACAAAATTATGAAGGGGCAAAGTAGAAAAAGAGAAGAGAGAAGGAATTAAATAAGACCTTCTTTATGTAACTTATCACTCTCTAACAATGATGTAGGCAGGTGAGCTTACCCAGTAAGAGTCTTGGGAAAATCAGCTTGCTGTAAATTTCCACATCAAAATCTGCTTAAAATTCCAAATAAATTTTTTGATTGTTTTATCAAGAGGAAAATATGTCACAATCTCTGGCAAGAATTGTAAATTCCTCTGAGTGTGCCATGGAGAAAACAAGCTGTTTACTCAAAGTAGCTGAATAACCTTATTGCTTAGAAGATGATTGCTTCTACTCTGTAGAAACACTTTTTTCCATTCTTGAAAGAAAATCCAAGGAACGGATTCAATTTCTCTCATGAAATACTAAGTGACGCCTGGGTTTACCAAATAGTAAGAGTCACTGCCTCACCTTGAGAAGGGCTGTGCGCTGAATAGTCAACCTGCTAATGAGCATTGTTTATATATTCCATTTTAAACTGACTCACCAGATATGCTGTTAGGCTTTTGTAACAGAGAAATGTAAAAGGAAAAACAAAGCTCGTGCATTATTAAAATATCAAATATAAGACTGTAACACAATACTATCAAGACACCCAATATTTACTTTAAAAAAAAAAAAAAAAAGGAGGGCTACAGTTTATGGATAACTAAAGAAATTTAAGACACGATTCCAGAATGCATAGAACTTTCAGTTTGATTGGGAATATAGATTAAAAATTACCAAGTAAATTATCTAGTTTTGTGAATTTGTGACATGTTTTAATGATGAGGGGATATTATAGAAAAATGCTGTTTTAACTTGTATCTTGAAAAATGAATGTCATTGTGTAAGACTGTGGAGCAAAAAAAAATCCTTGCATTTTGAGTTTTCTTAAGTGTGTATGAAAAAAAAGCAAAATGGGTTTAGGTGAGCTGGTAAACTGATTTGATATTTGGTAAAGATAAATGTTCTGGATGCCTGCCTAAAGCTTATAAACTTTACCATGCCTGCATCCCTGAAGCACTGAAGGTCACAGCCTTGAAAACCCTATGGAGCAGTTCTATTCTGACACACATGGGGTCACTATGAGTTGGCCTGGACCAGTGTGAAATTGATATCAACAATAGCTTTTGACTTATTGGACTTTGATGCTCAAGGGAGTGGAGTAGGAGAGAAGAAAAGAACGTAAGAAAATCATAAGATAACCCTTCGGCGACTAGTGGGACATACAGTGTCCCACTCACTTTTTATGCCTCTGGAGTTCTTTGGGAAGGAGGTAACCCAATTTTAACGTGTTTAGCCTCAAAGTGGGAGCCTTTGAAATGTGTGAAAATAAAAAATCTTGAGTGGGAGCCTCATTTTTGTGTAGATTGAACATTGTCTTAGGTAATGCCTCCCGGATGTGTGAATTTCCTAAACTTTTGACAGGTTTGCCTTTATTTCTGTGAGATAAGCCTCTTCATCATGTTTTCCAGTTACCGTTTTTGTGAGAATGTGCTTATTGTTAGAATAAGCTATTGCCAGTCTTCATTCAGTCATAGTGGCCATTTTCTCCTTTATGTCATTCATTGTTTCCAGGTGTTACTGGCTCCCTTCTTTTCTAGCTTCTGAACAGTAAATAATGTCTTTCCAATAAATAATAATGCATTTCAGTGGTACTTTTCAAGAGTTTTGAACTCCTATGAGTTATTCTTACCAGGCATTCATTGACTCACATCAGTAGGATTTACTACATCCTGGCATCTGCTGGGACATATGTGATCTCAGATAATATGTGTAACAGAGTCTTCTGTGGCATATATGATCCCAGATAACAGGTATCAAAATCCATAACTCATAAAAAAAAAAAACCTCTGGATTGATCTTTTAATCAGCATGCCTTCCATTAGTGAAAACACATGGAATCAACAAAAAATTCAAAGGAGAAAATAATTGGATCACCAAAAGGATAAGAGATGGTAAGTCACAAGACATATTGATTGAGAAAGAGAGAGAGATTTTTCTTACTCTTTCAAAATCCACTGAAATTTACTTTTGAAGTCTTGTTCGAGAGATCATTTACTTCTATTTTATCCTTTGGCTCTTCAAGGAAACACAATAGATGGGTGGGACTTGTGAAACCAAAACTGCTTTCTTAAGAAGAATGAACCTAGAAAACAAGGTTCTGCACTCATGAAACTATCCAGTGACTTAAAGATTGCAGCTTATTGAAGGGTTTATTTCATTTTGGGATTTATCACTGCTGAAAAAGAATCATTTCCTGACTACACTGCCATTGCACATGGACCAATCGAATGTCCCTGCTATCTAAGGTGCATGAAATTAAACTTGGGAAACAATTTACAGGGGAAAAAAAATTATACTGGAAGCAAACATTCTAAGTCAACAGAGAACTAGATTTGACGGCATCTGTGTTTGCACCAGATGGGCTCTAAAATGGACAGCAGTTCTCACCCTTTTCCCTTCCACTCTCATTTCCATGAAATGTACTTTTATTTATGGAAAAGTTACAATGAAGCAGAACACAGTGACTTGAAATAAGAAAAGGATTCCTAAGTCAGACACTACCAAGTGAGTATACTCTAGTATCATTCTTTCTTAACACTTGAGTCATTGTTTTAGAATGTTTGCCACCATTGTCATTGAAAATTTTTTCTATGACACCAAATCCATATGTCCAGACCAGAATCAGCCAGTGTAAGTATTCTGATGGAGTTCACAAGAAATGATACAAATTTGCCCCTTTTTGAACTGGCTTGTGTCATTTAATTATTTTTTTATCAAGCATTTGTCAAAAACTACAGGGTGCATCAGATTGAAGCAAATATTGAGTAAGAATCTAAAGATAGATTGATATAGTGAAGTGACATTTTTTTCCTGGTAGTCAGGTTATGTCACGCTAGTCTAGATCTAGCATTAATTAGTGTATGTGGATAGATAGACAGACAGATAGACATAGGATAGAGATAGAGAGAGAGATGGATATATAGTATATACCTTGTGACAAGACACTTCCTTTCTCTTACAGATATAAAATAGTGAATGTGGACTAGGAGCTCTACAGACATGATGCTCCTTGAAAACAAGGATGGTGATACTTTGTATAACATACTTTAGACATGCTATCAGGAGGGACTAGTCCTTGGAGAAGGACATCATGCTTGGTGAAGTAGAGGGTCAGCAAAATAGTGGAAGATCCTCAATGAGATAGACTGACACATGGTAATAACAATGGGCTCAAACATAGCAATGATTGTAAGGATGGTGCAGGATCAGACAACATTTCATTCTGTTGTACATAAGGTTGCTATGAGTTAGAACCAACTTGACAGCACCTAACAACAAAAAACTTCTTTGGGGAACTGATCCCTTTGAGAATCTGATATATTTTCTTAAGAAAATATACAAGCACACGATTAATTTTGCTCTCCAATTCAAGAGTTGATGGACCTGTGCTCTAAGGAAAATGAAAGAGAGAACTCCAGTTCCTAAGCTCAATAGAGTTAAGGGTATAAAAGTCACATAACTGAAACAACTCTAGGAACATACCAAGCTGTAGTAACAAATTCAAATATAACTACAAGGACAGTCAGGAAATCAATATAAATATGTGAAGAGACTATGATAAAGGAGCACTGAAGCACTGATAGTCACCGAAACATATGTAGGGTGGGAGGGTGGGGGGGTAGACAAACAGACACAGACAGATAGGACAGATAGATAGTGGGTGGCTGGATGGGCAGCTAGGTGGGTGGGTGGATGGATGGATGGACAGACAGACGGACGAATGGACAGATGGATGAATTAAAAAACCCATTGCTGTCAAGTCAATTCAAAATCCTAGCTACCTACAGGAAGAGTAGAACTGTCCCATAGGGTTTCCAAGGAGCAGCTGGTAGATTGAAACTGCCAACCTTTTGGTTAACACTTGCCACCAGGGCTCCATGTGTGTATATATCTGTGTGTGTGTGTGCATGTGTGTATGTGTATATATACATACATATATACATATACACACACCATACACACACACACACACACACACATATATATAATGTTGGATGATTTACCTCTTGAGCTACCGCTCTGTGATTTTTGAAAAGGTGCACAGCTGCAAGGTAAATAATACCCAATTCAGATGGAACCTGAGGAATGCTCTCCTGACTTAGGAAAAAGGTTGACACACAGCCTTGTGGTGGTAGCACAGAGGTTCTAAGACCAAGCTTTCTGTGTGTTATAGAAAGTCATTGTAATCAGAACCTGTCATTAAGGAGGGTCGGTACAACACTCTACACACAGGTCATGGTGCATTCTTAAAAAAGTACCTTACAGGACACTGATATCAATACATATAATTTCAAAATGTGCTTTAATTTCTGGAGAAGCAGCCACATTTTCCTATTTCTAGGTCTTAGGGGGAACATATCTGCTTCCAAGTGTGTGTGAACCAAGTTGTGGTGGGATCTTTGCCTTTTACTCTCTTCCTTCTGCAGTTCAATGATGTCTTGGCTCCACCTTGGAGCTTTGTGATTAGTGCTGTTTGTGAATTGTTTGATTTAATGGAGAGAGACAGAGAGAAAGATTTCAACAAAGAAAAAACCTGCAAATGAAGTTCTAATCAGTCCAAGTAGCAGCAGATAGTTATTAAATATGACAAGGAATGTATTTTTATATTTAGAGAATTTGTTAATGCTGATGAGGTACTTCCATTTTTTTAGCTGGGCAATGTCACTACGTAGTCATGAAGGCTTCATGATACATATATTTTTTTCTCCTTCTTTTATCTTTTGTCAGAATAGTAGGTTTATAGTCTATTTGTCCTGATCTCGGTCAGTTAGAGAACGGGGCTGTGGTTTGTAAAGATCTCAGTGCTCCCTTTGCCCAAGGTCATCTTGGGTATAGTGTGGTGTTTAATAGTTGACTCTGGACTTAGATGAATGCATTTGCATATACTTCTGCCACTCTGTATCTAGATGTGTCATCATGGGGAGCTGTTGAAGATCTCTAAGTCTGAATTTTTTTTTCTTTAGTTCTTTCAGCTTGAGAAATGCTAAGTGTGTTCTTCCCATTTGGTTTTCTACCTACAAGTCCTTTCGTTTCTTCTGTTCGCTTTAGCTACTTTACGTTCAAGGACAACTTTCAGAGTCTGTTCTAACATCCATTTTGGTCTTTGCTTTCTTTCCTGTCTTTTTAATGACCTTTTTCTTCTTCATGTCAGACGTCCTTGATGTCATCCAACAACTCACCTGGTCTTCGGTCATTAGTATTCAATCAGTCAAATCTGTTCTTGAGATGGTCTCCAAATTCATGCGGTACATACTCAAGGTTGTACTTTGGCTCTGGTGGAATTGTTGGAATTTTCTTCAGCTTCAACTTGAACTTGCATATGAGCAATTGACAGTCCGTTCTGCATTCAGTACTCGCCTTGTTCTGACCGATGATATGGAGCTTCTCCATTGTCTTTTTCCACAGTAGTCAATTTGATTCCTGTGTATTCCATCTGACAAGGTCTACATTTATAGTCACCATTAATATTGCTGGAAGAAGGTATTTTCAATGAATAGGTCATTGGTCTTACAGAATTCTATCAGGTGATCTCTGGCGTCGTTTCTATTGCCAAGGTCATATTTTCCCAACTACTGATTCTTCTTCTTTGTTTCCAACTTTTGCATTCCAATCACCAGTAGTTATCAGTGCATCTTGACTACATGTTTGATCAATTTCAGAGCACAAAAGTTGGTAAAAATCTTCAACTTCTTCACCTTTGGCATTAGCGATTGGTGTGTAATTTGAATAATAGTCTTACTAAGCGATCTTCCTTGAAGGCATATGGATATTATCCTATCACTGACAGTATTGTACTTCAGGATAGATCTTGAAATGTTCTTTTTGACAATGAATGTGATGCTATTCCTCTTCGTTATTCCCGGCATAGTAGACCATATGACTGTCTGATTCAAAATGGCCAATACCAGTCCGTTTCAGCTTACTAATGGCTAGGATATCAATCTTCAAACATTCCATTTTATTTTTGACAACTTCCAATTTTTCTAGATTCATACTTCGTGCATTCCACGTTCCGATTATTAATAGATATTTGCAGTTGTTTCTTCTCATTTTGAATCGTGCCACATCAGCAAATAAAGGTCCTGAAAGCTTTACTCCATCCATGTCATTACGGTCAACTCCACTTTGTGGAAGCAGCTCTTCCAACCTGAGGGGCTTATCTTCTCGCACTGTATCAGACAAGTTTTCCCTGCTACTCATAAGGTTTTCATTGGCCAATTTTTTCAGAAGTAGATTTCCAAATCCTTCTTCCCAGTCTGTCTTAGTCTGGAAGCTCTGCTTAAACCTGTCCACCATGGGTGACCCTGCTGGCATTTTAAATACTGGTGGCATAGCTTCTAGCATCATAACAACACATAAGCCACCACAGTACAACAAACTGACAGATGAGTAGTGGTTACAATATATACA
>NW_004443942.1:33286968-33293533 GCF_000243295.1 Trichechus manatus latirostris
ATGTATATTATATATTAACATAGCTTATATATCTAATATACATATTATATACATACATATGTGTGTGTGTGTGTGTTTGTGTGTATACACATATATATATGTTGCTGTTGTTAGGTGCCATCAAGTTGGTTCCAAATCATAGCAACCCTCTGTATAACAGAACAAAACACTGCCTGGTTCTGTGCCATCTTCACAGTTGTTGTTATGCTTGAGCCCATTTTTGCAGCCACTATGTAAATCCATCTCATTGAAGAGCTTCCTTTTTTTCATTGACTCTCTACTTTACCAAGCATGATGTCCTTCTCCAGTGACTGGTCCCTCCTGATAATATGTCCAAAGTATGTGAGATGAAGTCTCACCATTGTTGCTTCTAATGGGCATTCTGCTGTACTTCTTGCGAGACAGATTTGTTCTTTTATTTTGGCAGTCTGTAGTATATTCAATATTCTTTGCCAATACCATAATTCAAAGGCATCAATTCTTCTTCGGTCTTCCTTATTCATTGTCCAGCTTTCACATGCATGTAAAGTGACTGAAAACACCATGGCCTGAGTCAAGTATACCTTAGTCCTTAAAGTGATATCTTTGCTTCTTTACACTAAAGAAGTCTTTTGCTGCTGATTTGCTCAATGTAATATGTCATTTTATTTCCTGACTGCTGCTTCCATCGGCTTTGATTGTAGATCCAAGTAAAATGAAATCCTTGACATCTTGACCTACGTATAGGTTCCTCATGAGCACAATTAAGTGTTCTGGAATTCTCATTCTTTGCAGTGTTATCCATAATTTGTTATGATTCACACAGTTGAATGCCTTTGCATAGTCAATAAAATGCAACACATTTCTAGTATTTTATAATCCTTCAATAATCATATAAGAATATTGTTTTTCCATACTTACTGCAAGCTCATAGTAAGACAAATCAAAACAAAAAACCAAAATCAACATGGTTTGCAATAACAAGGATACATTTCTCATACATGTTAAAAGTTGATAGTTACAGTTATCTCTAACCATGTTACAGGAAAGCATTCCAGGTAACATAGCAAGGAGGAATGTGTTAGTTTCCCATTGGTGCTATACCACAAACTTCACGGCTTTAAACAATATGAGTATATTATTATCTTACAGTACTGGACATCAGAAGTTCAAAATTGGTATCTCTGGGCTAAAATCAAGTTGTCATTAAAGCTATATTCCTTCTGGAGGCTCCAGAGGAGAAACTGTTTGACTTTTCCAGTTTCTAGAGATCACCTGCATTCTTTGGCTCATGGCCCCCTTACTCCATCTTCAAAGCCAGCATCATAGCACCCAGCTCTTCTCATGTTGCTATCTTTCCGAATCTTTCAGCCTTCCTCCTTTACTTTCAAGAATCCTTGTGATTACACTGAGCCCACCTAGACAATCCAAAGTATTCTCCCTATTTTAAAGACAGATAATTAGCGACATTAATTTCATCTGCAAACTTAATTTCCCATTGTCATGCTTTGCCTAATAAAGTCAGTATGGAAGATTGTAACCTCTCCCATGCCATGCTTTGTATGCAGAATATACTTCTACACTCATTATCAGGTCCCAGAATGTGACTATCTTGGCAAATGAAATGTGAAGAAATACATGGAGCAGAGCAGAGCAGAACAGAACAAAGAAGAGCCAAGTAGCCTGACCCACAGCCACTGATGAGTAATGTAATAAAGAAATGTGTTGCTCCACTGAGATTTTTGAGTTGTTTGCAGCAAAACTGATGAATATAGGTCCAGGAAGAAAATGATTTTTTGGGAAAAATAATACAAACTACAAGTCTTCTCTTTTAGCCACAAATATACACTTCCCATCTGAGCACAAAGGACCTCTGGTGGCATAAAGGTTAAATCACTCAGCTGCTAACTGAAAGGTCGGTGGTTCGAACCCACCATCTACTTCTCAGGAGAAAGAGGTGGCAGTCTGCTTCCATAAAGACTTACAGCCTTGGAAACCCTATGGGCCAGTTCTACTCAGTCCTACAGGGTCACTATGAGTTGGGAATTGACTAAAAGACAATGGGTTTGTTTTTTCTGAGCACAGGATATCCAAACACCTACAACCCAGTCTCAAATATGGCTCCCCAAAATTCTCACTTCTTGCTGTTTACTTTGTGTGTAGCCTCCACTATCCCCCAAATAAATAGAGCTAACCTTGTAACTAATAATAAGGTTCATAAATGATGGTGTGTGATTTCTGAGGTTGGGTCATGAAAGACCTTGCAGATACTGCCTCATGGAGCACTTGGTCTGGGGGAAACCAACTACTATGTCACAAGGACACTCACACAGCCCTATAGTGAGATCCACGTGGTAAGAAAATGCGCCAACACCAATTCTCCAGCCATGAAAGGTGGGCATCGGACAGGTTAACCAAAAAGGCACTTATTTGGACAATGGACGAACTGGGCCATAGAAGTTCTGAAATCCCGCTAGGCAAAGGATGGTGAGAGCATACCCAAAGGGGATGGAGTGTTTCTTGAATAAATGAAACCATACGTAAAGTGCAAAGCTCATCGTCAGTGCGTGCCTGATTCAACTTTCACACACTACCTATACTTCGTTTTCACTGATTCAGGGACCCTGAACCCTGTGCTAGATGCCCCGGTCCTCCAATATTCTAATAACATAAGCAAGTCACTGATAATATGTCAATAAAGTTGTTACACATTCTTCAAGAAATTACACTAAAACTGTCATTTCAGAACTTAACAGCGTGAGTGGGTGGGAGTATGTTACAGATTAAACTGTGTCCCCCAAAAATGTGTGTCAACTTGGCTAGGCCATGATTCCCAGTATTGTGTGACTATCCACCCTTTTGTCATCTGATATGATTTTCCAATGTACTGTAAATCTTACTTCTATGATGTTTATGAGGCAGGATCAGTGGCAGTTATGTTAATGAGCAGGACTCAATCTACAAGATTAGGTTGTGTCTTAAACCAATCTCTTTTGAGATATCAGAGAGGAGAGCAGAGAGACATGGGGACCTCATACAATCAAGAAACAAGAACCAGGTGAATAGCACATCCCTTGGACCTGGGGTCCCTGCTCTGAGAATCTCCTAGATCAGGAGCAGATTGAGAACAAGGACCTTCCCCCAGAACTGACAGAGAGAGAAAGCATCCCCCAGGAGCTAGCGCCCTGAATTCAGACTTCTAGCCTCCTACACTGTGAAAGAATAAATTCCTGTTTGTTAAAGCCATCCGCTTATGATATTTCTGTTACAGCAGCAGTAGATAACTAAAATAATCTCATAACTTAATCTTCCTGACGCTTAAGAAGAGAGCACCAACAGAACACTTACCTAATTCTGAGTAAATTCCACCCTAACACGTTGCGCCTTATTGCCTCTTCTATTTTGGCCTTTTAATCTTGAGCCACACTGGTTAATGAATCACTGTTACGTTGGTGGAAGGACTCTACTCTTTCCACCACATCACACTGCAGTGAAGAGAGCCAGAGAAATGGAAGACAGTATAATAAATGCATGGTGGAAATAGCAAGGAATGCACCCCAACCCTAAGGTAGCCTGCTGACCCATTATCTGAAACATTCACTTATTCTGAAGACAGTCAATCTTAAACCAACCAATGCTGAAGTTCTGCAGGTGATGATGACTGAAAATTCCAGGCTTAATGACGAGTGCTGAGGTGGGTAGCTGACATGATTTTATAACAGAGGTGTTTCTGGGTTCTTGGATGGGTCCTTGAATGTTCAAGCTTTGATGGCAAAAGAAAAGACTCAGAGCATGAAGCAACAGACTAGTGTTGTATACTGGAAGAAAAGTTCCAAAATATTTTTGTAAGAAAGAAAATTAAATAGGGAAGGAGTCATCCTGAAAGGGAATTGAGTGAAACCTATTACTTTCCTCCAGAATTAACTTTCAATATCATTTAACATTAAAAAAAATTAAAGCATGTTAAAATCAACCTTAATAACTAGATACATGAAGGATTTCCATATTCTGTTTTATTGTAGTTTAAACATTGCCCTTGTGCATAAAGAAGGAAAGGAGGAGACAGGTAAAAAAAGAGAGAGAAAAAGGGAGAGGATAGTTAAAATTCTGTTCCCCTGAATTAAGTATTGCATTTTTCCCTCTTAATCTGTAGGGGAAGAAAATCTTCTAAGTCCCTTTAGCTTCAGCCCGGAGCACATGCTGCTCTTCTTCAGTGGAGCTTGCATCCTCTGATCAGCAATTCTTCCTATTAAGTAATTATTCCGTTAAATATTTCATCAGATTTCATCAGAAAGTTGGTTGTTTTGCCCATCTGTCTTGTCCACATTCAATTACAGCAGTTCTCATTCTTTTATGGGGAGATGCACGTAACTTTTCAGCCCGCCTTGAATTTTTCTCCTATAATACTGACATACTTCATGGGATTTTAGTAGGACACTACTGATGGTAGGCATTGAAATTCTGTCTCTTTATTATCTTTCCCATTTTTAAAGTCAAGGCTATTTCCCACCTATATCAACAGGAGTAAATTAAAAAAGGAGGTGTCAAAGATGAGAAGCGATCGTTGTTTTATTCCTATTTGCCAATCTGATGTGTAATAAAGCATTTAGTAACTGAATTAAATTGTCAAACATCCCAAACACACAAATCGACCAACTAAAAGAGGAGAAGTTTCTTGTTTATTAGGCAAAAAAACCCTAAAAACAAACCAAAAAAAATTCAGACACAAATTGATCTTAGTTTATGACTTGAGTTATCCATTGAGAGATTTGCAAAAGTACTGGCCATAGTAAAGACTGTAGGAAGTCTACGAGATCTTAGGAAATTATTTAGTCTAATATCTAATTTTGCAGACGATGAAGATGAAGTAACTTGTGTGACATGGCACAGTTAGACCAGGAGTAAAAATTGTGCTTCCTGTATGAATTCTTCTGCTCTATATTGCCTTTAAAAAGATACCAAATTTTCACATGCATCTTTGTTCATAATTATCTTTTTTTTTTTTTTTTGGTAGCTGTTTACTACTTTTTTAAAAAATTTTTTATTGTACTTTAGGTAAAGGTTTACAGAACAAATAGTTTCTCATTAAACAGTCAGAATACATATTGTTTTATGACATTGGTTAACAACCCCACTACATGTCAACATTCTCCCTTCTCAACCTTGGAGGATTTTTTTTTTTTTTTGGTGACAATATACATAGCCAAAGACACACCATTTCAAAAATCTCTACATGTATAATTCAGTGACATCAATTATGTTCTTCCAGTTGTGCTGCTATTCTCACTTTGGATGAAGGTTTACAGAAAATAGTTTCTCATTAAACAGTTAGTACACATATTGCCTATGACAATGGTTTACAACCCCACTACATGTCAATACAGTCCTTACTCAACCTTGGGTTCCCTATCACCAGCTTTCCTGTCCCCTTCTGCCTACTAGTCCTTGTCCCTGGACTGCAGTGCCTCATTAGTCCCGTTTTGTTTTATGGGGCTGTCCAATCCCCAGCTGAACAGTGAACCTCAGGAGTGACTTCACCACTGAGTTAAAAGGGTAGCCGGGGGCCATACTCTTGGGGTTTCTCCAGGCCCTGTCAGGCCAGTAAATCTGGTCTTTTTTTGGGTGTTAGAATTTTGTTCTACATCCTTCTCCAGCTCTGTCCAGAACCCTCTGTTGCGATCCCAGTCAGAACAGTCAGTGGTGGTAGCCAGGTACCATCTAGCTGTACTGGACTCAGTCTGGTGGAGGCCTTGGTAACTGTGGTCCATTAGTAGTCCTTTGGACTAATCTTTTCCTTGTATCCTGTTTTCTTCATTCTCCCTTGCTCCCGAAGGGATGAGCCCAGTGGAGCATCTTAGATGGCTGCTCACAGGCTTTTAAGACCCCGGATGCTACTCACCAAGGTAGAACGTAGAACACTGTCTTTATAAATTGTGTTATGCCAATTGAGCTAGATGTTCCCCAGGACCATGGTCCCCACAGCCCTTCGCCCAGCAATTCATTCCCTCAGGGAGTTTGGTTTTGTCTGTGGAGCTTCCATGACCTTTCCGTGTACAAGTTGTGCTGACTTCCCCAGTATTGTGTACTGTCTTACCCTTCACCAAAGTTACCACTTATCTATTGTCTATTTAGTATTTCCCCCTCCACCTTGCCCATATCTTGTAACCAACAAAGATTGTTACTTTTTGTGTGTAAACTTTTTCATGAGTTTTTACAATAAAGGTCTCATACAATATTCATCCTTTTGTGATTGACTTATTTCACTCAGCATAATGTCCTCCAGTTTCATCCATGTTATGAGATGCTTCACAGATTCATCATTGCTCTTTACCCTTGCACAATACTCCATTGTGTGTATGTACCATAGTTTATGCATTCATCTGTTGATGGGCATCTAGGTTGATTCCATCTTTTTGCTATTGTGAACAATGCTGCAATGAACATGCATGTGCATATGTCTATTCGTGTGACAGCTCTTATTTCTCTAGGATATATTCCTAGGAGTGGGATTGCTGGATCGAATGGTATTTCTATTTCTAGCTTTCTAAGGAAGTGTCATACCATTTTCCAAAATGGTTGTATCATT
>NW_004443942.1:33296459-33318181 GCF_000243295.1 Trichechus manatus latirostris
AGGATTTTTGTGTCAATGTTCATGAGGGATATTGGTCTGTAATTTTCTTTTTTTGTGGTGTCTTTACCTGGTTTTGGTATCAGGGTTATGCTGGCCTCATAGAATGAGTTTGGTAGTATTCCATCTTTTTCAAATGCTCTGAAATACCTTTAGTAGTAGTGGTGTAAAACTCTTCTCTGAAAGTTTGGTAGAATTTTCCAGTGAAACCATCCGGGCCAGGTTTTTTTTTTTTTTTTCCCTTGGGAGTTTTTTAATTACCTTTTCAATCTCTTCTTTTGTTACAGGTTTATTTAGTTGTTCTGTCTCTGATTGTGTTAGTTTGGGTAGGTAGTGAGATTCTAGAAATGTGTCCATTTCCTCTAGGCTTTCAAATTTGTTAGAGTACAGTTTTTCATAGTATTCTGTTATGATTCTTTTAATTTCAGTTGGGTCTATTGTGATATCACCCATCTCATTTCTCATAGGGTTATTTGCTTCCTCCTCTTTTTTTTCTTTTCTCTGCTTGGCCAAAAGTTTGTCAGTTTAGTCGATCTTTTCAAAGAACCAGCTTTGGTCTTGTTAACTCTTTCAATTGTTTTTCTATTCTCTATTTCATTTAATGCTACTCTAATTCTTATTATTTCCTTTCTTTTGGTGCCAGAGGGTCTCTTTTGCTGCTCTCTACTTGTTCCAGTTGTTGGTTTAATGTTTGGATTTTGGCCCTTTCTTCTTTTTGGATGTGTGCATTTATTGCTATAAACTGACCTCTGAGCACTGCTTTTGCAGTGTTCCAAAGGTTCTGGTAAGATGTGTTTTCATTCTCGTTTGATTCTACGAATTTCTTTATTCCATCCATAATTTCTTCCATAACCCAGTTGTTTTTGAGCAAGGTATTGTTCAGTTTCCATGTATTTGGTTTTTCTCCTTGCTTTTTCTGTTGATTTCTACCTTTATGGCTTTATGGTCAGAAAAGATGCTTTGTAATATTTTGATGCTTTGGATTCTGTTAAAGCTTGCTTTATGGCCTAGTATGTGGTCTATTTGGGAGAATGTTCCATGTGCGTTGGAAAAGAAAGTATACTTAGCTGCCGTTGGGTGTAGTGTTCAGTATATGTCCATGAGATCAAATTGGTTGATTGTAGCATTTAGATCTTCCGTGTCTTTACTGAGCTTCTTTCTGGATGTTCTGTCCTTCACTGATGGTGGAGTGTTGAAGTCTCCTACTATTATTGTGGAGCTGTCTATCTCTCTTTCCAATGCTGTTGGGGTTTGTTTTATGTATTTCAGAGCCCTGTCGTTGGGTGCATAAATATTTATTATAGTTATGTCCTCCTGGTGTATTGATCCTTTAATCATTATATAGTGTCCTTCCTTATGCTTTGCGGTGGATTTTACTTTAAAGTCTATTTTGTCAGAGATTAGTTTTGGCACTCCTGCTCTTTTTTGAATGTTGTTTGCTTGAGATTTTTTTTTCCATCCTTTGAGTTTTAGTTTTTTTGTGTCTGTAAGTCTAAGATGTGTCTCTTTTAGGCAGCATATAGACAGATCGTGGTTTTTTATCCAATCTGCCATTTTCTGTCTCTTCATTGGTGCATTTATTCTATTTATATTAAGGGTAATTATTGATAGGTATGAATTTAATGCTGTCATTTTGATGTCTTTTTTTGGGTGTTGCTGACAGTTTCTTTGTTCCATTTAATTTTCTGTGCTAAGTCATTTTTCTTTATGTATTTTGTTTTCATCTTTTTCACTGTTGTTGATTTTGTATTTGCTGAGCCTTTATATTTTTCTTGTGTGTTATTTTGATGTGTAGGATTGTTAGTTTCCTTTGTGGTTAGCTTAATATTTACCCCTATTTTTCTAAGTTTAAACCAGTCTTTTATTTCTTTATATTGCCTTGACTTCCTCTCCGTATGAAAAATCTATGTCTACGTTTGTTAATCCCTCTTTTTTGTTTTAACATTGTCATCTTTTACATATTGATATCTCTGTTTCCCTATTTTCAGTGTTTTAGCTTTGATTTATTTTTGTGATTTCCCTATCTGGGTTGATATCTGGTTGTTCTGTCCAGTGTTGTGGTCTTGCGTTGTCATCTGATGTGATTGATTCTCTAACCGGAATACTCCCTTTAGCATTTCTTGTAATTTTGCAAATTCCCTAAACTTCTGTTTATCTGGAAATGCCCTAATTTCACCATCATATTTGAGAGACAGTTTTACTGGATATATAATTCTTGGCTGGCATTTTTTTCCCTTCAGTGCTTTATATATGTTATCCCATTGCCTTCTTGCCTACATGGTTTCTGCTGAGTTGTCCAAGTTTATTCTTACTGACTCTCCTTTGTAGATGACTTTTCCTTTACCCCTAGCTGTTCTTACAATTCTCTCTTTATCTTTGGTTTTGGCAAGTTTGATTATAATACGTCTTGGTGACCTTCTTTTAGGATCTACGTTATGTGGGGTTCAATGAGCATCCTGGATAGATATCTTCTCATCTTTCATGGTATCAGGGAAGTTTTCTGTCAACAAATCTTCAGCAATTGTCTCCATATTTTCGGTTGTCCCCCCCCCCCGCCCCGTTCCAATCACTCGTAGGTTATTTCTCTTGATAGAGTCCCACGTAACAGAGTTTCTTCATTTTTTTTTAAATTCTTTTATCCAATTTTTCCTCAAAAAAGTTGGTGTCAAGTGCTTTATCTTCAGTCTCACTAATTCTCACTTCTACTGCCTCAATTCTGCTCCTATGACTTTCTATTGAGTTGTCTAATTCTGAAATTTTATTGTTAATATTCTGGATTTCTGACTGCTGTCTCTCTATGGATTCTTGCAACCTATTAAATTTCTCATTATGCTCTTGAATAACCTTTTTAAGTTCCGCTACTGCTTTGTCTGTGTGTTCTCTGGATTTCTATATGTTTTGTTGAATTTCCTTCCTAATTTCTTGAAGAGTTCTGTATATTAATCTTTTGTATTCTGCTTCTGATAATTCCAAGAAATTCTCTTCCTCCAGAAAATTTCTTCATTCCTTATTTTGGGAGCTTGCTGAAGCCATCATGGTCTGTCTGTTTATGTGATTTGAGATTGACTGTTGTCTCCGAGCCATCAATAAGTTATTATAATTTTATTATCTTATATTTGCTTAGTGTGTCCTAGCTTCTTGTTTTGTTTTGTTTTGATATGCCCAAATAGGCTGCTCGTGTGCGCTAGTTTGATTATTGGCCCTTTGAAGCTCTAACGTCCTGTCACCAGGTAGTCAGATCTATTACTAAGTGTGTCAGCCCAGGGGTCCATCAAATTTTCTTGTATAGATTCAGCTCAGGTGTCCAGGCGGTCCTATAGGGTCACTATGAGTCAGAATCAACTCAATGGCAATGGGTTTGTGTTTTTTTTTTGTTTTGTTTTGTTTTGATTTGTTATCTCTAGTGCTTAGAACACTTTGTGATACATAGAAAGCATTCAAGAAATATTTGATCAAGAAACAAAAGAGGAGGGAAGGAAGAAAGGAAGAAGGGCAAGAAAGGGAAAAGGAAGGTAGACTTTGAATTAAAAAACAAACAAGCAAGCAAACAAAAAACACTAAGCAATTCAGAGACAGTCTTATTTTATAGTTTACTACAGAAAAGCGGAGCCTGGGTGGCATAGTGGTTAAGAGTTTAGCTGGTCGGCAGTTTGAATCCACCAGCCATTCCTTGGAAACCCTACGGGACAACTCTACTTTGTCCTATAGGGTTGCGCTATGAGTCGGAATCAACTTGACCACAAAGGGCTTACACAAAGGCAGTGTCAGCATACCAACAAAGTACCAGTGAAACCCTGGTTCCTGAAAGATAAGTCCAGACCAAGAGGACATCACTTTCCTCACTGAAAACAGTAACTATTTGTGAAAGAGTGACTGCGTGGTGATGAAGAGAAAGCAGCTCTAAGAATGGCTGATTTGTTTCTATTTTCTTCTGGTTGGTCAACGATTTACCTGATAAATAAACACATAACAAAACACACAACACAGAGAACTGAGGTTATTAACACCAGCTGTAAATCAAACCTTGTAATTCATGATCAATTACATTAAATAGCATGGATCCAACTACTGGGGCCTAAGCTAATTGTTAGAGGAGAACTTACTACAAAAACCTTGTCTTATTGGTCCTGCTCATTTGGCTAATTTGCTCATCTAGTGTAAAAACCAACAAACAAGAATAAACACCTGTACTTTACTTTGTGGGTAATTTGCCTATCCTTCAGTTTTCTCCCAGTGTTAACATTAAATAAAAAGAAAAAAGAAAAATCTGAGTAAATACACTTTAACTAAATTCACCATCTAGTGGCAAAGTGAGTAAATGCAGGCTTTCTTTTTTGAGTAGCATTTCCGTCCTCCTGCGCAGTGGTTAAGTGCTCCGCTACTAACCAAAAGGTAGGCAGTTTGAATCCACCAACCTCTCCTTGGAAACCCTATTGTTGTTGTTGTTAGGTGCCGTCTAGTCAGTTCCGATTTATATCGGCCCTATGTACAACAGAACGAAACACTGCCCTATGGGGCAGTTCCACTCTGTCCTTTAGGGTTGCTATGAGTCAGAATCGACTTGACGGCAACAAGTTTGTTTTCTTTTTTAAATAAATATTTGGGGAGCCCTGGTGGCCCAGTGGTTAAGAGCTATGGCTACTAACCAAAAGGTTGGCAGTTTGAATCCACCACCTGCTCCTTGGAAACCCTATGGGGCAGTTCTCCTCTGTCCTGTAGGTCAGTATGGACTTGATGGCAACGGGTTTGGTATTTGGCTGTAAACACTGGGAGCCCTAGTGGTGCGATGGTTAAGAGATTGACTGCTAACCAAATGGTCAGCAGTTTGAATCCACCAGCCTTTCCTTAGAAACCCTATGGAGCAGTTCTACTGTATCCTATAGGGTCACTATGAGTTGGAATCGTCTTGATGGCAACAGGTTTGGGATTTTTTTTTTTTTTTTTTGTATAAACATTTAAGCACTTACTTTGTGCCAGGGAATGTGTTGATAATGAGCTTAGCAAAGGTGAATGAACACATAGTTAGTAGAACATTCCCAATTTTCCATTATGTCTTCTGGCACAATATTCAGAAAGTTATTGCAGCAAAAATTATCTGAAACTTAAGTAGCCTTTATTATGCCAGGCACTGTGCTGGGCATATTCCTACATTGTAAACTAATTCCTTAGCATCCTAAATTATTCCCATCAGATTTATGTTAGTTGGGCTAATGTGGCTCTGGCCACTGACCACATGAGTTGGGGTATATACACTCTGAGATGAGTATTATTGCCCCATTTTAAAGACAAGAAAAAAGAATTCAAGAGAAGCTGACACCAAAAGTAGTCCACCTGGTAGGTGAAAGAGCCCATATTCCAACCCAGATCTGTCTGGCTCCAAAGTTGCTACCCTTACCTACCAGATCATAGTGCCTCTTGTTGAACTGTAGGTATAGTCTACAGCTAGGAAATATATATATTTTTATTCTGAGACATTGGCCTGAACTTGGCACATCTGACAAACAAAGCAGGAGTTAATCATATAATCAAAGTAGATTTCAAATTTCCAGAACAATGACAGTTGGATTCATCTAAGCCAAAATAGCATGGTAATAATTTCTGTTGTCTATGCGTGAGAGTAATAGCAACATGCAGACTCGATGACTCTTGGAAAATGGGAACTTGAAAAAGTCAACAAATATCTTTTGAGAATAGTTCTCTACAAAAGTAGCCTGCACTAAGTGATGAATGGATTGCTGGGCTTAGAGACCGACCACAGCAATTAAAGTTTCCAAACTTAGGAGAATTTGAATGTATATCATTAGGAAATCTAAAACTACATTACAGACAATTACTGTAACTTAACAAGAAGAAGAAAAATTGTATCAGAAACACTGATCTCAAAGAGTAGGAATTTGTTAATGTGTTTTGGAAGACATTAAAAAAAAAAAAAACCCTTGCCCTCAAGTTTATGACTTACAGCGACCCTATAGGACAGAGGAGAACTGCCCCATAGGGATTCCAAGGATTGGCTGGTGGATTTGAACTGCCAACCTTTTGGTTAGCAGCTGAGCTCTTAACCACTGCGCCACCAGGGCTCCACGGGAGACATTGTTATTTTTGTTAGGTGCTGTTGAGTTGGGGTTCCGACTCATACTAACCCTATGTACAACAAAACAAAACACAGCCTGGTCTTGTGCCATTCTCACAACTGTTGTTATGCTTGTGCCCACTGTTGCAGCCACTGTGTCAGTCCATCTCATTGAGAGTCTTCCTCTTTTTTGCTGACCCTCTGTTTTATCAAGCATGATATCCTTCTCCAGGGACTGATTCCTCCTGATTAACATGTCCAAAGTACGTGAGACAAAGTCTCACCATCCTTGCTTCTAAGGAGCATTCTGGCTGCACTTCTTCCAAGACAGACTTATTCATTCTTTTGGCAGTCCACAGTATATTCAATATTCTTCACCAACACCACAGTTGAAGGGTGTCAGTCTTCCTTAATCATCGTCCAGCTTTCACATGCATATGAGGCAACTGAAAACACCATGACTTGGGTCAGGCACACCTTAGTCTTCAAGGTGACATATTTGCTTTTCAACACTTTAAAGTGGTCTTTTCTAGCTGATTTGCCTAACACAATACGTCATTTGATTTGACTCTTGCTTCCATGGGCTTTGATTGTGGATCTAAGCAAAATAAAATCCTTGACAACTTTGATCTTTTCTCCGTTTATCATGATATTGCTACTGGTCCGGTTGTGAGGATTTTTGTTTTCTTTATGTTGAGGTGTCATCCATACTGAAGGCTTTGATCTTCATCAGTAAGTGCTTCAAGTCCTCTTCACTTTGAGCAAGCAAGACTGTGTTATCCGCATATCCCAGGTTGTTAATGAGTCTTCCTCCAATCCTGACACCCCATTCTGCTTTGTATAGTCCAGCTTCTCGGATTATTTGTTCAACATACAGTTTGAATAAGTATGGTGAAAGGATACAACCCTGACACACGCCTTTCCTGACTTTAAACCATGCAGTGTCCCCTTGTTCTGTTCAAACAATTGCCTCTTGATCTATGTACAGGTTCCTCATGAGCACAATTAAGTGTTCTGGAATTCCCATTCTTTGCAATGTTATCCACAATGTGTTATGATCCACAGAGTCCAATGCCTTTGCATAGTTAATAAAACACAGGTAAACATCTTTCTGGTATTTTCTGCTTTCAGACAGGATCCATCTGACATCAGCAATGATATCCCTCATTCCACATCCTTTTCTGAATCTGGCTTGAATTTCTGGCAGTTCCCTGTGGATACACTGCTGCAGCCACTTTTGAATGATCTTCAGCAAAATTTTACTTCCATGTGTCAGTTTGTCGTACTGTGTGGGTTTGTGTGTTACTGTGATGCTGGAAGGTATGCCACTGGTATTCAAATACCAACAGGGTCACCCGTAGTGGACAGGTTTCAGGTGAGCTTCCAGACTAAGACTAGGAAGAAGGACCTGGTGGTCTACTTCTGAAAAGAATTAGCCAGTGAAAACCTTCTGAATAGCAGTGGAACATTGTCTGATATAGAGCTGGAAGATGAGCCCCTCAGGTTGGAGGGCACTTAAAACATGATTGGGGAAGAGCTGCCTCCTCTAAGTAGAATCAACCTTAATGACGTGAATTGAGTCAAGCTTTCTGTACATTCATTTGTTGATGTGGCATTACTCAAGTGAGAAGAAACAGCTGCAAATATCCCTTAATAATTGGAAAGTGGAATGTACGAAGCAGGAATCTAGGAAAATTGGAAATCATCAAAAATGAAATGGAATGCATGAACATCAATATCCTAGGCATTAGTGAGTTGAAATGAACTGGTATTGGCCATTTTAAATCAGACAATCATATGGTCTGCTATGCTGGGGATGACTACTTGAAGAGGAATGGGAGACATTAGGGCTATTTAAATATTCTAATTCTCATCCTTCAAGGTATTGAATACATTTGCAATTCCCTGTGCCTTGAAGTAAAGCACGGCCATCTATCTTTGGCCGATGAACTGTGAGAGGAAGCTTTGCATTTCATTTCCAGGACTAAATAGTTAAGAGCTAGTACAATGTGCATAGTCCCCTTTCCACTGACACAGTAGCTGGATAGGTTCCTGACGGTGGAGGTCTCTCATCCATCTGGGTCCCTGAGTGAGAACCACGAGGACCAACTCCACACGGACATATGGTGTAAGTGAGAAATAAACCTGTGTTGTTTTAAGTTCCTGAGGTTTGGTAGTGGCTTGAACCACAGTGTAAATAGCCCATCTTGACAAAAACAGTAAACCTGCCACTATTTAGTGCAGAGGGCCCCCTGAATGAGACCACTGCAGTTCCATCTCAAGAATGGAAATACTTTCATCAGTAATCATCTTGGTGCCATGAGCCATTGGCATTACCTAATTAACTTATCTTTATCTGATATTAGTCAGAATGTCTTCCAATGAGAACTTTTCTTACCATGTAGCCTGCAGAAAGATGGTACACTAATCAGCTGTTACAAAACATCTACTCTGCCTCCTAGTTACATTTCTTCATTGTAAACTGATTCTTTAGCATCTTGGATTATCCCTTGGATTTCTGTTAGTTTGGTTAATGTGGCTCTGGCTCTGAGAGACTGGCTGCAGGAATGGGGTGCAGTGACTAAAATGAGTATGAAGACCATACAAAGCTTCTCAGAGAGGACTGAAGGAAGGAATGGAGGGGAGGAAGGGAGAAAGAGGGAAAAGGAGAGGGAGAGCCTTCCTGGCAATTTCTAAAAAGATCCTTGTTCTAAATTCTGCTCTCATGAGATGACCAGTCACCCTCTATTCCTACTAAACTTCATGAAGCAAACTAAGTTCATAAAACTATATCTATACTTCTAATCAGTGCTCTTCAGACATTTATTTCTGGTAGAGAAGACAGGTGGGAAAAAGCAAAGGCAGCGGTCTCTCTGCTTTCCCTAGTGGATTTCCAGATTGCCTCATGTGCTTGGATATTTTGTTGAACAAATAACCTCCTCCATCAAACTGACAGGTATTTTTGGTTAACTTGTTTCCATAATAAATGTTCCATCACCTACATCTATTTTTATTAAATAAGGTGTGGAGACAAAAGAGAAAAGGTTTTATACAGTCAGTGGGCACTTCCGTTTCCAGCTACTATTGTATTTTTAATTCATGTTTTTACACCACGTCAGCGTAATATGCACCAGATTATGAATGCCAGCCTTGTAATGAGATTATTTTTTATTGTCATCAAGTTTCATATGGATTCATGGATAGGTTACACTGGTTGAGACCCACAAGTATTTGACAGCACCTGACTTATAAATTACTCTGTTCCTTCAGCTGCTGATTGATTTCTGGACATAAATAACAAAGAAAATGCCAGAGTAATAATTCATCCATTATTTTTGGTCATGACTTGTGTTTCAGAAACATTGTTTATTTTGCTAGGGTTCTGACTGGACTTATAATTTATATGGCCCTCTGCACATGTGGCCTTTGCTTTTGCTATTTCAGGTTATCATTCCAAAGAAGGGACAACAAAAATCACAGGTTCATGTGATTTAAACCAACGCACTGTACATCTATGACCACCATTTCTGAGTTAAATTTTGCTGGAAACAAGCCAGTATAAATTTTTAAAAAGAAAACTACAATAGTAACTCCTAGATTCATTTGTCTGTCGAATTAATTTCAAAAACTATATAGCCTGATTCAAAACTCTTCATGGTGTTGCCTTTCATTTGTTCAGTGTTTGTCCACCTTCCTTCTTCCCTCCCTCTCTCCCTTCCTTCTAACCTGTCTTCCTTCCTTTCTTAATAAAATATATATTATTGTCTAGAACATTTTTTTTAAGCTCAACCAGACTATTTATCACTCTCTATCCCTGGGTACTGTAATCCATACTGAAGGCTATAGTCTTTAACCTTCATCAGTAAGTGCTTGAAGTTGTCTTCATTTTCGGCAAGCAAGGTTGTGTCATCGGTACCCTGTAGCCTGTTAATGAATCTTCCTCCACTCCTGATACCACAGTCTTCTTCTTCATATAGTCAGACTTCTTGGATTATCTGCTCAGCATACAGATTGAATGAATAAGGTGAAAGAATACAAACCTGCCGCACACCTTTTCCAATTTTAAAACAGGCAATATCCACTTATTCTGTTCAAACATCTGCCTCTTGATCTATGTACTTTGGACACATCATCAGGAGGGACCAATCCCTGGAGAAGGACATCATGCTTGGTAGAGGGTCAGTGAAAAAGAGGGAGACCCTCAATGAGATGACGGATTGGCGCAGTGGCTGCAACAATGAGCTCAAACGTAGAAACAATTGTGAGGATGGTGCAGGACCAATCAATGTTTTGTTCTGTTATAGACAAGGTTGCTAATAGTTGAAGCCAACTCAATGGCACCTGACATCAAAAACAATGTCCCTGTGTGGTGTAAATGGTTAACATGCTTGGGAGCTAACCAAAAGGTCTGAGGATCCAGTGAGGATCCAGTTTACCCAGAGGCACCTCAGAAGAAAGGCCTGGCAATCAACCTCTGAAAAATCCGTCATTGAAAACCCTATGGAATGCAGTTGTATTCTGACACATGAGGTTGCCATGAGTTGGAATTGACTTGACAGCAACTTTTTTTTTTAAAATCGTATCTCATTCTTTTCAGTCTTACTCCTGTTCACAATATTTCTCTACCCAGAATTATCTCTTCCCTCCATTTTCCATACACACCCTAAGTTACCCCCTATGCTAAAGCAGTATATTTCCTCTTCCATCAACACTTTAAGAAGCACTTCAGTCTGTGCACAACACTTTATCATTTGATTTGTACCTCTCTCCATAGTCTTCATTATTTTAGAATTATTTGTGTGTTCAACTTTTTACCCTTCTAACTAACTGTATGCTAACTGCTTGTGAGAGGAGATTTTGTCTCTCTCCTATATACCTTTAGGGTCTTGCATAGAACTTATGAAAAAAAACCTTAAATAATAACAATAAATACTTATTAGAGAAAGGGCACAACAATAGGGTTTTGAAATTTTTTTTATTTTGTTGTGTTTTAGGTAACTCAAATAGAGTCGGCCTTAATGACTTGGAGGGAGTCAAGCTTTGGGGACCTTCATTTGCTGATGCGGCATGACTCAAAATGAGAAGGAACAGCTGCAAACATCCACTAATAATCAGAACATGGAATGTATGAAGTATGAATCTAGGAAAATTGGAAATCGTCAACACTGAAATGGATCACATAAACATCGATATCCTAGACATTAGTGAGCTGAAATGGAGTGGTGTCGGCCATTCTGAATCAGACAACCATATGGTCTACTATGCCGGGAATGAAAAATTGAAGAGAAATGGCATCACGTTCATTGTCAAAAAGAACGTTTCAACATCTGTCCTGAAGTATAACGCTGTCAGTGATAGGATAATATCCATACGCCTACAAGGAAGGCCAGTAATATGATTATTATTCAGATTTACACACCAACCTCTAAGACCAAAGATGAAGAAATTGAAAATTTTTACCAATTCTACAGTCGGAAATTGATCACACGTGCAATGAAGATGCACTGACGCACTGATAATTACTGGCGATAGAATGTGAAAGTTGAAAACGAAGAAGGAGTGGTTATTGGAAAACATGGCTTTGGTGATAGAATGGACACCAGAGATTATATGACAGAATTTTGCAAGACCAACAACTTCTTCATTGTAAACACCTTTTTTCAACCAGCATAAACAGCAGCTATACATTTGGACCTTGCCAGACGGAATACACAGGAATCAAATCAAATATATCTGTGGAAAAAGACAATGCAAAGCTCAGTATCATCAGTCAGAAGAAGGCCAGGGGCCAACTGCAGAACAGAGCATCAATTACTCATACGCAAATTCAAGCTGAAGCTCAAGAAAATTAGAACAAACCTTGAGAGCCAAAGTACGACCTTGAGTATACCCCATCTG
This sequence comes from Trichechus manatus latirostris, assembly GCF_000243295.1. NCBI lineage: Eukaryota > Metazoa > Chordata > Mammalia > Sirenia > Trichechidae > Trichechus > Trichechus manatus. Next base: position 33,308,425 of record NW_004443942.1, read on the forward strand.
AATTTAGAGACCATCTCAAGAATAGATTTGACTCACTGAATACTAACGACCAAAGACCAGATGAGTTGTGGAATGACATCAAGGACATCATATATGAAGAAAGCAAGAGGTCATTAAAAAGACAGGAAAGAAAGAAAAGACCAAAATAGATGTCAGAAGAGACTCTGAAAGTTGCTCTTGAATGTAGATTAGCTAAAGCAAACAGAAGAATTGATGAAGTACAAAAGCTGAACAGAAGATTTCAAAGGGCAGCTCGAGAAGAGCAACTAATGTATTATAATGAAATGTGCAAAGACCTGGAGTTAGAAAACCAAAAAGGAAGAATAAGCTCAGCATTTTTCAAGCTGAAAGAACTGAACAAAAAATCGAAGCCTCAGGTTGTAATAGTGAAGGGTTCTATGGGCAAAATACTGAACGACACAGGAAGCATCAAAAGAAGATGGAAGGAATATACAGAGTCACTGTACCAAAAAGAATTGGTCAATGTTCAGTCATTTCAGGAGGTAGCATATGATCAAGAACTGATGGTACTGAAAGAAGTCCAAGCTGCACTGAAGATACCGTCAAAAAACAAGGCTCCAGGAATTGACGGAATATCAATTGAGATGTTTCAACAAATGGATGAAATGCTGGAAGTGCTCACTCGTCTATGCCAACAAATTTGGAAGACAGCTACCTGGCCAACCAACTGGAAGAGATCCATATTTATGCCTATTTCAAAGAGAGGTAATCCAACTGAATGCAGAAATTATCGAACAATATCATTAATACCATACGCAAGTAAAATTTTGCTGAAGATCATTCAAAAGCAGTTGTAGCAGTACATTGACAGAACTGCTAGAAATTCAAGACAGATTCAGAAGAGGATGTGGAACAAGGGATATCATTGCTGATGTCAGATGGATCCTGGCTGAAAGCAGAGAATACCAGAAAGATGTTTACCTGTGTTTTATTGACTATGCAAAGGCATTTGACTTGTGGATCATAAAAAATTATAGATAACACTGGGAAGAATGGGAATTCCAGAACACTTAATTGTGCTCATGAGGAAGCTGTACATAGATCAAGAGGCAGTTGTTGGAACAGAACAAGGAGATACTGCCTGGCTGAAAGTTAGGAAAGGTGTGCATCAGGGTTGTATCCTTTCACCATAGTTATTCAATCTGTGTGCTAAGCAAATAATCTGAGAAACTGGACTACACGAAGAAGAATGGGGCATCAGGAATGGAGTAAGACTCATTAACAACTTGTGATATGCAGATGATACAACCTTGTTTACTGAAAATGAAGAGGACTTGAAGCACTTACTGATGAAGATCAAAAAGACTACAGCCTTCAGTATGGATTACACCTCACCATAAAGAAAACAAAAACTCCTCCCAACTGGATCAATAAGCAACATCATGATAAATGTACAAAAAATCCTTGAAGTTGTCAAAGATCTCATTTTAATTGGACCCACAGTCAAGATCCATGGAGGCAACAGTCAAAAAATCAAACTATGCATTGCATTGGGCAAATCTGTTGCAAAAGACCTCTTTGAAGTGCTCCAACAGCAAAGAGGTCACTTTGAGGCTAAGGTGCCCCTGACCCAAGCCATGGTGTTTTCAATCACCTCATAGGCATGCGAAAGGTGGTCATTGAAGAAGGAAGACCAAAGAACTGACGCCTTTGAATTACGGTGTTGGTGAAGAATACTGAATATACCATGGACTGCCAAAAGAACAAACAAACCTGTCTTGGAAGAAATACAGCCAGAATTCTCCTTAGAGGCGAGGATGATGAGACTTTGTCTCACATAATTTGAACATGTTATCAGGAGGGACCAGTCTCTGGAGAAGGACATCATGCTTGGTAAAGCAGAGGGTCAGCAAAAAGGAGGAAGACCCTCAATGAGATGGACTGACACAGTGGCTGCAACAATGGGCTCAAGCATAACAATGATCAGGAGGATGGTACAGGACAATGCAGTCTTTTGTTCTGTTGTACATAGGCTCACTATGAGTCGGAACCGACTCGACGGCACCTAACAACAGCAATAGGTGAAAGTTTACACAGTAAATTAGGTTTCCATTTAATAATTTTTATACAAATTGTTCTGTGCCATTGGTTACAATTTCCACAATGTGTCAGCGTTTTCTGTATTTCAGTTCTGTTTATTCTGTTTCCATTGATCTAACTTATCTAGCTTCCTTTCCCCTCCTTGCCTTCTCATCTTTGCTTTTCGGTAGAAGTTTACTGTTTGGTCTCATATGGTTAATTGTTTAAGGCAGCACGTTACTCATGGGTGATATTGTTTATTTCATAAGCCAATTTATTATTTGGCTGAAAGGTAACCTGCAGAAATAGCTTCAAATCTAAATTTGAAGGTTATCTTAGGGCAATAGTCTCAGGGGTTCCTCTCATCTCTATCAGTCCAGAAGGTTTAGCCTTTTTTTAGGAATTTGAGTTTTGTTCTACATTTTTCTCCCATTCTATCTGGGACCTTCTATTGTGTCCCTGGTCAGACTGGTTGGTAGTGGTAGCTGGGCACCATCTAGTTCTTCTGGTATCAGGTTAGAGGAGGCTGTGGTTCCTGTGGCCTATTAGTTTCTTCTATGAGCCTTTGATTTCCTTCGTTCTCTTTTGCTCCATACCAGTAGAGACCAACAGTTGTATCTTAGATGGCTTCTCACAAACTTTTAAGACCCCAGATGCTACTCAGCAATCTAGGTGGTAAAACATCATCTTTGTGAACTATGTCATGCCAACTGACTAAGTTGTTCCCCAAGACTATGGTCCCAAGCCTTCTAACCCAGTAAACCAATCTCACGAGTTGTTTGGATACGTCTAGGAAACCTCCAAAACTGTGGCCCCTATGTGATTTGTTATTTATGTGGGTATTCATGCAGCCAATACAAACATGTATATACATATGCCAACAGATATACCTATGCCTTTCTATACACATAAATGCATCCATATCTACCCATGTAACTGCACACATATTTTTTGGTTGTTTTCATTATTGTTGCAAAATTATGTATGTTACAGTATTTACTGAAGTTGTCCTTTTCATGTACTTCTTAGTGTCTTTATTTACCCTGGTCAAGTTGTGCTTACTTCACCCATTTTTGGTCTTGTCTTTCCCATCGCCAAGTTCAAGACTTCCTCTCTGTAATTTACTGCCTTGAAATTCTGAAGAGTCTTTAGCATCACAATAGCCTTCAGTATGAAGTGGAAATAGCTACACCATTTTTTTTTTAACCTCCTTGGAACATTTAAAACTTCAAAATTTATGACTCTAATACATGCTTTCTGTTCAACGATTCAACTTCAAATAAATCAGGGTATCTCACTAACACAAGTGGAGGTTTTAAAACGAACAGGGATAATTTTACAGACTGTCTGGATAAATGATTCAACATATCAAACCCCGTTAAAGTAATAATAGCATCATTAAGCACTTCATAAATAGCAAACAATGTGTTAGGTATTTTAGATAACTCTTTTTCCAATCTTCATCAAAACAAACAAAATCATCTGATGACATTTTATTTCACCAACTTTATCTATGGGAAAACTGAGGTACAGTTAGATTAAGTGGCTTGGCCCACCCAGAGTCAAAATTCAAACCAACATCTGTCTAATACTAAAATCCATGCTCTTTCTACTAAATAAATTGATATTACTGTGTTCTATATATTCAAGGAAGAAAGATGTGGCAGTCTGCTTCCATATTGATTTACAGCCTTGGAAACACTACGGGTCAGTTCTACTCTGTCCTATAGGGTCGGTATGAGCTAGAACTGACTCAATAGCAGTGGGTTTGGTTTTGGTTTTTATTCTATATTCCATATTTTATGCAAATAATGCATTCCTTCTGCGACTGTTTGCAGGCCACTTCCTCCCCACCATGAGGTATTTTTGCAAGCACTGCTATGCCAATTATTTGTTCTTTACATGTTGCTGTAAAAAAAATAAATAATAATTGGCATAGCATGCTTAAGAAAATACCCAGTGGAGGGAGAAAGCAGTTGGCCAACGAACATGGAATGTGTGTGTTATTTGCATCAAAATATGGGTAAGTACATTATTTGGCACCAATAGATACTATCTTATTGTGCATTTGTTGGCACCTGCATAATTAGTGTTTTCAAATATCTCATATGTGATTGGTCTCACTCAATTAACTTTCACATTTGAAGTTAGGGACCATACTAGGTTGAATAGAAAAAAACCTGTTGCCATTGAATCAATTCTGACTCATAGCGACTCTATAGGACAGAGTAGAACTGACCCACAGAGTTTCAAAGGCTGTAATTTTTACAAAAGCAGACTGCCACATCTTTCTCTCATGGAGCAGCTGGTGGATTCAAACCACTAACCTTTCAGTTAGCAGCCAAGCTCTTAATCACTGCACCACCAGGAAGCCTGAGGGTGACTAGTTGTTGTTCTTGTTAGGTGCCATCAAGTCAGTTCTGACTCAGCAACTCCACGTACAACAGAGCAAAACACTACCTGGTCCTTCGTCATCCTCAAAATCATTGTTTGCTTGAGCCCATGGTTGCAGCCACTGTGCCAATTCATCTCATTGAGGGTCTTCCTCTTTTTTGCTGACCCTCTACTTTACCAAGCATGATGTCCTTCTCCAGAGACTAGTCCCTTTTTGATAACATGTCCAAAGTATGTGAGATGAAGCCTCGCCATCCTTGCTTCTAAGGAGCATTCTGGCTGTACTTCTTGAAGACAGATTTGTTTGTTCTTTTGGCAGTCAATGGTATATTCAGTATTGTTTGCCAACACCATAACTCAAAGGCGTCAATTTTTCTTCAGTCTTCCTTATTTGCTACCCAGCTTTTCCACGCATATGAGACGACTGAAAATACCATGGCTTGGGTCAGTCCACCTTAGTCCTTAAAGGGTTATCTTTGTTTTTGAACACTTTAAAGAGGTCTTTTGCAGCAAATTTTCTCAGTTCTCATGAGCACAATTAAGTGTTCTGGAATTCCCATTCTTCCTAATGTTATCCATGATTTGTTATGATCCACACAGTCGAATGCTTTTGCATAGTCAATAAAACAAAGGTAAACATCATTCTGGTTCTCTGCTTTCAGCCAGGATCCATCTGACATTACCAATGATATCCCTTGTTCCACGTCCTCTTCTGAATCTGGCTTGAATTTCTGGCAGTTCGCTGTTGATGTATTGCTGCAGCCGCTTTTGAATGATCTTCAGTAAAGTTTTACTTGCGTGTGATATTAATAATATTGTTTGATAACTTCTGCATTTGGTTGGATCACCTATCTTTGCAATAGGCATAAATATGGATAGCTTCCAAATGGGTGGTCAGGTAGCTGTCTTCCAAACTTCTTGGCACAGACAAGTGAGCACTTCCAGCACTGCATCCATTTGTTGAAACATCTCAGTTGGTGTTCCATCAATTCCTGGAGCCTTGTTTTTCACCAATGTCTTCAGTGCCGCTTGGACTTCTTCCTTCAGTACCACTGGTTGTTGATCATGTGCTTTCTCCTGAAATGACTGAACATTGACCAATTATTTTTTGGTACAGTGACTGTATATTCTTTCCATTTTCTTTTGACGCTTCCTGCGTCATTCAGTATTTTGCACATAGAATCCTTCACTATTGCCAACTCGAGGCTTGAATTTTTTCCTCAGTTGTTTCAGCTTGAGAAATGCTGAGAGTGTTCTTCTTTTTTGGTTTTCTAACTCCAGGTCTTTGCACATGTCATTATAACACTTTATTTTGTCTTCTCCAGCAGCCCTTTGAAATCTTCTGTTCAGCTCTTTTACTTCAAAATTCATGTTCACCTGGAACCTCAGAATATGACCTTATTTGGAAATAGGGTCTTTGCAGATGTAATTAGTTAAGGATCTTGAAATTAAATCATCCTGAATTTAGGGTGGCCCTAAATTCAAAGACTGTTGCCCTTACAAGAAGAGGTGAGGACCCAGAGACACACAGAGGAGAAAATGATGTGAAGACAGAGGCAGAGATTAGCGTGATACAGCTACAAACCAAGCAATACCAACAGTCCGAGCTGGAAAAAACAAAGAAGGATTCAACTCTAAAGTCTTCTGAGGGAGCGTGGCCCTGCTAACATCTTGCTTTCAGACTTCTGGCCCCCCAGAACTGTGAGAAAATAAACTTCTAGTGTTTTAAGCCACCAATTTTATGATAATTTATTACAGCAGCCCTAGGAAACTAATACAGGGAACTTTTATGATTATTTGTGCTTGGTATCACTAAAAAGTGACATTTTAATCAACTCCATAAACAACTCATGAAGAGCCTGAATGGGGTACATAACCAATGCTGCACTGTCTCCAACCTCTTCACTTCATTGCTGCCCTGCAGCTCCAGCCCTGGTTGTAAGTGGTATTTCCAGTAGTGGGGATGTGTTTGCGCAGAACCATCTGCACTTGGTTGTTTTCTAGTCGTCACATTGTAGGAGTCAGAAGGCTGGAATGAGTGATGCCGGCTGGAATGAGGCAATGCAGCAAGCCTAACGGCTACCAAGAGGACCCAGATCAAATGCCTCATGCAGGAACCTGGCATTCTAACCTGTAACAGTTTAGACACCTGAGCCAAGAAAAATTCTCCCTCTTGGATGGATTTCTTCTTGGAAGGAGTTCAGGCATCTTACTGCAGGAAAGCAGAGCCAACAACCACTGCATTTCTTAAGTGCCCATGTCAACCTTGCACTTGACAGCTAATAAAGCATTTGCACACTCATTTGATCCTAAACCCATCCTCTGAGTGAGGTGTTTCTCCCCAACCTCTCAGTAATAGCATGTGGTTGTCACTCTTATAATGTATTCTTTTATTTCCTTTTAAAATATTTCTCACTTTTATTTTCCTCCCCTGGTTTCTAATAACCAAAACTTTTTGCCGTTGATTCTGACTTGTGTTTTTGGCACATACCCATTAATTTAATGTGTAACATACAAGGTTACTTTGTGTTAATGTATTTTTATTTTACATAAATAATGTAAAACAGACCACATTCCATGCTTACTCTTTTTCCCTTCAGGACTGTGTTTTTAAGATTGATCCATGGTGCTAAGTGTATATATACTCTTTCTCCCAAAATGCTACATAATTCACACAATGTCTGTCTATGGTATTACTTACCCTATCCCCATGACAGACACTTAGACTACCTACCACTTCCCCCCCAAACAATACTGTCTGAACATCCTCATGCACACATCCTTCTGGACCCAAGTGAGCTTTCCTCTGGGGGATTATCTGCTCGGATTAAATTTGACTCAATACTGCTCTAGAGCTTTGTAGACTGACTGCATGAGTCTGGACTTAAAGTAGTAATGCATCAGGGTTTCTGTATCTCTACACTCATGCCCACACTTGGCATTACTCGGCTTTGATATTTTTAGCAATCAGATGCATACAAAGTGATATTTAATTGTTTTAAATGTCTGCTTTTCTAATATTGAATATCAAACTATGGTAAAAATTCTATGAACTCAGGGCTTTTTGACTATTGTATTTTATGATGTAACTCTAGGGTCTTTTGCCAGTAGCGTATAGATTCTCAGTAAATATTAAATAACACTTGAGTGTATGAGTATATGAATCTCATTCTATATTGATGATCTTTTTGATTATCTATTATTATTTTTATTACTAGCATCATCATTATTATATTTTCTACTGGGCTTTTTATTTTATTGTTGTATTTTAAGTGAAAGTTTACAATTCAAGTTAGTCTCTCATACAAAAATCTACACGTACACTGTCCTGTGACTCTACTCTCCCTACACTGTGACAGCATATTCTTTCCTTCCACCTCTGATTTCCCTTGTCCATTCAACTGGTTCCTGACCCTCTCTGGCTTACCATCTCACCTCCATACAGGAGCTTCCCATTTAGTCTCATGTATCTACTTGAGCTAAGAAGTACACTCTTCACGAGTATCATTTTATGTGTCATAGTCCAGCCTAATCTTTGACTGAACAGTTAGCCTCAGGAATGGTTTTAGTGCTGGGTTGACAGAGACTCCAGGGGCCATGCTTTCTGGGGTTCCTCCACTCTTAGTCAGACCATTAAGACTGGTATTTTTACTAGAATTTGAGATCTGCATCCCGTCTTTCCCCTGCTCCAACAGGGACTCTCTGTTGTGCCCCCGCCAGGGAGGTCATTGGCGGTAGCCAGGCACCATCTAGTTCTGGTCTCAGGTTGTTGCAGTTTCCGGTTTATGTGGCCCTTTCTGTCTCCTGGGCTATTGCTTTCCTTGTGACTTTGGTGTTCTTCATTCTCCTTTACTTCTGGTGGTTGGGACCAGTTGATGCATCTTAGATGACTGCTAGCTAGCTTTTAAGACACCAGACACCACTCACCCAAGTAGGATGCAGAACACTTTCTTAATAAACTTTGTTGTTCCAATTGACCTAGATGTCCCCTGAAAGCATGGTCCCCAATGCCTGTGCCTGCCACTCTGTCCCTTGACATGTTTGGTTGTATTCAGGAAATTTGTTAGCCTTGGTTTAGTCCAGTTGTGCTAACTTCCCCTATAGTGCGTGCTGTCCTTCCCTTCACCTAAGATAATTCTTGTCTACTTTCTCGTTAGTGAATAAACCTCTCCCTCACTCCCCGCCCTCGTAACCATCAAAGAATGTTCTCTTCTGTGTTTAAACCTTTTCTTGAGTTCTTATAATAGTGGTCTTATACAATATTTGTCCTTCGGTGACTGACTAAATTCATTCAGCATAATGACCTCCAGCTTCCTCCACATTATGTTTCACGGCTTCATCGTTGTTCCTTATCGTTGCACAGTATTCCATTGTATGAATATACCATAATTTGTTTATCCATTCGTCCGTTGATGGGCACCTAGGTTGTTTCCATCTCTTAGCTATTGTGAACAGTGCTGCAATGAACATGGGTGTGCATATATCTATTCGTGTGATGGCTCTTGTTTCTCTAGGACATATTCCACGGAGCGGGATAGCTGGATTGTATGGTACTTCTATTTCTAGCTTTTTAAGGAAGTGCCAAATCAATTTCCAAAGTGGTTGTACCATTTTACAGTCCCACCAACAGTGTATAAGTGCTCCAGTCTCTCCACAACCTCTGCTACATTTATTATTTTGTGTTTTTTGGATTAATGCTAGCCTTGTTGAGGTGAGATGGTATCTCGCTGTAGTTTTGATTTGCATTTCTCTAATGGCTAATGATTGTGAGCATTTCTTCCTGTGTCTGTTAGCTGCCTGAATGTCTTCTTTGAAGAAGTACCTGTTCATATCCTTTGCCCATTTTTTAATTGGGTTGTTTGTCTTTTTGTTGTTAAGGTTTTGCAGTATCTTGTAGATTTTACAGATTAGACACTGATCGGATTTGCGGTAGATGAAATTTTTTCCCAGTCTGTAGGTTGTCTGTTTATTCTTTTGGTGAAGTCTTTTGATGAGCATAAGTGTTTGCTTTTTAGAGCTCCCAGTTATCTAGTTTCTCTTCTCGTGTTTATGCATTGTTACTTATGACTCGTATTCTGTTTGTGCATGTATTAAAACTCCTAGCACTGTCCCTATTTTTTCTTCTATAATCTTCATCATTTTCCATTTTATATTTAGGTCTTTGATCCATTTTGAGTTAGTTTTTGTGCATAGTGTGAGGTATGGGTCTTGTTTCAGTTTTTTGCTGATGGATATCCAGTTATACCAGCACCATTTGTTAAAGAGACTGTCTTTTCCCCAATTAATGGACTTTGGGCCTTTGTCAAATATCAGCTGCTCACAG
>NW_004443942.1:33318281-33352340 GCF_000243295.1 Trichechus manatus latirostris
CTCTAATTCTTATTATTTCCTTTCTTCTGGTGCCCAAGGGCTTCTTTTGCTGCTCTCTTTCTACTTGTTCCAGCTGTAGGGTTAATGTTTAGATTTAGAACCTTTCTTCTCTCTGGATGTATGCATTTATTGGTATAAACTGACCTCTGAGCACTGCTTTTGCTGTGTCCCAAAGGTTCTCATAGGATGTGTTTTCATTCTTATTTGATTCTACAAATTTCTTTATTCTATCCTTAATTTCATCTATAACCCAGTCATTTTTGAGCAAGGTGTTGTTGAGTTTTCACATTTGATTTTTTTTCCTTGATTTTTTCTGTTGTTGATTTCTACTTTTATGGCTTTATGGTCAGAAAAGATGCTTTGTAGTATTTTGATGCTTTGGATTCTGTTAAGGCTTGCTTTATGGCCTAATATGTGGTCTATTCTGGAAAATGTTCCATGTGTGTTGGAAAAGAAAGTATACTTGGCTGCTATTGGGTGGAGTGTTTGGTATATGTCTATGAGATCAAGTTGGTTGATTGTAGCATTTAGATCTTTCATGTCTCTGTTGAGCTTCTTTCTGGACGTTCTGTCCTTCACCGAAAGTGGTGTGTTGAAGTCTCCTACTACTATTGGGGAGCTATCTCTCTTTTCAATGCTGTTAGAGTCTGTTTTATGTATTTGGGCGCCCTGTCTTTGGGTGGGTAAATACTGATTATAGTTATGGCCTCCTGGTGTATTGACCATTTAATCATTACATAGTGTCCTCCCTTATCATTTGTGGTGGATTTTACTTTAAAGTCTATTTTGTCAGAGATTAATACTGCCACTCCTGCTCTTTTTTGAGCGTTGTTTGCTTGATATATTTTTCTCCATCTTTTGAGTTTTAGTTTGTTTGTTTCTTTAAGTCTAAGATGTGTCGCTTGTAGGCAGCATATAGACTGATTGATAGTGTTTTTTTAATCCAGTATGCCACTCTCTGTCTCTTTACTGGTGCAGTTAGTCCATTTAAAATCAGCGTAATTATTGATAGGTATGAGTTTAGTGCTGCTGTCATTTTGATGTCTTTTGTTGTGTGTTGTTGACAATTTCTTTGTTCCACTTTATTTTCTGTGCTGAGTCATTTTTCTTTATGTATTTTCTTTTCATCTTTTTCATTGTTGTTGATTTTGTGTTTGCTGAATCTTTATCTTGTTTTTTATTTGAATGTGCAGGATTGTTAGTTTCCTTTGTGGTTACCTTAATATTTACTCCTATTTTTCTAAGTTTATACCAGTCTTTTATTTCTGTATATTGCCTCACTTCCTCTCCATATGAAAAATCTATGTCTATATTTTTTGTCCGTCTTTTTTGTTTTAATGTTGTCATCTTTTATGTATCGACATCTCTGTTTCCCTACTTTTAGCATTCTAGCTTTGTTTTATTTTTGTGACTTTCCTATCTAGGTTGATATCTGCTTGCTCTGTCCTTTATTCTAGTCTTGGTTTGTTATGTGATGTTACTGATTTTCTAACCAGAGGACTCACTTTAGTATTTCTTGTAATTTGGTTTGGTTTTTGCAAATTCCCTAAACTTCTGTTTATCTGGAAGTGCCCTAATTTTGACATACATCATATTTGAGAGACAGTTTTGCTGGATATATAATTCTTGGCTGGCAATTGTTTTCCTTCAAGGCTTTATGTATGTCAGCCCATTGTCTTCTTGCCTGCATGGTTTCTGCTGAGTAGTCCAAGCTTAGTCTTATTGACGCTCCTTTGTAGATGATTTTTCATATATCCTTAGCTGCTCTTAAAATTCTCTCTTTATCTTTGGTTTTGGCAAGTTTGATTATAATATATCTTGGTGACTTTTTTTGGGATCTACCTTATGTGGGTTCGATGAGGATCTCGGATAAATAGCTTCTCATCTTTCACAATATCAGGGAAGTTTTCTGCCTACAAATCTTCAAGAATTCTCTCCGTATTTTCTGTTATCTCCTCCTGTTCTGGTACTCCAGTCACTTGCAGGTTTTTCCTCTTGATACAATCCCACATAATTCTTAGGGTTTCTTCATTTTTTAAAATCCTTTCATCTGATTTTTCCTCTAATAAGTCGGTGTCAAGTACTTTTTCTTCAATCTCACTGATTCTGACTGCCATTGCCTCAATTCTGCTCCTATGACTTTCTATTGAGTTGTCTAATTCTGAAATTTTATTGTTATTCTTCTGGATTTCTGATTGCTGTCTCTCTAAGGATTCTTGCAGCCTGTTAAATTTCTCATTATGCTCTTCTCTAACCTCCTTAAGTTCTTCTATTGCAAGGTCTCCATTTTGCCTAATTTCCTTCCCAATCTCTTGAAGAGTTCTGTATATTAATCTTTTGTATTCTGCCTCCAGTAATTCCAAGAAATTCTCTTCCTCCAGAAAATTTCTTGATTCTTTATATTGGGAGTTTGCTGAAGCCATCATGGTCTGCCTGTTTATGTGATTTGATATTGACTGTTGTCTCCAAACCATCAATAAGTTACTATATCTATTTTTTTTATGTTTGCTCACTGAGTCCTAGCTTCATGTTTTGTTTTGTTTTGATATGCCCAAATAGGCTGCTGTTGTGAGCTAGCCCAATCACCGGTGCCCCTGAAGCTCCAACATCCTGCCATCAGGTGGCCAGACCTGTAACTAAGTATGTGAGCCCAGGAGTCTGCCCACTCCTCCTGTATGGATTCAGTTCAGGTGTCCAGGTAGTTGGCCACCAAATGTGTGGTGCAGGCTCTCACCTACAGTCCTAGACAGGCATGGGTGATTAGTGTAGGCACAGGTACCTGGCTGCATCAGGAGGTCACACGCTGAGCAAGGCAGGAGGCCAACGGCTGCCCCCAAGTGTCTGGGAGGAAAGTGTGTCCCTGTTCCCTCCAGCACGTAGGAAGGTGGGTTTTGCAGCTGGATTATGAGAACCCAGTGCTGTTGGCTGTAAGGACTGGGGGACACCACTTATTCTTGGGCCCCTGATGTAGGTGGCTAGGTGGCATGGGTGGAGCCACCAGTCCTTAGGCCCCTGATGTGGGTAGGTGAAGACCCTGCTTAATGGGCAGAGCAATGTCAAATGTCACAAACCTGCCACTTCACAGCTGAAACAGTTGAAGTTAGACTTCAGGTATATACCGTGCTGTACCATGGTAGTGAGGGCCTATGCTGTTGAAATGGGCCCACACAAGTCTCTTCAGGTGGAAAGGCACTCAAAGTCCATGGACCCCTTATGCCTGTGCCTAGGCAAAGGAGATGTGTCTACACTGAGTTCCTGGCTTAGGGGAGCTGGCAGATTATTTTTGCCCCTTGTTTGTTAATTTGTTTTCTCTCCAAGGCTGGGAGAATTGCTCAGGTCATGTGATGTGTCCTACTTCCAGCCCAGGGGACTCAGCAATCCCTGAAGCCGTCCCGGACCCAGGGCAGAGTGGGGAGCAGGGAGGTAAATGGAAGAGAGGTTTTTCCCAATGGGGGGGGGGGGTTTGATCCACACGGTAGGCCAGACTCAAGTATTCATCTTTTGCCTATTGAGGGCTGCTTCTCACTGGTTCTAGATGGCCCAGTAAACCCTCTGCTGGTGGGTCTCTCCCGGTGTGGAAAATCTCTCCCAAGTGTGGCTCCTTACCTGCCTCATTGCGCACCATGAGCTGACCCAGCCTGAAGGGCTTAGGCTCTCACCAGGTCAGGTCTGGCACCTCCTTGCTGCTTCTGAACTGTCTCTCCCTCCCTCTGCCACTCAGTCTGATTCCTCAACTTTGCCTTTGATGTTCAGGGCTCCTAGATTGTCATATATAATCAATTCACTTGTTTTTTTGGGTCTTTGTTGTAAGAGGCACCACCAAAAGTTTCTGACTACTCTACCATCTTGGCCCCGCCTGTGGGTTTTGTTTTGAATTATATGAGCTCTTAATATATTCTAGAATTTTACAAAATTCTTTGTAAATTTTATTTAATCTTTTCTCCCAGTCTGTTTTTTTTTTCAACATTTTTCTCACTTCCTTAATATAATAAAAATCCCTAATGTTAACATAATCAAATAAATGAAAAAAATTGTAACATATTTTGTTCTTTTGTAGTACTATTATCTTAAGAAAACCTTCTCAATTTATACACTATAAATATATTTTGTTCTTTTTCTTAAATTAATTTTATACTTTCAACTTTCACACTCTGGTTTAAAAACCATCTAGAGTAACAAGAGCTCTGACCAGGGATAGCAATAGAGAGTCTCAGGCAAAGCAGGAAATAAATGTAGAACAAAATCAAATCCATAAAAAAGACAAGACCAGACTTACTGGTCTGATAGAGACTGGAGGAAGTCCCCAAGACTATGGCCCTAAGGCACCCTTCTAACATGGAACTGAAGCCATTCCCAGAGACCACCTTTCAGCCACACAGTAGACAAGCCTACAAAATAAACAATAACACACGAGAGGAATGAGCTACTTAGAACAGTTAATTGTATGAGACCAAAAGGGTACATCTGCCCAAAAGCAGAGATGAGAAGGCAGGAAGGGTAGGAAAACTGGATGAAAGGTAATGGGGAACCCAGGGAAGAAATGGGGAGAATGCTGACATGTTGACAGGAATGCAACCAATGTCTTGGAACATTCTGTGTACAAATTGTTGAAGGGAAAACTATTTTGCTCTGTAAATCTTCAGCTAATGCATAATCAAAAAATCTAGAATCTACTTTTATATATGGTATTACAAAAGAGTACATTTGATTTTTTTCCCTATTTTGAGCCACATTTACCCACAACATGTATTGAACTGTCTGTCCTTTCTTCATTGATTTTTAGAGCCATATTTATCAACTATTAAGCCATATTTATCATATATCAAGCTTCCACATGTACATGGCTCTTTTCCTGGGTTTTCTATTCTACATCATGTAACTGTTAGTTATTATACTAAAAAATTCATTCAATCTGTTTTTTTTCCTATACTACTGCTTTGTAGTATGCTCTCCTCTTATCTTTCTTTCTTCCCCTCTCCCTGTCCCAAAATCGGCTTAGTCATTTCTTAACTCTTATTTTTTTTTATATAAATTTTAAATTTTAAAGTAAGGATAAGTTCCTAAAAATTAAATTTTGATTGAATCATCTCTGATTTTAGAGATGATTCTGGAAAGAAATGATACCGTTAAAATATTAACTAATTTTACTCCAAAGCATAGAATGTCTCTCCATTTATTTTAAATTTCTTTTTAATCTTTTAATAAAACTGTAAAATTTTCTCCATAGAATCATGAGTTCTTTGTTAAGTTAGTTTCCAGAAACTTGCATTAGTTTTCTGTATGGTACATTATTTTTTTATTTTACGTTCCCATTTATTTATGCAGGTTGATCTCATACCAGAAACCTTTCTCAACTGTCTTATTCCTTCTAAGCATTTTTCTCTTGATTTTTCCAAGGTGTTTCTATCTTCTGAGAATAATGAAAATCTTTTAACTTCCCTTTACATTCCATATCATTGACAGGTCTTCCAGTAGTATAGGGAAGAGTAGTGATGGCAGTGTCATCACATAGAATTGTGGAGTGTGGATCCTGGGTAGAAGTGTGCAACACCATGTGCATCAAAATCTATGTGAATGGTGTCCCTGGAGTAGTGCAGGGCAATAATCCATACTTCTGCATATACTGCCCTAGGCAACCTTGACTCATCTCCAATTGCAAAGATGGCATCTAAATTTCCTCCATGAGGAATCATGTTTGCTATAGGATTTTGGTATATGACCTTTACCAATTTAAGAATGTTCCCTCAAATTCCTAGTGTACAAAGAGTATATTTAATACCAGAAATAAATATCAACCTTTTTGCAAATACTTTTTCTTTATTTAAAAAAAATTGATTTCTATTTTTCTCTGGTTAATAAACTAGCAAAATTATATTGTCTAATTTTCTGATAACTGGGGTGGGGGAACTCTCATCACATCTGGGATAAACATTACTTGATCTCTTTTTTTTAATATACTGCTGTTTGCTAAAATTTTATTTAGTATTTTGGTATCTACATTCATAAATGAAATGGGCTTATAATTTTATTTTCTTTAACGCCTTACAATCAAGGTTATACTAATCCTTATACAATTAGAAAGATATTTTTAAATATTCGTCTAGTGTCTCAAACACCTTAAATAAGATAAGAATGATTTGTTTCCTGAAAATTTCTTTATTTTTTTGACAAAAATAATCTTCACTAACTTGACTTTTTTTGATTTCCAGATCACTTGCAGTATCTTTCTAATTTCTCTTCTTATTTGGTAGTATCCTCAAGAGCACTGACAGAGGCATAGAAAGGATAAAGCACATCCTGGGACAATATAATATTTCGTAACCTCTCCCTTTAAGCTAGATTTTGTTTGCAGTCAAATAATCCCATACAGAAATCAGATACATCATACGTTTGGTATTCAATAAAGATTCAGTGGAAAATTAAAGTAAAAATATCTCCTATCCTTTTCCTGTAGTCTTTGCATTGCCATACAAACTAGATCCCCCCTTGGGATCCTTTGCTGTACCTATGTTTTTAAAGTCGTGTTTGGCAAAAAGCTTTATGACACAAAGTGTCTGAGATTTAACATACCTGCAAATAATGTTCATTGAACCTTCATATTTAAGTGATAATTTGGACAGATATAGAATCTGAGTTCAAAACCTTTCCTTTCAATGTTTTGAAATATTAATTCATCATCAGAAGTGGTGTTGTTAGGGGTCTAATGTCAACCTGATTCTTATTCTTTTATACGTGATCTGCTCTTTCTGAAACTTTTAGAAATGTATTTTTCTCTTCGATGCTTTTAAATTTTACTGAGTGTGTCGAGGTGAGGGATTTCCCTCCTTATCTATAGTTTTTAGCACTGTATGAGGCTTTCCAGTCTGAGGCCTTTCCATTTTTATGTCTATGAAATGTACGATCATTATTTCCTCTCTTTCATTTTACGATATATGTTCGTGTGTAAGCGTGTGTGTGTGTGTGTGTGTGTGTATGTATATATATAAGAAATCAGCTGCTAACCAAAAGATCAGCAATTTGAATCTACCAGCTTCTCCTTGGAAACCCTAAGAAGAAGTTCAGATTCTGCCCTATGGGGTCACTATAAGTTGCAATCAACTTGATAGCAACAGGGTTATTTTTGTTTTATATATGTATATATACGTATATATGTGTGTGTATATATATGTATATGTGTATATATATGCATATGTGTGTGTATATATATGTATATGTGTATATATATGTATGTGTGTGTGTATGTATGTATATATACACCCATTGCTGTCAAGTTGATTCTGACTCCTAGTGACCCTATAATACAGAGCTGGACTGCCTCAGAGGGTATTCAAGACTGCTGTAATCTTTACAGAAGCAGATTGCCACATCTTTCTCCCATGGAGGGGCTGGTTGGCTCCAATGTCTGACCTTTCAGTTAGTAGCCAAGTATTTAATCACTATGCCACCACGGATGTGTGTATATATATATATATATATATATATATCCCTGGTTCGTGTATAGATACACATTATATTATATATATATACTTTATATTATATATATACACGCACATATTCATATATATGAATATAATGCATTTATACATATTATATATAATACATATACATATATACATACATTTTTACTTCTACAACTTTTATTATCAGGATATGGGAGCTTCTATTTGTTTTTGGGGGGGTTTCTAATTCCTCCTCATCCTCTGTGTCTTAGGCTGAGTTCTCTAGCGAAGGAAAACTAGTAAAGCATATAAATATATACATATATATAGACAGGTTTATATCAAGGAAATGGCTCACGTGGTTGCAGAGGCTGGAACGTCCCAAGTCCATAGGTCAGCACAGAGGCCTCTCCTGATTCACGTAGCCACAGGGGCTGATGAACCCAAGATCAGCAGATCAGAGAGTAGGGCTCCTGCTCACAAGCTGCGAAGACTGACGAATCCCAAGTGGCAGCCAAGACCACAGGTAAGCTGCTAGCTCAAGTCCCAAGAACTGGAGGCCAGACAAACAGGAGCCAGCTGCAGGATTCAGAATGAGCAAAATCCCACAAGATTTGCCAGAATATCCACTTATATTCAATGCAGGCCACATGCCGAAGGAAACTCTCTTTCAACTGATTGGCTGCTCACAGCAGATCCCATCATGGAAGTGAACACATAATATCAAATCTCATCACGGAAGTGATCACAATATCATATGACTATCAAATCACTGATAATCATAGTCAAGCCAAGTTGACACACAACTTTAACCATCACAGTCTGCCCCGTGTCAACTTGGCACCTGTACACGTCTCCTTAAACCATATATAATCTCTGAATAAAGACAACTATAGAATCATACTTGCATCTAACATGATACAATGAACACACATACAAAGCAGAAATACCCATAACAATTACAGTCCTCGTTTCTGCAACTGGTCACGTGGTTGTAACTGTTATTTAGAACTACTTTCTTCCACCACCCACTCCATATTCCCTTTGCCCTCAGCAAGCACCTCAGCTGGTCGTGGTTCTTTGTCTGGTAGTGTGACACAAACTTTCATTCCTGAAAGATCTGGGCCATTAGTAGTCATGTTGGAATTGGGTTGCTGTAGTTTTTCACTGACTTTAATCACAGGGAGTGACAGGACTAAGAGACGCCCTAAGGGATCTCAGGCATTCCAAACATACTTTTCTTTAACTCCATAATGTAATGTCAATATGATTTTTTCTTGGTCATCAGGATCAATCACACCAGCCAGTATGGTAAATCCCTTCTTTACCTTTTGATCCAGAGGCATGAGGAGCCCAAACTGGCCAGGTGGCATTCTTAACTTCCAGTTCAATGGAATCAGTGATGTGTTTCCAGGTGACAGCATTCCTCCCTCTAGAACTAAGACCTCTAGACCTGCACAGCATAAGGTCACAGGGACAGGAAGCAAAGATCTTGTGAATGGGTCACTAGGGGTAATAGTGAGTGGTACCACTCCATTTTCACCCCTTGATTCCTGGACCCATGAGTCCTGCCTATGGGAGAAACAGCACCATATATTGGACGTTGGTTTAGAGCATATACAGCCTCCTGGAGAATATTACCCCAACCCTGCAAGGTAACGCCACTTAGCTGGTACCATAATTGTGTCTTTAGAAGGCTATTCCATCATTCTATCAAGTGAGCTGCTTCAGGATGATGGGGAACTGGGTAAGACCAGCGAATTCCATGAGCATGGGCCCACTGCTCACTTCATTTGCTGTGACGTGAGTCCCTTGATCCAAGACAATGCTGTGTGGGATACCATGACAGTTGATAAGGCATTCTATAAGTCCATGGATGGTAGTTTTGGCAGAAGCATTGCAAGTAGGGAAGGGAAATCCATATCCAGAGTAAGTGTCTATTCCAATAAGAACAAAATGCTGCCCTTTCCATGATGGAAGTGGTCCAATGTAATCAACTTGCCACCAGGTGGCTGACTGATCATGTCAAGGGATGGTGCCATATCGGGGACTTGGTGTTGGTCTCTGCTGCTGGCAGATTACACACTCAGCAGTGGCTGTAGTCAAGTCAGCCTTGGTGAATGGAAGTCCATGTTGCTGGGCCCATGCATAACCTCCATCCCTGCAACCTTGGCTACTTTGTTCATGAGCCCATTGAGAAATGATGGGAGCACCTTGGGAAAGATGATAAGTGGCTTCCACAGAATGCATCATCCTATACACTTGATTGTTAAAATCCTCCTCTGCTGAGGTCATCCTTTGGTGAGCATTCACATGAGACACAAATATCTTCACTTCTTTGGCCCATTCAGAGAGGTCTATCCACACACCTCTTCCCCATAAATCCCTGTCTCCAATTTTCCAATCACGTTCCTTCCAAGTCCCTGACAATCCAGCCAAACCATTGGCCACAGCCCATGAATCAGTATACAATCGCACATCTGGCCATTTCTCCTTCCAAGCAAAGTGAACAACCAGGTGCACTTGTCAAAGTTCTGACCATTGGGATAATTCCTTTCACCATTGTCCTTCAGGGTGGTTCCAGAAAGGGGCCATAGTGCTGCTGCTGTCCACTTTCAAGTGATGCCTGCATATTACACAGAACCATCTGTAAACCAGGCAGAAGTTTACTTTTCTTCAGTCAACTGATCGTAAGGAACTCCCCATGAGGCCATAGATGCAGACTCCTGAGATGGAAGGTAAGTCCACAGAAGTGGAGACCATGCGCATTTGGGCCACTTTCTCATGCAAATTACTTGCAGCTTCAGGCTGTGCTCAGGCCCGATCTCATATATACCATTTCACTTCCATTTAATGATGGAGTGCTGCTGTGCATGTCCAACTTTATGACTCTGTGGGTCAGTCAACACCCAGTTCCTGATGGGCAGCTCTGGCCATGGTGTCCCATGGTTAAGCATTCAGTCTCTACTAAGGCCTAGTAACAAGCCAAAAGCTGTTTCTCAAAAGAAGCGTAGTTATTGGCAGAGGATGGTAGGGTTTTGCTCCAAAATTCTAAGGGTTTGCACTGTGACTTACCAAGAGGGGCCTGCCAAAGACTCCAAACAGCATCTCTATCTGCCACTGACACTTCAAGCACCACTGGATCAGCCAGATCATATGGTCCAAGGGGCAGAGCAGCTTGCACAGTGGCCTGAACCTGTTGCAGAGCCTTCTCTTGTTCTGGGCCCCACTCAAAACCAGTAACTTTTTGAGTCACTTGATAAATAGGTCAGAGTAGCACACCCAAATGAGGAATATGTTGCCTCCAAAATCCAAAGAGGCCCATTAGGCTTTGTGTCTCCTTTTCAGTTGTGGGAGGAGCCAGATACAATAACTTAAACTCCACTTTAGAAGGAATATCTCGACATGCCCCACACCACTGGACCCCTGGAAATTTCACTGAGGTAGAAGGTGCCTGAATTTTTGTGGGATTCATTTCCCACCCTCTAGCATGCAAATGTTTTACCAATAAGTCCAGATTCATTGACACTTCTTACTTATTAGGTCCAATCAGCAAAATGTCATTAATGTAATGAACCAGTGTGATGTCTTGTAGAAGGAAAAGGTGATCAAATTTTGACTAAATTTTGACATAGGGCTGGAGAGTTGATGTAGCTCTGATGTAGGCAACTGAAGGTGTACTGCTGGCCTTGCCAGCTGAAGGCAAACTGCTTCTGATGGTCCTTCAAAACAGGTATGGAGAAAAAGCCATTACCCAGATCAATAGCTGCATACCAATTTTCTCAAGCAATGAAACTACATCTGGAACAGCAGCTGCAACTGGAGTTGCCACCTGGTTAAGTTTTTGATAATCCATTGCCATTCTCCAAGATCAATCTGTTTTTTGCAGAGGCCAAACAGGTGAGTTGAATGGGGATGTGGTGGGAATCACCACCCCTGCATCCTTCAAGTCTTTGATGGTAGCAGTAATCTCTGCAATCACTCCAGGAATGTGATATTGCTTTTGGTTTACTATTTTCCTAGGTAGGGGCAATTCTATTGGCTTCCACTTGCCTTTTCCTACCATAATAGCCCTTACTCCATTTGTCAGGGATCCAATGTGGGGATTCTGCCAGTTGCTGAGTATATCTATTCCAATTATGCATTCTGGAACCGGGGAAATCACTACAGGATGGGTCAGGGGAGCCACTGGACCTACTGTGAGATGGACATGAGCCAAGACTCCATTAGTAACCTGACCTCCATATGCCCTAACTCTGACTGGTGGGCCACAGTGACGTTTTAGGTCTCCTAAAATCAGTGTCAGTTCAGAGTCTGTACCAGTAATCCCAGAAAAGTCTGATAATTTCCTTTTCCCCAATGAATAGTCACTCTTGTAGAAGGCCATAGATTCCTTTGGGGAAGACTGGGAGAGAGATTCACAGTATAAATTTTTGGCAGTGTACCGGAGTACACTGGACCCGACCTCCCCTTCATTCAATGGGTTGTGGGTCTTTAAACTCAAGTCTGGGAATTGACTGAGGGACTGTGAATTTCTATTCTGGTGATTCCAGTTAAGACTGCTGTTCACCTGACCTAGAACTCATCCATTTGTAAAGATCATGTAAATGTTTAGTAGATTTCCTATCTATTTCACTCCTAGGGACACCATGACTAAGTAGCCAACTCCATAAGTCCCTATGAGTCAGACTATTCTGATTACCACTTTGACTCTACCGTCTGTTACAGTAACCAGGCCCACCTTGTCTTTCTCAGCTGAGTACTGCCACTTGGCCCCCACCACCATGGGCCCCAATCAGCCCCATTGTAGTTACGTGTCTTAATTCAGTAACAGCAGTTCCCACTGTCAAATCTGATTTACATAAAATAGCAATCAGAGCAGTCTTCAAGGATGCTGGGGCTCCCTTCAGAAATTTGTTCCTCACAGTTGTGGTAAAAGGTGTGTTCTCTGGGCATTCCACGTGTGAGTCTGTGGGTCTAACCTGATAAATCCACTCTAACATGCCAGTTTCCCTAAGCCTTTGAATACCTTCTGCTACAGTATACCAAGGCAGGTCTGGCTCTTCAACTTGGTTGAACGTATGCCGGCACTTAATCCATGCTTTAGCAACCGAACCAAATAAACTATCAGAGTCTTTCCTAACTTCTTGAGCTGAAACACTGAATGAAGAATCTGTGCTTAGTGGACCCATATCAATAAACTCAGACTGATCCATTTTTATGTTCCTTGCACCATTATCCCACACACTTAATAGCCATTCCCACACATATTCCCATTTTTCTGTTTGCACATATTAGAAAAGTCAAGCAGTTCTTTTGGAGCATAGCATACCTTCTCCTTGGTCACACTTTGTACTTTACCTGTTGGGGCTTACTGGGACTTAAGTCTTGTTATAGGTCTAGAGGCCAAAATCAGTAGTGGGGAAGTATTTTGAGAACATTTAGCATTGTCTTGTAAAGGATCTGCCTCAGGCTATGCCCCAGGCAATGACTCAGGCAAGGGTTCTTTAGAGGCAGTGGGGTTCATCTCATTAGATGGGAGAGGAAAGGCTAATTGTTTTACTGGGCAGGGTGGTTTAGCAGACAAACATGGAGTAATCTCTTCAGATGGGAGTGACAGGGATGGTTCTGCTGGCGGGAGTGATTCAAAGGAATTTAGGGGCTCAGTGTCTCCAGCTTCCTGATTATCTGCTCATATGTCCCCATCCCAAGTTTCAGGATCATTTTAACCTTTCCACACAGCTTCTTAGGCCTACATGCCCAGTGTGCTGAACACAAGACCTCTGGAGCACCAAAACTACTTTGAAAGCTAAGAAAGTCATATGGGTGTATTATATATCTGCAGTGGATTTTGATTGCCAACTCTCTTGGCAGGGGTTATCTTGGTTATCCATAGATTTAGGAAAAATAGGGAGGAATATATATTGCATCTCTTTTCCTTACCACTTATGCACTCATTCATTCAATAAAAACTTATCTAGGATACATTATGTGCAGGGACTGATTTATGCATTGGGTATAAAGTAATGAAGAATAACAAATTACCTACTTTCATTGAGAAGATTCTTACATTTTGGTAAGCACAGTCATTAACATAGTTCTTATGTGTTAAAAAAAAAATATACTCATTAAAATTTTATGGCCCCTATTCCGAAGAAAGAAAAGACCAAAATGGATGTCAGAAGAGACTCTGAAACTTGCTTTTAAGCATCCAGTACCTAAAGCAAGTGAAGACATGATCAAGTAAAAGAGCTGAACAGAAGATTTCAAACAGCAGCTCAAGAAGACAAAGTAAACTATTATAATGAAATGTGCGAAGAACTGGAGTTAGAAAACCAAAAGGGAAGAACACACTCAGCATTTCTCAAGCTGAAGGAACCAAAGAAAAAAATCAGGCCTCGTGTTGCAATAGTGAAGTATTCTACAGGGAAAACATTAAACAATGCAGGATGCATCAAAAGAAGATGGAACAAATACACAGAGTAAAACTGTAGCAAGAAGAATTGGCTGATGTTCAACCATTTCAGGAGGTAGCATATGATCAGGAACTGATGGTACTAAAGGAAGAAGTCCAAACTGCACTGAAGGCACTGGCGAAAAACAAGGCTCCAGGAATTGACCGAATAGCAACTGAGATGTTTCAACAAATGGATGCAGTTCTGGAAGTGCCCACTCATCTACGCCAAGAAATTTGGAAGACAGCTACCTGGCCAATCAACTGGAAGAGGTCTATATTTATGCATATTCCCAAGAAAGTTGATCCAACCGAATGTGGAAATTATCAAACAATATTATTAATATCATTCGCAAGTAAAATTTTGCTGAAGATTATTTGAAAGTGGTACATAGACAGGTAAATGCCAGAAATTCAACCCAGATTCAGAAGAGGACATGGAACCAGGGATATCATTGCTGATGTCAGATGGATACTGGCTGAAAGCAGAGAATACCAGAAAGATGTTTACCTGTGTTTTATTGACTAGGCAAAGTAGATCATAACAAATTTTGGATAACACTGGGAAGAATGGGAATTCCAGAAGACTTAATGGTGCTCATAAGGAACCTGTATATAGATCAAAAGGCAATCATTTGAACAGAACAAGGGGATACTGCATGGTTTAGTCAGGAAAGGTGTGAGTCAGGGTTGTATCCTTTCACCATACTTATTCAGTCTGTATGCTGCAAATAATTCAAGAAGCTGAGCTTTATGAAGAAGAATGGTGCATCAGGATTGGAAGAAGACTCATTAACAACCTGCGTTATGCAGACGACACAACGCTGCTTGCTGAAAGTGAACAAGACTTGTAGCACTTACTGATGAAGATCGAAGACCACAGCCTTCATTATGGATTATACCTCAACATAAAGGAAACAAAAATCCTCACAACTGGACCAATAAGCAACATCATGATAAACAGAGAAGAGATTGAAGCTGTCAAGGATTTCATTTTACTTTGATCTACAATCAACACCCATGGAAGCAGCAGTCAAGAAATCAGACGACGCACTGCATTGGGCAAATCTGCTGCAAAAGACCTCTTTAAAGTGTTCAGAAGCAAAGATGTTACTTTAAGGACTAACGTGTGCCTGACCCAAGCTGTGGAATTTTCAATCATCTCATACGCAGTCGAAAGCTGGACAATGAATAAGGAAGACCAAAGAAGAATTGATGCCTTTGAATTATGCTGTTGGCGAAGAATATTGAATATACCATGGACTGCCAAAAGAACGAACAAATCTGTGTTGAAAGAAGTACAACCAGAATGCTCCTTAGAAGCAAGGATGGTGAGACTTCATCTCACATATTTTGGACATGAGAAGAACATCATGCTTGGTAAAGTAGAGGGTCATCATGCTTGGTAAGGCAGAGGGTCAGCGGAAAAGAGAAAGACTCTCAAGGAGATGGATTGACATAGTGGCTGCAACAATGGGCTCAAGCATAACAATGATCACAAGGATGGCGCAGGACTGGGTAGTGTTTCGTGCTGTTGTACACAGGGTCACTATGAGTTGGAACTGACTCAATAGGACCTAACAACAACAACATTCCAATGTACCCTTGAAACATACAGACATATACTCACACATACACACATACACTCAGTTTAGCCTAATTAAATGTAACAAAACACTTGGAACTCACTGGGGACAAACTGCCAACTAGGCACAGACCCGTTCCAATCAATAGTTGATCTATGCTCCTTTCTTTATGCTATCAAAAATTACTCTAAAAATCATTACATCAAGGTAGCATGTCTTATCCAGATTTGATTAATTTGTCAAAACAGTACACTCAAGAAATAGATCTCTACATTAGCATTAGAAATATATTGGGGTATTAAGAGGTCAGTTCTCAGAAATCATGTACATTATAGACCAGCAAACAAGCATGATTTACAAACAAAAGGAGGTAGTTATAACCCCACCCCCCTTTCTTCTATATGGAATCATCAGCTATTGATTAAAGGCATAAGCCACTTAGAAATTTATGCCAGCAGATAAGAAAATGAAATCATTCCTAATGATAGGCTCTAGGGTTATGTGCTTAAAATATTTCTCTCTCACTAGCTTATCAGGCAACCAAAAAATTAAAAGTGATCTGCACTGGAAACTGAGAAACATTTTCTGATGATTACACTCCATGCAGCACTCTGGAAAAGCCAATAAAACCAATTACCAGCCAGTTGTGTTGCTCATTAGGTGATCAGCATAAGCAAATAACATGGTCCAGGATCAATCTCCTGCTTCCTCTAGAAGCACTGGGAGCTTGATATGCAAAAAAGGAGAAACCATTCGGGGACAAGACTGGCTCTTCCAGGTCGGCTTTTGAAAGCTGCCAGGATTTTACACGACACACATACATGTGTTCATTTCAGAGGCTGCAAAAATGTCCTCACTGGCACATTGAAGGGGAGAGAGAGGGGAAGCAAGAGGAGGAGGAGAGCTCCATCTGTAAATCTGTCATAATAGCTTTTATAATGTAGTAAGCACTGAGAAATGCTGGTTATAAGAGCTGAGTAAAAGGGTGAGAAATAAAAGAATCCTTTTCCTTGGAAAAGGACCCCTGCTGGTGCAGTGGTTAAAGCAGTCAGCTGCTAACCCAAAGGTCAGCAGTTCGAACCCTCCAGCTGTGGGAGAAAGATACAGCAGACTGCTTCCATAAAGATTACAATCTCAGAAACCCTCTGGGGCAGTTCTACTCTATCCTTTAGGATAGCTATGAGTTGGAATCGACTCAATGGCAAGAGCTTTATCCTTGGAAAAGAGTTAAAAAAAAAAAGACAAGAGGCAGAATTCTCCAGTTTGAGTGCTTGTTATGGTTAGTCAAAGATCTCAAAAGAATATCACACTCTTCAGTAGTGCAGCATGGGGGGGCTCAGGGACTATGTTACTTTCATGTCACAATGTGACTGCCCACTCACACACACATTATCTGAGCTTCTCCTGTTCCCATATAATATCCAAGAGTCCTTAAGAAAAGAACAATATAACTGTCTTGAATTTGATCCAACTAATTCTATCATACTTCTCAATTAGGGTGATTTTGCCCCCCACCCTCCACACGAGGGACATTTGGCAATCTCTGGAGATACTGGTTGTCACACAGAGGGGATATTATTGACGTCTAGTGGGTAAAGGCCAGGAATTCTGCCAAGCATTTTATAATGTACGGAACAGCCCTCTCCTCACTTCCAACAAAATATTATCTAATCCAAAATGTCAACAGTGATGAGGTTGAGAAACCACGCAGTATATGTTAATATAAAGAATCAGTTGTATGTGAAATACAGGTCATGGGTTTATTTGATTTCATGACATGGTATAAAAATCTCAAACTTGTGTTAATAGGTATTAGAAAGAAATGTTAAAATAAAATGTCACCTCTCAGGTAGAGATCTAACATTACTAGGTTAGGCTGTATTCCTCTCCCCTATCAACTCCAGTAAATAATATTGATGGTGATGTAGTTTTAACAAATCGAAATAAAACTATTATTTTTTTTTAATCAACTAGTAAAGGATGCTGTGCAGAAGTCACAGTTATCTTACCACTACTATCCTTGTTCTGCTTCCCCTAGAGTGGAACATTTTAACACCTCAAAAATAGGAGCACAGCATTTTGGGGGAAAAGTTAAAGAGACTCATACATGCTCCTTTCTTTTCTATAACAAGGTAAATGATGTCTTTCATCAAGACAACTGGTACAGAACTGAAGTGCTCAATAGTCTCTCTCATTCAGTCATTAATTTATTCATACATAAAAGTATGTATTGATCTGTTACATAGCAGACACTGAGTAGGCACTGGAGCACTCATGAAGAGGACAAATACTATCCCTTTTCTTTAGGAAGCTTATATGGTTTATATGTTGTTTTGGGGGGTGGGTTAAGAGCAGAGGATGTTCACAGAGAAATAAACACACAACTACAGTAGAATGTTGTGGTAGACAGAATAATGCCCTCACCACCAACCAAAGAAGTCCACACCTTAAAC
Source organism: Trichechus manatus latirostris (assembly GCF_000243295.1). Taxonomy (NCBI): domain Eukaryota; kingdom Metazoa; phylum Chordata; class Mammalia; order Sirenia; family Trichechidae; genus Trichechus; species Trichechus manatus. The sequence continues at coordinate 33,336,214 of NW_004443942.1, forward strand.
CTCGAAACTACTGAATATCTTATAGTACGTGATAAAGAGAAACCAAGGTTGCAGACGGAACTAAGATTGTTAATCATCTGACCTTAAAACAAGAATTGGATTATCCAGGTGGATCCTGATGTAATCAGAAGACTCCTTAAAAATAGAAGGAGATATAAACCCATTGTTGCTGGCTTTGAAGATTGAGAAGAGGCCATGAGTCAAAGAATACAAGCAGCCTCTAGAAGGTGGAAAGGTCATGGAAATGGATTCTTCCCTAGAACTTTTGAAGGAATGCAGCCGGCTGACACCTTGATTTTAGCCCCGTGAGACCCATGTTGGATTCTGCCCTCCAGAACTATAAGATAATAAATTTGTGCCATTTTAAGCCACCAAGTTTGTGGCAATAGACCACTAATACAACTGTCAAGTGCTTTGAAGGCAAAACGCAGAGATGCACCTAAGCATGGGGTGGGAATAGTCAGGAAAAACTTTGCATACTAATTGAATTCTAATCTGGGTCCAGTCGGATACGTAAGTGTTATCTTTTGAAGGAGTGCAGTAGTGTTTCAGGTGGAAGGAATAGAAGCACAAGGCCTGGCAGTGATTGAGGTTGCCCTTCAGGTGAGCGATATCAAGTTGCTCAGAATAAAGGAAAGCCAATGATGAGAGAGGAAGCAGGAAAGATAAACAAAAGGCAGATCATTGAGCCTAGTATAGAACTTACTACATCTGGATTTGACTTTAAGAGAAATAGTTATCCAACAATGACCCTAAAATAGAGGAATGCTATGATCTAATTATTCCCATTGTCATTGAGTTGATTCCGACTCATGGGAGACCCTACAGGACAGAGAAGAACTGCTCCATAGGGTTTCCAAGTAGGGGCTGGTGGATTTGAACTGCCGACCTTTTGGTTTGCAGTCGAGCTCTTGACCACTGCGCCACCAGGAAAAAGAAAATCCTGGTGCTGCCTGAAGAATGGATGGGAGAGAGACAAAAGGGAAGCAGTTTGAAGGCAATTGCAGCAATCCCTGAGGAATCAGTCACCCAGACAAGGGAGGGAAATACGAATGAATAGAAGTAGATGGAATAAGAAAGGTATAATAAACAGGGATTGGTTAAAACAAAACAATCACACTAATTAACCAATAGCTTGGTGTTGGTGGTGAGGAAGAGGCAGGAGTCGACAGTGATACTCAGAGGTCTGGCTTGAACAGCTGGGTGGGTGAGAGAGACTTCCTCTACCATGGAAAAATATGAGTGGTGGGGGATTTCATGCAGAAAAAGACCAGATCTGTTTTAAAAATGTTGGTGTGACTCGGTGACTAAGAAACAGGTGAATGGACTAGCACATTAAGAAAATGGTATGCAGGCCTCTGTGGCTTCATGCTTTCTTACATACTGCTACACAGTCCCGCAAAACACCTCACTAGCATCTAAATCCTACAGTACCTAGAGAGGGAGTCAAGGGAAGCTTAGTTCCTCGGTGATTCACCTACAGTCTTGACAGTCTATTCTTTTTAATCTTGAATTTGGCCTTAAGATCATCAACAAACAGTTGTTATTAAATATGAATACAGAAACAAGCAAATAAAATCCACCTTTTAAATCATTTGTATTTTAAGTCCAAAGCCTCTCTAAAAATGGCCAGCTGAAGGCTCGTCACTTGAATTCCTGGTCTTTGACTCACATGCACAAATTGATATCAAGGTTTGATTGAGACTTATATAAAAAGGAGAGAGACAGACAGAAGGACACACGAGGGAGAAGAGAAACAGAAAGAAAAAGATTCTTTTCCTAAAAGACAGTTGAATAAAATATTTCAACACACACCCAAAATATACTTTGAGTAGTACAGGTTCTGATGCAATAAGTATACATGTCCAAGTTATTAGTGATTTGCAAACAGTATTCACCTGCAGCTGGATTTATGAGCAACAAAACATTTACACATGGATTCTTCTGAATATCAGCAGATCCTGGTGAGCCATAGGACTATTTACAACCCCTTGCATTCTTCTAGGTGTGAGTTGCAAACATTTTATTTCATTGTTGATAATATGTATTCATAAATGTATATGTGTACTGAGACTTGAAAATTTGGAAACTGTTTCATTATTCAAAATATATGCAATATGCCTCTAACCCTTTCTCTACTTCACATTACTTTTTTTACTCCTGCCTTTTTTCCCCCACATCTATATAATAAACTTGGAGCCCTGGTAGTGTGTGGTTAAGTGTTGAGCTGCTAACCAAAAGGTCAGCAGTACGAATCCACCAACCACTCCCTGGAAACCCGACGAGGCAGTTATACTCTGTCCTATAGGATCGGTCGTTAGGAGCTACGGCTGCTAATCAAAAGGTCAGCAGTTGAGAATCCACCAGCCGCTCCCTGAAAACCTTATGGGACGGTTCTACTCTGTTCTACAGGGTTGCTATGAGTCAGAATTGACTCCATGGCAATGGATTTGGTTTTTTGGTTTTATAAGGTTGCTAGGAGTTGGAATCAACTAGACAGCAACAGGTTATATAATAAGCTTACTTGCATTCTTTCCCTCCTGATCTTGACTTTGTTGACCTAAGGATCTTTTAACCTCTACAGATTCCAATATTATTCATTTTCCTTTTCTTTCCCCTAAATTTCTATTCTGACATGGCAGTTATTATCACCAAACTTTCACTAGAAGATGGGAAATACTGTTAGATTGAAATACTGTTTTCTTCACTTACCAGCAATAATATGACACTGGCACATTATATAACTCCTCTAAATCTCAGTTCCTTCATTTGTAAAGCAGAGGTAACATTACCTATCAAGTAAGTTTATTTTACAGATCAATATAAGCCCTGTCTTATGTTATAAAGGATTTAAGCAAAAAGTTAGTTCCTGTCGTCTCTTCCATTCTTGATCCCCATGTTAGTTTGCTTCTGAGAATACAGCTGAGTACATCAGTGTGTACACTGTAGCAGATAATGTCACAGTAGATGTGTTCTACAGTTATAAGCACTACCTGAATACGTAACAAGAAATAAATGGAGAAAAGGAAAGTTTTACTTAACAGCTTTTCCTTTTTATGTAATTCCAGATCTGGCAATCTAAGAACTACTACTTCTAGGCCAAAATCTTTTGACTGGCCTGATACTCTTAGTAGCCTAAGCAAAAAAAAAATCAAAGAAGTTGTGACTGAAAAAACTTTAACTTCTCCTGTATGTTTATGTGGGTGTTATCTTTTGTAGGACATGAACCTTATATGATCTTTTAAAATCGATGGAAGGATGGCATCAGTCCCACCAAATTTCATTAGCTTGCATCCTTGTCTGTGCTAACCTAAAAAATTAATGCGAAACATTACTTAACGCAGTCAATCTAAGCTTCCTTTCTACCTGTTTAAGATGTGTGTGTAAACACGTGATTTGGGAGCCTCTTTCTCAATAGCTTCCTGAGACCCAACGTAAGTCCAAAGTTCTTCCAAGCTAATTTTTCAGGAAAATAAGAATCATGGGTACCTGGTAATTTCCATCTAAGACACATTTTCCGTACATTAGATCTGTTTCATGGTAGTACTTCTTTGATCCCACTTTCTTTACTCATGATTATCACTCCTTACTTCGTTCGAAAATTACTCTAGATCAGGACTGGGCAAAATTTTACTGTAAAGGGTCAGTTAGTAACTATTTTAGGATTTGCAAGCCATACTGTCTTTGTCATAACTACTGAACTCTGCTGTTGTAGGACAAAAGCAGCCATTGAAGAAATGTAAACAAATGAGTATGGCTGTGTTCAAATAAAACTTTATTTACAAAAAACATATGGCAGCTCAAAAATTTGAACACAGAACTACCATATGACCCCACAATTCCAATCCTAAGTATATATTCAAAATAAGTGAAAGCACAAATGAAAACAGAAAACTGTACACTCATGTTCATTGCAGCAACTGAAATGTCCATCAACAGACAAATGGATAAACAAAATATGGCCTATACATACAATAGAATCTTACTCAGCCATAAGGAGAAATGAAGCACTGATACGTGCCACAGCACGAATGAACCTTGAAAACGTTATGCTGAGCAAAATAAGATATGATCTAACTTATATGAGATAAGCAAATGCATAGAAAACAAAGATTATTAGTGGTTACCGTGTATGGGGGGGAGGGTACATTTTTGCTTAGGGGGCACTAAGTTGATGTTAATGGTTGTAGAATAACTCAGAAAAGGAGAGTGATAATGGTTGCACAATATGAAGAATGTAATCAAGGTTACAAAATTTTACATGAAGAAATCGTTGACTTGGCTAATGTTTTGGTGTGTATATTTTCACCACACACACAAAAAGAGTACAAAAGAAAACTAAAATATATGGCAGGCCAGATGTAGCCCATGAGTCATAGTTTGCAGACCCCTACTCTGGATTATAAGGGGTTAATTTCTATGGTCTGATAGTATTCCTTTCCAAAAGGTCAAGATCAAGATGCAAGATCAAAATGTTAAGATAAAAATGCAGTTAAAGAATACAGGTAGCAAGATGAAGGAAATAAGGAACACGAGAAAAACTGACACTCCAAACTGTTGACTCCAACTGCAAAGTGAGGATGTCTATATGCAAAGCGCCTTGTTGGGGTGGCACAGTGGTACCTCTTAGATTACCTGTGATTAAGAACCAATCTGTTTTTCAACCCATTTTGGATTGAAAAATACAGAATCATGCACTTGGGTGGCAATGACAAATTGTTATAAAATTTCTAAATATTTAATTTTCTTCACTTATCTCAGTGTAAACCAGTAGCAAACTTATAAGGACCAGCAGAGGTCCATGGACCATACATACTCTGAGGTGTGATGGTAATTGATGCATAAGAAGGCAAGTCCTTGCCAGAGTATGTTTCTACCTTGAAGCATTTATTGCACATGTTCACTGGATTACCTGTTGCATTCCACAGAAATAGATACACACTTTATCCTAGCATCCAATGTCTTTCATAATCCAGGTCCAGTCTTACCAATTTGGTAGCATCCTCCTATACATCAAAAGAGAATGACTCCCTGTGCCCAAACACGCCCCCTGCCTTCCTCCAGTGTGCCTTTGTTCATACCATTCCCTATTTTTGTAATGCTTTAGCAAGTCCATCTTCAAATATTGAAATCCCTGTCAATGTCTTTCTTACATTACTGTATGAAGTCTTGTTTCCTCCCCACCGAATGTAATTTAAAATATAATATTGTAATAATCTCTGTACTTCTTTTATTCTGAGACTTCCAGTGAGCTTTTGGGATTTGGGCTGTATCATATGTATGGGACAGTATCCCTCAGAGTGCCTAACACAGTGTCTTTTATAAAATAAATGCCTCTGACAAATTACTCAATAAATGAATGGCACTGAACCTACACCTTACATTTCTCTCTTATTGATCCCCTTCAAACGCTTTAGAAATGAGCTCCTCTCTAGCTCTGTCCTTTTCTTTCTTCCACTTTGGACAAAGAGGCTAATCAGCAAGAGAGATTGGGTAGATATAAAACCACAGGACACAGAAATCTGTGGCATCAAAAGCAAACCAAACAGATGCATGACTCATTTACAGAATTTGTAGAATGGCGCCTAGAGAATGAAAATGCAATTTACAGCCCATTTGTACTCTTCTGAATGTCACCGTCAAACACACATTTCATGGGGCAGAAGGAAGACAGCCATGATTAGCATTCAGCTCAGCTACAGCCAATGAGAACTGTTTGTTTCCACTGTAAGACTAAGAAAGTAATCTTTAAGACTCTGCTTTAGGACGAAAACTTAACTGGATACGCTGAAGGAAAGTGCTGCCATTGGTAAGAGAATAAAATTTTAAAATCTCCATCAAAGTTACACACTTGCAAAATTATGAAGCCAACTTGGTATTTACCCTGTACATGAATACAATTCTAGATGATAAAAACTGACAGAATGAAGCAATGTTAGTGACACATACAGGGAAAAATCAGCCAAAGATTCACTCAGGTATTTTTATTATTATTATATCTGAAAAAAATATTAGTTTTATGACCATGCTACTTTTTATTGGGTTGCCTCTATATTTAATGCATTTGTAAATGAGCAAAATTCTGATGAATGTTTTCTTGGTGTATGATTCAAACTTCTTTCATCCGTATAAAACTTCCTTTTGGGTAAGAATGTTCACTGTAAAAGTAAGAAATTGAGAATATGTCTTGGGTCTCATGGCCTGCTCCCTGACTTCCACAGTATTAATGAAAAGAGGCAAGGAAAGGTAGAAGCTAGAAACCCATCTACCAGATGGGCTTCTTTGTTAGCCATGCCACAGATTCTTCTAGAGAACCTTCCTCACCACAGCCTATGGAAGGAGCAGATGGACACACTCTGTGATTATTGACCCCTTTATCTCACCAGGGACAGACGCTATTGGTTGCCAGCAACTAACACAATCCTCTTATTGATTATTTAAACTAAAATAATGGAACTATCTAGGTGTGGGAAGCTGAGCAGAGGGACTGGTAGAATAAGACCAGAGGCAGTGTGATAACCTTTCTTATGTGTCAACTTTCCTAGGCTTCAGTCCCTAGTTATTCAATCAAACACTGATCTAGGTGTTGCTGAGATGGTTATTTGAAGATATGATTAAAGTCCAGAATAAGTTTACCTTAAGTAAAGGAAATAATCCTAGATAATCTGGGTAGGCCTGATTTAATCAGGTTGTCTTAGACTGGGTTCTCTAGAGAAGTAAAACCAGTAAAGCATATAAACATATATATATATATATAGAGAGAGAGAGAGAGAGAGAGACAGAGACAGAGACACACAGAGAGAGAGAGAGAGAGAGAGAGGGAGATCTATATCAAGGAAATGACTCGTGGTTGTAGAGGCTGGAACGTTCCAAGTCTGTGGGTCAGGCTGGAGGCTTCTTCTGATTCACGTAGATACAGGGGCTGGAGAACTCAAGATCAGCAGGTCAGAGAGCAGGGCTGTAGCTCACAGGCTGCAAAGACCCACAAACCCCAAGATTGGCAGGCAAGACAACAGGTAAGATGCAAGCTCAAGTCCCAAGAACCAGAGGTCAAATAAACAAGAGTCAGCTGCAGGATCCAGAGCAAGCAAAAGCCTGCAAGCCTTGCTAGAAAGTCCACCTATATTGGATGTAGGCCACGTCCCCAAGGAAACCCCCCTTCAAGTGACTGGCTACTCACAGCAGATCCCATCACGGAGGTGATCACATTATATCAGATTTCATCACGGAGGTGATTATATCATCATATGACTGCCAAACTCCATCATAACTGCCAAACCACTGAGAACCGTAGCCCAGCCAAGTTGGCACACAACCTTAAAGATCACACAGGTGAAAGACCTTAAGAGAAGAATTGAGGTTTCCTGAAAAAAGAAGTGGCCAGGATGCCAGAAAATTCCAGCCTTCCCTTCCTAATGGCCTGCACTGCAGATTTCCGACTGGCCTTGCTTGTTTCCACAATTACATAAGCCAATTCTTTGGTTGAACCCTAACTGGCACAGGCATGGTTCCAGTAAACCAATGCACCAATCAAGACTGAGTTACAGTGAGTGGAGCAGAAACCTGGTGAGCAGAGGAAATCAGTCTCCTGAAAAAAGCAGCAAAGAGCACTCATGTAGCCCTCAAGAAAAAAGATTCTCAAACCCTCATTTTTAGTGCTCATGAGTCCCAGTCTGACTTCATCTCCATGATATCTTTGTTATCTCCTTGAATTTTTTACTGTGTTAATTTGGCTGTGTTTGTTGCAACTAAGTGACCCTTTATAAGAGCAGTTGTCACAGGGCTGGTACATTATAGAACAGGAAAAACACCACACTTGTTTGAGACTTATTTTCCCATTAATTCAACAAATCTTTACTAATAATCTGCAATTTGTCAGAAACACTGTAATAGGTGCAGTGAAGACACAAAGATGAATCTGGCATATAGATCCTGCTTTTAAGAACTTTATAGTCTAGTAATGTAGATGTCTGTTCATAAATATCACAATTTGCAACTAAAAGTGATATATGGGGCAGGGAAAAACACAGCCGTCTATTTCTGTGCAAAACACAGGAGCACTGTTTTCCTTCCAAAGTAGTCCTCATTTAACATTTATACATGTATATACACATACACAAAAAGCCAAGAATAAAGGCATAATAAATGGAAGCTTCTACTAACCTCCTGGGTGGCTGCAAAAAAGGTCAAAAGGATGATGTCCATTAACTGTTCTATAGTCCTGCTGTGCAGCTAAGTGGACTTAAGGATTTGGAATCTTCTCCCTGATCTCAGTGCTCTATCTGTGTGTGAACGTGTATTGATGTGCACATGGGGGCAAATGTGTTTTCTCCCAGTGAAATTGAAGCTGGTGATGGATTTTGAGTTGAGGGACTTAAAAGTTAACATTCACAGCGATGTTGCTTATTTATCCATAAAAAGCACTACAACAAATGCTTTGGGCTGCTCAGCTGCCTCTGGCCAGAGATAAAGTGACTTTAAAGGTGAATCTTCCCTCCCTCAAAAAATACATCAGCTCAAAATCCAGGGATCAGAGAGTGTGTGTATTTAACTAATGGTCTTGTTTACGTGGAAGAAAGTCAATTTCCCCAAGTGAGGTCAGGAGAGTCTGCAAACAGATTGTAATCAAACACTGATGCTGTTTTATAAGGATGAATATGATGAGGCTAAAAGCAATAGTGGATAATGAAAAAGGAAGAGAGAAGAATTGATGCATCTGAACTGTGGCATTGAGGAAGAATACCGAATATACCGTTGACTACTAAAAGAATGAACAAATCCGTCTTAGAAGAAATACAGCCAGAATGATCCTTAGAAGCAAGGATGGTGAGATTCAACTTGCTTACTTTAGACAAGTCATCAGGAAATATCAAACACTAAAAGAGGACATCATGATTAGTAAAGTAGAGGGCTAACAAAAATGTGGGAAACCCTCAATGAGATGGATTGACACAATAGCGGCGACAGAGATGGACTCGAACATAGCAGTGTTCATGAAGATGATGTACAACCAGGCAACATTTCATTCTGTTATACACAAGTACACCATGTGTCAGAGCCAACTAGATGGCAACCAACAATAGTAACAACAATATCCCAGTGAAAATAATAGCTATACTTGGTTGAGCAGTTACTATTGCCAGAAATTATCCTAACCATTTTGCTTGCCTTACCATACTGAATTCTAATAGCTCCTCTTGTTATCCCAGTTTTCAGATGAGGGAAAAGCCCTCTGGTAGCTTTGATGAAGGAATTGGAACTTGTAAAGGTGTAATAACTTGCCCAGGGTCACAGGGAAAGTAAGTGGGGGAGCGAAAATAAAAACAAAACAAAGCAAAATAACACAGAACAGGTATGACTTGTCTCCTGAGATCCAGTTCTTTGACACTGCTGTATTTCTCTTTCACACTCAATCCCATGCATAGTTACAGAGGAGCTTGTGAGCTCAGGAGAAAGCAGCCTAAACTCAGACAAAGAAGACCTAGGCTCTAGTCTCAACATTTCTTCTAATAAAATATTTGAATCACTTCAGCCACTTTCAACTCTACTTCTCCCATTTGCCATCAGTGATACAGATAAGGAGAGGGTCTTAGTTTCTTGAATTTTCTTCAGGTCAGTTCACTCTTCCCAAACCAAAAAAAAAAAAAGTTGCCATGGAGTTGAGTCTAACTCATGACGATCCCATGTGTTACAGAGTAGAACTCTTCCATAGGGTTTTCTGGGCTGTAATATTTACGGGAGCAGATCTCCAGGCCTTTCTTCTGCACCGTCACTGCATGGGTTCAAACCATCACCCTTTTGGTTAATAGGTTAATAGTCGAGTGCAAACCATTTGCACCACTCACTAACCCTGTCACTTTTCCCAGGAGATTTTAAGTAAAGTATTTATTTTGGGATCTATCTTACTGTGATATCTGGAATATCTGTACTCCTCAGTCTTGCCAGATACCAGCTGCCTACTTAAAAAAAATTATTATAAAAAAAATTAGTGAATGATTAAAGAAAAACCAGTTGCTGTGAATCAATTCCGGCTCATGGTGACCCCACACGTGTCAGAACAGAACTGTGCTCCACCGGATTTTCAATGATGGATTTTTTGGACGTAGATCACCAGGCTTTCTTCAGAGACATCTTTGAGTGAACTCAAATCATCACTTTAGCTGCCAATTACACTTAAACATTTTTTGTTTTGTTTTTGTTTTTCCATGTTTTAGTTATTTCATACATTGTTCCTAGATCAAGCCTGGCTACCAGAGGGCTTTTAACTTAGGTACTTTTTATTCACCCTGTAGACTCACAGTATGTCTTAGCTTTCATTTAGAAATAGCCATATGGCTTCTTAGAATGCAATACTATATTGGTTATAGAAATTTTGTTGACAATGTCCACTTCATCATTCAAAGTTCTATTTTGAGTAGCCAATGGAGAAATTTGTCTTAGACATTAACCTGTAAAGCCTTTGCTGTTGCTAAGTAACCAATGATGTTGATCAAATAGGCCAGGGGGTCTGCAAACTACAGCCCTTCAGACAAGCTGAAATACAACCCTGCCCAATTGTTTACATATTGCTTGTGACTGCTTTTAGGCTACAGTAGCAGCTCTGAGTCGTGGCCACAGAGACTTATGTCCCTCAAAGCCAAAGGTATTTACTATCTGGCCCTTTATAGAAAAAAAATTTGCTGACCCCTGAAGACAATGTAAATTTTAAAATAATCATATATTCCTTTGCTTTAGTTGCAAGAAAACTGAGCCAAATGTTCTTACCAACTTTAAGAATTGTAGACAACTTTGTTACGGACATTCCTCTCTTCTATCTTTAATTTCACTTTACATGTCTTTCTTTCTTCCTTAGATTTAGCTTTATTTAAGTGTAGGGAGTCTAGTGTAGCATACAACCCTGCTGTTCCACCTTGGGCCTCTAGGGAGATTACACTTCCCACCCCCTAGTACTTAGGTGTGGGTATGTTGCTAACTCTGGCTAACTAAGCAAGAGCAGAGAGTATGTGTGCATGAAGGAGCCAGTGAGTGATTCTCCATACTCTCTGTCTCCGTAGCTGGTGATATTCTGATAGTGAAGACTCCGTCATCCTGGCAACCTGAACGCAGGCCATGTGGAGCAGAAGCTCCCAGCTTCCTCAGAGAGTCATGGAAACTGAGTGTACAATGAATTTTGGGCACTTTAAGCTACTGACATGTGGGGGTACAATCTAGCCTGGTCTGACTGATACATGTAGTAAGTTTCCTCAACATTTTTTTTTTTCATTGCCATCAAGTCAATTTTGACTCATGATGACTCCATGTGTGACAGAGTAGAACTAATCCACAGGGTTTTCTTGGCTGTAATCTTTATGGAAGCAGATTGCCAGGCATGGCAAATAATGTAAATAATGACACTAATGATTATGATAATATGAATGAGTTTTCTGGGCCCTTGATTTTTTTGGGTCATGTACCACTTTGAAAATTAGATTAAAGCTAAAGTTCCTTCCTTTATCCAGCAGGATAAAAAAATCAAATACATATACATCAAATACATATATGCATGTGACCAAAACTTTGCAAGTAACTTCAGGAGGTTGTAGACTTTTTGAAACCAATACATAACTTTGAGGGTAAGGACTATTACAGTGAAAAAACCGTAGGGTTGAGGGGTCAAACAGGCAAGGATGGTTTCAAACCCTCCACCACTAACAAATTGTGTGTTCATTCAATTTACATGAACTCTGTCTCAGTTCCCTCATCTGTACAAGGGGTTATTGATATCTACCTTGCTTTGAGATTGTGAGGTACAAATGTAATGACATACAATTGTCTGTCACAGTGTTTAACATACAGTATATGGTCAATAAATGTTAGTTCATTTCACCGTATAATAACAGTGACAGCAATACAAGGAGACGATCTCCCTGTATTGGTTAAGCCCAATCCGACCTGGCACAATGATAAAATGAGATGAGAATGTTCCCATTTGTGACATAATGATTCAGATCTGATGAAGTCCATTATTCTTCTAGCTCTCCAATTCTATCATTTGACAAAGGACTCTTTAAAAGCAAAAAGGTATTATTGGAATAACTCAATAAAGCAGTTTTGCTTCATTGATTTTAGACTTAGAAGCTCAGCTGCTGCAAAAATGTACTTTTCATAATGTATGTATATGTCATCTTAGATCTAAAATAGCAGGTTAAACTCATAGTTCTTCCATTTAGGAAATGTGGATATTGATGTCCTCATGTAGATTAGGGCTCTCACAGCAGAATACAAAGGAAAGCTATGGTGTGTGTTGTCACCAAAAGCACCTCTAAAGATGTATATGTACAAGCTCAAAGAAGAGCCTTAGGCCCCTGCCTTTCTTAAATACTTAAATGTGTTCTTAAATAAGTACCTCTGGTAGACATATGATGATTTTAAAGGTGATTGAAATAAAGTCATTAAATCATAGCTGGTTGGAGATAGATGGGACTTTACTGTTGATCTAGCTTGAACTGTCATTATTTAACAGATGAGAGAAATGAAATCCTGCAATTATAAGTGTCTTGATCAGAGACATAGAGCTATGTAGAAAAAAAATGGTAATAGAAACATTACCTTGAAATCTAGGCATTCGAGTTCTCTTTTTAATGCCTCCCATTATAATATATTACTTTATCAGACCCAAAATAATCCATAATCCATGAGACTGCTATTAAGGATATCTTGTGAGCCCACTAGGTTCTGTTAATCAGGAAAAGGCAAGGGTATTTCAGAGACATTGCAAACAAAAGCACTGCTCCCTTACTGACCCGTTCATTACTAATTCCTAGGCTCAGAATAAAAAGGCAGACTTGATGTTCTTACACAGATGCCTCTTCCAAAGAGACCATCATCTTGTTTGGTACAGGCATTCTTGCTAAGACTTTAGGAAAGAGAAATCCAGATTGTTAAGACCAAACCTGCTCAGTGCCATTTTGCTTACCTTAACCAAACTTAAAGAAGGAAGGAAGGGGGGGGAGGGAGGGAGGCAGGGAGGGAGGGAGGAAGGAAGGAAGGAAGGAAGATCTTGAGTCTGAGGAGAGCCTGGTCCTATCTAAGAATCTTCATTCTGACTATTATAACTGCCACCAAACTGCTTTGACTACCAACATGATTCGCAGAGCATTAATATGTGTCAAATACTATAATAAACACATTATATGCCCTGTTTTTAATTCTTTATAATACTATTACTGTTTTAATTATACATTATTAATATTGTGAATACTCGGTTTTATGAATATGCTCACTAGATAATATGCTCCATGAGATCAGGGATTTCTCTCTCTCTCTTCAACTCACCATTGTACCTTTAGCATATATACTGTAACAGTGAATCAATAAATATTGATGTTTAATAAATATTTGTGAAATGAATGAATTAACCCTTCTATAAAATATTGATTACTGACATTTTACAGAGGAAGAAATTAAAGCCTAAAGAGGATCTAAACCTTATTTTCTCCCAAATCTCTTCACTAACCCTTCCCTTCAAATCCTTCCTGTTCTGAAAGTCCACCTACTGAATCAAATCAATGCTCACAATCATTGTTCAGTGAAGACATCTTTGCTGTCTTTCCAAGGGACTTTATTCAGGAAGATACAGCTTCTCCTATAGTTTCAGGCTCCTAAATCAAACTTCCCATTTATCTTTTAGTTTCTAAGATACATATAGTAGACACCTCAGAAACAATCAACTATTGTAGCACATTAGAGGGCTTTACTCTCAGGATTCATTTCACCAAACTTTGATTCCTTAGAGATAAACTATAAGTGAAAAGCTGATTAACTAGACAGTCTTCTTTATTGTTATTGTATTGGTTAGCTTTTTCTGTGTAACAAAGAACCACAAAAAAAATCAATAATAAAACAGTGAGCATTCATTTCTTATTCACATCCCTACAGGTCATCTGGGGTGGCTCTGCTTTTAGGCTGAGGGTTCAGCAAGGCTTGGTTTAGGGAGGCAGATGGAACACAGGTCTGCTTTTCTAGGCCCAAGCTGAAGGGACAGTGGCTACCCAGGGAGGTTCTTCTCATGAAGAATCACTTACAAGCCAATCCCACATTTCAAGCCTCTGCTCATCATACACCTCACATCCAATGGCCAAAGAAGTCCCATGTCCACTCCCACCATCAGTGGGGCAGGGAAATGCACTCCACTCACAATGATGGAGCAGAGAGAGAGTACTTATTTGCTGAAGATATTCTTATCTATCATACTCATGTTTATGAAATCTTGGCACCTTTCTTTCAGTAAACACGGCTGAAAATCAAGTGTGAAATGAATTCAAATCCTTCTTCTACCTTCATTAAATCTATAGCTGGGCTGGCCAAGAATTTAATTGTGCCTCAGCCTCTCCTGCATTCCATTTGGCTTTTTTCCATGACACCACCTCTATCTAACTTAATACTACTCAGGTCCACATGTTAAACAGCTCCTCATATCCCTCAGAGGATACAATCAGGACAGCTATTATGGTACAGTGAAGATAGTATTGTCATGCATTAAAAGAGTTATTAAGCCTTCGATTCTTCCTTTGTAAAATTATGTTAATAGAGGCATCTATTCTATAGACTAAGCAGCCCTAGTGGCACAATGCTTAAGTGCTTGGTTGCTAACCGAAAGGGTGTCAGTTGGAACCCATCCAGCCACTCTGGGTGAGGAAGACCTGGTGATCTGCTTCCATAAAGATTACAGCCAAGAGAACCCTATGGGCAGTCCTACTCTGTCACTTGGGGTTGCTCTGAGTTGGAATTGACTGGTTGGCACCCAGCAACAACAACAACATTCTACAGACTTGCAGGAAATAAATGAGGAAGTGTTTTTAAAGTAGCACAGGATTCTGAGGATGGCAGTGCATTCATAGGTGATCAATAACTTTTTTTTTAGTAATTACTATTATTTTTAAGCAAGTATGAATTTTGATCTGCCCACTCAGATGTACAAGAAATAAAAATTAATTATTTTTTTAATTTAAAAAATAGAATTCAATTGAATTTCATTTTGTAGACTTCACTTGCTGAACCAAGGCACACATCGTGTTCATCACCCTCTTCTAGGGTTGTGCCATGGTTCCAATACCTTAATTGCTGACAATCAGGGATGGATGGGGTGGTCCTCTATCTGGTATAACGTCACTGACTACTCATTTGTCACTGAGTCATGCATGCTTCCATTTACATGATTCCTTTAGTTTACTCACCACAGCTTCTATGTCAGTCTTGAGTGCATGGAATTCTTTCCAAGGCCGCCTCTTTTCCCAACACATAAGGAGCCCTGGTGACACAAATGGTTAAAGCACTAGGCTGCTAACAGAAAGACTGGAAATTCCAAACCATCCAGCAGCTCTGCGAGAAAAAGATCTGGTTATCTGCTTCCATAAGGATTATAGCTTAGAAAACTCTATGGTGTAATTCTACTCTGTCATATGGAATCACTATGAGTAGGAACTGACTTGACAACACTTAACAAAAACAAGTGCACCAAGCAGCCATTTCCTTTCTGGAATCTCACCCCAACCCCTCAACATCATCCCAAAGCAGTGACCCTCTGTTCCCTCTCTTCTCTCTGTTCCTCAACTCAGGGAGTAATTTCTTCCTCCCCATTTCCATGTAAGACATTTTGTCTGTATCTTGAATCGTCTCCCATTTCTGGTGCTTGGCTTTTAAACTAAAAAATACAAAGATGTCTACTTTTAGTACTGCAGCCTTTCTTGACTGAGGAAAAAGCACAAGAGCTATTCTGGGCTTAAATGGGGTTATAGAAAGGAGAGAAGTTCAGGAACAGAAAAAAACAAAATAGGAAATCTAGAAATAGAAATACTATATGATCCAGCAATCCCACTCCTAGGAATATATCCTGAGAAATAAGCCATCACACAAATAGACATAGGCACACCCATGTTCACTGCAGCATTGTTCACAATACCAAAAATATGGAAACAACCTAGATGCCATCAATAGATGAATGGATAAACAAACTATGGTACATATACACAACGGTGTATTATACAACGATAAAGAACAATGATGAATCTGTGAAGCATCTCATAACATGGATGAAACTGGAGGACATTATGCTGAGTGAAATAAGTCAATCACAAAAGGACAAATAC
>NW_004443942.1:33352557-33482111 GCF_000243295.1 Trichechus manatus latirostris
GGTGGGAATGTAAAATGGTACAACCACTTTGGAAATTGATTTGGCACTTCCTTAAAAAGCTAGAAATAGAAGTACCATACGATCCAGCTATCCCGCTCCTTGGAATATATCCTAGAGAAACAAGAGCCGTCACACGAATAGGTATATGCACACCCATGTTCATTGCAGCACTGTTCACAATAGCAAAAAGATGGAAGCAACCCAGGTGCCCATCAATGGACGAATGGATAAACAAATTATGGTATATCCACACAATGGAATCTTATGCAATGATAAAGAACAATGATGAAACTGTGAAACATTGTATAACATGGTGGAAGCTGGAACTTATTATGCTGAGTGAATTTAGTCAGTCACAGAACAAATACTGTATAAGACCACTATTCTAAGAACTCAAGAAAAGGTTTAAACACAGAAAGAAACATTCTTTGATGGTTACGGCGGTGGGGAGGGAGGGTGAGGGTTATTCACTAACTAGATAGTAGATAAGAATCATCTTAGGTGAAGGGAAGGACAGCACACACTACAGGGGAAGTCAGCACAACCGGGCTAAACCAAAGCTAAGAAGTTTCCTGAATACAATAAAATACTTTGAGAGACAGAGTAGCAGGGGTAGGGGTCTGGGACCATGCTTTCATGGGACATCTATGTCAATTGGCATAACAAAGCTTATTAAGAAAATGTTCTGCATCCTACTTTGGCAAGTGGCATCTGGGGTCTTAAAAGCTTGCAAGCAGTCATCTAAGATGCATCAATTGGTCCCAACCACTTGAAGTAAAGGAGAACAAAGAACACCAAAGACACAGGGAAAGTATTGGCCCAAGAGACAGAATGGGCCACATAAACCAGAGACTTCATCAGCCTGAGACCAGAACTAGATGGTGCCCAGCTACCACCAATGAATGTCCTGACAGGGAACACAACAGAGGCTCCCTGATGGAGCAGTAGAAGGATGGACTGCAGAACTCAAATTCTAGTAAGAAGACCAGACTTAATGGTCTGACTGAGACTAGGGGCACCCTGGAAAGCATGGCCCCTGGACTCTCTATCAGCCCAGAATTAAAACAATTTCTGAGGCCAACTCTTCAGACAGGGATTGGACTGGACTGTGGGACATAAAGTGATACTCGTGAAGAGTGTGCCTCTTAGTCAAGTAGATACAAGAGACCCAAGGGACATCTTCTGTCCAGAGGTGAGATGGGAAGGCAGAGAGAGTTAGGAGCTGGCTGAATGGTCATGGGGAATCAGGGGTGGAAAGGAGGAGTGTGCTGTCGCAGAATGGGGTGAGCAGTTAGGGTCTCATAACATTCTATGTATAAAAATTTTGTATGGGAGACTAACTTGAAATGTATACTTCATTTAATTACAACAATAAAAAGATAAAATAAAATAAAAATGATTAGTCCAAAGGACTAATGGACCACAACTACCATGGCCTCCACCAGACTGAGTCCAGTACAACTAGATGGTGCCCGGCTACCACCACTGACTGTTCTGACAGGGATCACAACAGAAGGTCCAGGACAGAGCTGGAGAAAACTGTAGAAGAAAATTCTAACTCACAAAAAAAGACTAGACTTACTGGCCTGACAGAGACTGGAGAAACCCTGAGAGTATGGCCTCTGGTTACCATTTTAGCTCAGTAATGAAGTCACTCCCAAGGTTCACCATTCAGCCAAAGATGACACAGTCCCATAAAAAAAAAACAAGACTAATGGGGCACAGCAGTCCAGGAACAAGGACTAGAAGGCAGGAGGGGACAGGAAAGCTGGTAACAGGGAACCCAAGGTTGAGAAGGGACAATGTTGACATGTCGTGGGGTTGTTAACCACTGTCATAAAACAATATATGTACTGTTTAGTGAGAAACTATTTGTTCTGTAAACCTTCATCAAAGTACAATAAACAAAGGAAAAAAAATAGGAGGTGATATCCCAAAATATTACCGTTTGTCATCATTACCAACATCCTCACATAATTATAATATTCATTAATATTATATATAACTATAATTAAGAACATGGAGATGATCGATCACTTGAGTCCCTGATTCCCTCTTAACAATATGTCTTCTCAGAATCCTCAGCCACAAGCAAGTACTTCATAAGTGTTATCAGTTTATTGAAGCAGGAAGTTTGGAATTAAAACAGTTATGGGTTCAAGTCCCTGTTTCACTAATTACTATCCTTGGGTATCTTAGCTATATCTGAGTTTCTTCATCTCTAAAATGACGAGGATAATTATTAGGGTCCGGTAAATAGGATTTATGTAAAGCACCTGACACAATTCCAGCAATTATTTAAGAAATGCTGGGTAGCCATTGTTACCATTGTTATCATTATTGCTGTTGTTACTGCTATCTTACTGTTATTGATGACCTCAAACGGGGGTGGTGCGGTGGTTAAGAGTTCAGCAGCTAACCAAAAGGTCAGCAGTTAGAATCCACCAGGTGCTCCTTGGAAGCCCTATGGGGCATATTCTGTCCTATAGGGTCACTACGAGTCGGAATCGACTCTATTGTAATGGGTTTGGTTTTTTGCAGTTCCTGAAAGCTCCCTCTGCAGGGAGGCTCTGGTTCAGGAAGCCAGAAAGTCTTACTGATTTGAGTTATTCTTTCTGCACGGTTCCTTCAAGCAGCTGCAGTCAATGCGCCAAGCCTTATTTAGCATAATTTGCCTCTTGCTGGGAACCTTGGGTAGAAGATGCCAGAGGCTCTAGGGTCAGGAATTAATTATTGGAACAGCAAAACCCAGAAGGTATCCCTGTTAAAATGGCAATTTGTTGGCCACTGTTGGGGAAATGAAGACAATAAGCCCAACAGCCACTTCCCTTTCCTTTGGCTTGGAGCACTTGGCTTTCATTTATGAGGCCATCAGGTTCAATTAGGTTTCTGCATAACAAGCTGTCAGTCACCATGAAGGCACCTCCTGGATTCATGTCAGAGCAGCCTCCTCCTTGTCACTTCAATCTCCTTCTGGTAACCTGCCAGCAAGTTTTCAAGGAGCTGAGTTGGTATATATTGCATAACACTCTGTATCCTTCCCTTCTCCCCCTGCTGTTTTTCCAGAGGCTTCTGCCACTGCAGGTCAGACTTGCAGGGAGCCGAGGGGTGCCAGGCTTACAAGTCCTTGGGGAGTGCCCATCTTGCTGAGCTTTGACAGGGACATCGTTCTGCAGGCTACAGCAGCAGCTTGATCAGAGTAAGCAGCCCCAGGCCATGGGTTTTCTAAGGGTTCACATTAACCCAGCAAAGATGAAAAAGGAAAGGAGGGCACCAATACCAAAGAGCAAAGAAAAGTACCAAAAAGTACTTCTTGAGTGGGAACAGAGGTGCTAAGAGGCTCACTGTACTCCCCACCATTCAGAACAGCACTGTTGTTTTTTTTCCTTCATCAGAGATGACGTTTGTCTACATGGCACTCACTTATTTGCAATTTCCCAAATTAGTTCAACCACCACCTCTTTTGAAACCACTCAAGAAAGTGTATCTGTATGCAAATGAGAGAGACAGAAGTTTTTATGGGGATAATCTTGAGTCTTGCTTCATTTAAAACAATGTAGTATATTCACCCTATGCCTGTGTGACATTTTGTCATACTATGGTAGCTTTGAATTATGGTGCTGGTGAAGAATATTGAATATACCATGGACTGCCAGAAGAATGAACAAATATGTGTTTGAAGAAGTACATCCAGAATGCTCATTAGAAGCAAGGATGGCGAACTTCGTCTTATACAGTTTGGACACGTTATCAGGAGGGACCAGTCCCTGGAGAAGGACATCATGCTTGGTAAAGTAGAGGGTCAGCAAAAAAGAGGAAGACTCTCAACCAGATAGATTGACACAGTGGCTGCAACAATGGGCTCAAACATAGCAACAACTGTGAGGATGGCACAGGACCAGCAGTGTTTCATTCTGTTGTACATAGGGTCGCTATGAGTCAGAGTCAACTCGACGGCACCTAACAACAACAACAGCGTGGTAGCTTGTGTGTTCCTGTAGTACTGGAAGCTATGCCGCTGGTATTTCCAATACCAGCAGGGTCACCCATGGTAGAGACAGGTTTCAGTGAAGTTTCTAGACAGACTAGGAGGAAAGACCTTGTGTTCTACTTCTAAAAATTAGCCAATGAAGGCCCTATGGATCACAATGCATTACTGTCCAATATAGTGCTGGAAGATGAGTTAGTTCCCTGGGTTGGAAAATAATCAAAATACACAGTAGATACAACAATGGACTTGAGCATACAATGATAGTGAAGATGGTACAAGACGGCAATGTTCTGTTCTGTTGTATATGGTGCCACCATGAGCCAGAGCCCATGCAATGGCAACTAACAACAACATGCTTTTCCAAACTTTGGTATTCTGGCTGTTATCAGTAATGGATTATTTCCACATCCCTCGCTATACCGAAAGGTGTACTGTTACGTCATGATGTTGTAGATGAGAAATTTTGGGTTTTGAATGTTTCATCACAAGAAAATCGACTGTTCTTCTTTCTATTCAATTCAGTAAAATACTTTGGAGTGAGTATGCAGCAAACACCACTCTGCAGGTTCCTACTAGCCCGATATGATCAGACCCTGCTATAAATCTGTATAAACATGGCTGTTCTTCTATGGAGTGAGCAAAATACTTGGACTCAAAAGACTTTATTTTGCATTCCTCTTCTTCTACTCTTTGGCCTTGGACAAGCTGATGAACTGCATAATCTCCAGTTTCCTCATCTATAGAGCTCAGAGTTAGTATTAAGATCAAATAATAATTTCTAATGAATGCCTTATTGCTGATAGGTGCCATCAAGTCAGTTCCAACTCATAGTGACACTATGCACAACAAAATAAAACACTGTCTGGTCCTGTGCCATCCTCACACTCATTGCTATGAGCCCACTGTTGCAGCCACTGTGTCAATGTATTTCATTAAGGGTCCCCCTCTCTTGCTGACCCTCTACTTTACAAAGCATGATGTCCTTCTCCAGGAGCTGGTCCCTTTTGATAATATGTGCAAAGTACATGAGATGAAGTCTCACCATCCTTGCTTCTAAGGAGCATTCTGGCTGTACTTCTTCCAAGGCAGATTTATTCCTTCTTCTGGCAGTCCATGGTATATTCAATAATCTTCACCAACATCATAATTCAAAGGTGTCAATTCCTCCTCAGGCTTCTTATTCAGTGTCCAGCTTTTGCATGCACCTGAGGTGATTGAAAATACTATGGTTTGGGTCAGGTACAACATAGTCCTCAAAGTGACATCATTGCTTTTTAACACTTTAAAGAGGTCTTTTGCAGCAAATTTGCCCAGTGTAAGACGTCATTTGATTTCTTGACTGCTGCTTCCATGGGCGTTGATTGTGGATTCAATTAAAATGAAATCCTTGACAACTTCAATCTTTTCTTTGTTTACCATGATGTTGCTTTTTGGTCCAGTTGTGAGGATTTTTTTTTTCTCTATGTTGAAGTGTAATCCATACTGAAGGCTGTAGTCTTTGATCTTCGTCAGTAAGTGCCTCAATTCCTTTGACATCTGCATATTGCCGGTTTTTAATGAGTCTTCCTCCAATATCGATGAGGTATTCTTCTGCATATAGTCCAGGTTCTCGAATTATTTCCTCAGCATACAGACTGAATAAGTATGGTGAAAAGATACAACCCTCATGCTCACCTTTCCTGATTTTATACCATGCAGTATCTATCTTCTTGCTCTGTTCTAAAGGAGCCCTGGTGGTGCAGTCATTAAAGCGATCGACTGCTAACTGAAAGGTTGGCAGTCTGAAACCAACAGTGGCTCCGTGGGAGAAAGATGTGGCAGTCGGCTTCCGTAAAGATTTACAGTCTTGGAAACCCTATGGGGTCACTATGAATCAGAACTGACTCAACAGCAATGGGTGGGTGGGGTTCTAACAACTGCCTCTTGGTCTGTATACAGGTTCCACATGAGCACAATTAAGTGTTCTGGAATTTTCATTCTTTGCAATGATATCCATAACTTGCTATGATCCACATAGTCAAATGTCTTTGCATAGTCAATAAAACACAGGTAAACATCTTTCTGGTATGAAAGATGTTTCAGTCATGATCCATCTGATATCAGCAATGTCATCCCTCATTCCATGTCCTCTTCTGAATCCTGCTTGAACTTCTGGTAGTTCCCTGTCAACATATTGATGCAACTATTTTTGAATTGTTTTCAGCATAGTTTTACCTGCATGTGATATTAATGATATTGTTCGGTAATTTCCACATTCCACTGGATCATCTTTCTTTGGAATATCTATGTTCAAGAGCAAATTTCAGAGTCTCTTGAAACATACATTTTGTCTTTTTTTTTCTTTTATGTCTTTTTAATGACCTTTTGCTTTCTTCATGTATGATGTCCTTGATGTCATTCCACAACTCGCCTAGTCCTTGGTCATTAGTATTAATGAATCAAATCTATTCTTGAGATGGCCTCTAAATTCAGGTGGGATATACTCAATGTTGTACTTTGGCTCTTGTGCAATTTTTAAAATTTTCTTCAGCTTTAAATTGAACTTGCATATGAGAATTGATGTTCGGTTCCACAGTCGGTCCCTGGACTTGTTCTGATTGATAATACTGAGCTTCTCCATCGTTTCTTTCCACAGATGTAGCCGATTTGATTCCTGTGTAACGCCATCTGGGAGGTCCATGTGTATACTGTATTTTACACAAAAAACGCACCGCACACTTTCTACGTTTGTATGCCAACCACACCCTTCCCTCATGAGCTATTTCCAAAAACACTGATATGTCAATTTGTTTACATATTGATGTAAAACAATTAGCATAATTCGCTTATGAAAACAACCCGTGGGAAGAGGGTCGGTTGGCAAACAAATGTAGAAGACATGAGCTAGTCATGAAAAATATTGTAGTTGCCATTTATGTAGCTGAAAAAAGGTTTTGCAATGAAGAAGTTGTTGGCCTTGTAGACTTCTATCATGCTATCTCCAGCATCATTTCTATCACCAAGGTCATATTTTCCAACTACTGATTCTTCGTTTCCAACTTTCACATTCCATTCACTAGTAATTATCAATTCATCTTGATTACATGTTTGATCAATTTCAGACTGCAGAAATTGGTAAAAATCTTTAATTTCTTCCTCTCTGGCATTAGTGGCTGGTGCATAAATTTGAATAATAGTCTTATTAACTGGTCTTCCTTGTAGGCATATGGATATTATCCTATGTCTGACAGTGTTGTATTTCAGGATAGATCTTGAAATGTTCTTTTTGATGATGAATGTGAAGCCAGCACAGTCATTACCAGCACAGTAGACCATATGATTGTCTGATTCAAAATGGCTAATAGTCCATTTCAGCTCACTAATGTCTAGGATATCGATCTGCAAATGTTCCATTTCTTTTTTGACAAGTTCCAATTTTCCTAGATTCAGACTTCGTACATTCCACTTTCCGATTATTAATGGATGTTTGCAGCTGTTTCTTCTCATTTTGAGTTGTGCCACATCAACAAATGAAGGTCCAGAAAGCTTTAGTCCATCTATATCACTAAGCTGACTCCACTTTGAGGAGGCAGCTCTTCCCCAGTCATATTTTGAATGCCTTCAACCCGAGGAACTTATCTTCTGGCACTATATTAGACAACGTTCTGCAGTTATACACAAGGTTTTCATCTTACTGTTTACTATACATCTGTTTAGTCCCTTTGTATAGATGAGGAAACTGAGGCTTAGGGACTTTATGACAATATCTGTGAGCCGGGATTTACACCTAGGCTTCCTGACTTTAGAATGATAGGCTGAATTACTCAATTCACAAAAGGTTTTAAGGAAAATGTGAATTTCAGATTGTTATCTAGACATTTCAGACATATTTTTCTCTTGAATAATATAAATTAGAGCTGTTAATTGCATTTCTCTCTTGTTCCCCTTTTTGTGTTATAACCTTAATAAGAGGCATTGATGGTTCAGTGGTAGAATTCTTGCTTTCCATGTGATTCCTGGCCAATGCAACTCGTGCACAGCCACCACTGGTCTGTCAGTTTGGGCTTATGTGTTGCTATGATGCTAAACAGGTTTCCGCAGAGCTTCCAGACTAAGATCAACTACGAGAAAGGCCTGGTGATCAGCTTCTGAAAATCAGCCAGTGGAAATTATCTGAAACCCTGTAGCTTCCTCATTTGTAAAATATGGGTAACAAATAATACCTCTCACCACTTACTGTGAGGAGTAAATTAATATATGAAGTTAATACATGTGACTCACTTAACAAAAAGGATCACATGTATTAACTGTGACCTAAACACTGCATTCCCTATTGTCCCTTTGAACAAAGGCAATGATCAGAAACAAGCTAAAAGATGGCTGTCCCATCCTTTCCAGAACTTTGCCCCAGCAAACCCAAAGCCACCATTTCTTTTACGCTGAATGGAAATGCCTTAGGCTAAAGCTTATTTTTCACGCTGCCCATTCGTACTGCCTGCTGCTCCCAAATAAGCCTCTTATAACAGAAATAAGTCCACTGGACTAGCAAGAGAGCAGCTTCGGGGCCCCTGAAATTTCAAGAGGGTATGACAGTTCTTCGGTTTTGCTTTCTGCAATTCTGTTTCCCCATCGACAAAAATAAACAGGAGAAAGAGGTGCTTGCCTCAAAGATGCTTCATTAGCACTTTCATTTTAAGCCCCTTGTTTAGACAGACAAATCCAGTTCAGCTTAGTCCTGTTGAGTGACATTAAGCTGCCTTTCTGAAACTTTTGCAGACTTAATTATCTGCCATAATATGATGCTAGTTTTTGAGAAATCCTGGCCAGAGACCACACACACTTGTGGTGAACACTCATATTCATGTTTTTATGTAGGAATTTCTTCTGCTCTTCTATAAGACGAAAATGCTTCAGCACTCTGGGTGTAAAACATCGTTCAGCGTTTGCCACTGTAAAAAGTATACTGATCACATTTCCACTTATAATGACTTATACTACATCTCTCTGTATGTTTATCCAGTGCTCACAAAGTGTTAAATCAATTGAAATCAGCTGAGATAACTACCATGTGAATGGTCTAGAGTCCTATGAGTTAAATCTCATATGATAAATCAATTAAATATTAGCAAAGACTCTTTAGGGTAGGTAGGTTTTGTATTTTGCCCTCGCTTTCAAGGACACCAAGTAACCCACAACAGATTCTAATTGAAATGTTAACCAGTTGATCATACAGGTAATACAGGTTAATTTCCAGGTGGTAGCTGAATAATTACCTAGCAATTGGCATCTTAGATTAGTGTTATAATTATTTTGGCCCTCTTCACCAAAACACAGATTGCCCTTGATAATTACTTACGGATTCACTGAGCATTACTAAGAGGGAGTCTGATAAAGGCTAAAAACAAATTGGAATCATCACTCTAAAATCAAAAGAAATACAATAAGGTCTACATTTTCCCCCAAAGATTTAGTGAGGGCTTTTTAGTATGACATACTGTATGTTACTATATTTTTATGCAAATAATGCATGGCTTCTACGTTTGTTTGCCAACTGCTCCCTCCCCTGTGAGGTATTTTGGCAAGCATGCTAGGCTAATTTTGTTTACAGCAATATGTAAAAAAAAAAAAAAAAAAAAAATGGCATAGCAGCACTTATGAAAATATCTTACGGGAGGAGGGAGTGGGTCAGCAAACAAATGTAGAAGGTGCGCCTTATTTCCGTAAAAAGACAGTATATCATTTGACACAACATGTAGGAAAGTACTGAGAGCAAACAGAGCCTTAAGTTGATGATATAAATTTCAGTTGTTCCTATAGGAAAGAATGGAAGGAAAGGAGGAAGGAAGAGACAGAGGAAGGAAGGAAGGAAGGAGGGAAGGATAGAGGGAAAGGAGGGACAGAGGGAATAAAAAATGAGGATGGGGAGGACAAAAAATGGTAAGGATTGATAAACAGATGAACAACAGAAAAGTCAGAAAATATATGGTTGAAAGAAGGGAAGAAAAGTTCACTAAAATTTAATGAAAAACAAATCATCATTGTGGTAAGCAGAATAAGCCTCCCTCCCCAAAAGATAGCCACATCCTAATCCCTGGAACCTCTCAATGTTACTTTATATGGCAAAAAAGGACTATGTAGATGTTGTTAAATTAAAGATCTTGAAATGTAGAGACTATCCTATATTATTCGGGTGGGCCCTGAATAGAATCACATGTATTCTTATAAGAGTAGAGTGGAGGGATATTTGACACAGACAGAAGAGGAAGGAGGCAATATGGGCACCCAGGCAGAAATTGGACTGATGTGGTCACAAGCCAAGGAATGCTAGCAGCCACCAAAATCCAGAAGAGGCCAGGAATAGATTCTCCTATGGATCCTCCAGAAGGAAGACAGGCCTGCCGATACCTTGGTTTTAGCCCAGTGAAACTCGTTTCATATTTCTAACCTCCAGAACTCTAACATAATAAATTAGTGTTGTTTTTAAACTACAACTTTTGTGGTAATCTGGTACAGCAGCCACAGGAAACTAACGAAGTCATTAAATCATTCACAATTTTTATTTAGTGCCTATGAATGCCAGATGCTGCTCTGAACACCAGGAAAAAACAGATGCCAAGCTGAGAGAAAGACAATCAACCTTGAGAAAAACAATGAGATTATTTCAGGTAGCAATAGGTTCTACGAAATAGAGAAATCAGACAGAACATGGTTGGAGGAGAGAGGGCAACATGAGGTGGGAACAGGGAAGGCTCTACCGAAAGGGATATGTTTGAGCTAAGTCTTAAACTATAAACAGAAGCCAATCATGTGAGGATATAGTATTTTTAATTATGGTTATCAATATTTTACAAATAAAAAAAAGGCTTAGAGAGCTATTATATATGTATATATATATATAATATATATGTATCCTATAGTCAAAAGATATATATATATATATATGTAAGTCAAGAAAAGTGTGCATCAGGGTTGTAGCCTTTCACCATACTTATTTAATCTGTATGTGGAGCAAATAATTCGAGAAGCTGGACTATATGAAGAAGCATGGGGCATCAGGATTGGAGGAAGACTCATTAACAACCTGCAATATGCAAATGATACAACCTTCCTTGCTGAAAGGGAAGAGGACTCAAAGCACTGACTGATGAAGATCAAAGACCACAAAGATTGAAGCTGTCAAGTATTTCATTTTTCTTGGATCCACAATCAACACCCAGCAGTCAAGAAATCAAAAGACACATTGCATTGGGCAAATCTGATGCAAAAGGCCTCTTTAAAGTGTTAAAAAGCACAGATGTCACTTTGAGGACTAAATGTGCCTGTCACAAGCCATGGTGTTTTCAATTGCCTCATATGCATGTGAAAGCTGGACAATGAATAAGGAAGACCAAAGAAGAATCGATGCCTTTGAACTATGGTGTTGGCGAATAATATTGAATATACCATTGACTGACAAAAGAACGAAGAAACTATCTTGGAAAAAATATAGCCAGAATGCTCATTAGAAGCAAGGATGGTGACACTCTGTCTCACACACTTTGGACATGTTATAACGAGGGACCAGTCCCTGGAGAAGGACATCATACTGAGTAGAGGTTCAACTGAAAAAAAGAGGAGCGCCTCAAAGAGATGGATTGACACAGTGGTTGCAACAATGGGCTCAAGCTTAACAATAATTGTGAGGATGGTGCAGTACCAGGTAGTGTTTCTTTCTGTTGTACCCTATGGTGACTATGAGTTGGAACCGACTACACAGCACCTAACAACAACATATCCTATAGATAACTCTTAGAAGAAAGGCCTCAGTATCTATTTCCAAAAACTCAGCCATTGAAAACACTGTGGAGCACAGTTCTACTTTGACACGCATGAGTTTGCCATGAGTCAGAATCCACTCGATGGTAACTGTTTTTTGTTTTTTTAACAGATAACCCAGGAGTTCCTGGGTGGTTCACACAGTTAACATGCTTGGCTGCTCACAAAAAGGTTGGAAGTTTGGATCCACCCAGAGCCAGAGGCACCTTGGAAGAAAGGCCTGGCAATCTACTTCTGAAATATTAACCATCACAAATCTTATGGAAGGACATTGAGTTTATGTTAATGGTGGTGGAATGATTTGAAAAAGGATAGTGAGAATTGTTGCATAACTTGAAGAATATAATCAATGTTACTGAATTACATATGTAGAAATTGCTGACATGTTGTATGTTTTGTTATGTATATTTTCACAATAAAATTTAAAAAGAAAAAAAACAACTATGGAACACAGTTCTACTCTGACACACATGGGGTTGCCATGAATTGGAGTTGACTCAATGGCAACTCTTTTTTTTTTTTTTTTTGTATAGGTAACCCAAGGTTATAGTGGTTTAAGTGGTAGAAATGGAATTCTAACTCAATTTGTCTATGCTGAACTTTACATTTTTTCTGCGTGAGGTACAGGTAGGAAGAGTAAGTGCATGGCATGGATTAAGATGTCATAAAACACTTTCCCAGCTATACCTAGTGAAGGTAGCATTTTCTATTTAGACTTACGTAGCTTGTTACTTCATGTTAACCAGGTTATGATGCATTAAGTTCTAGGTGGCATTCACAATCACTAGCTTAGACAGTGGACCCAAAGACTTTGAGAGGAAAACCAGCTAGATACCGAGGTAAATGAGAATCCACCTTGACTAATTACCACCCCAAAGGATCACCCTCTTTCCTCTCAGTTTGATTTAGTTCTGCCATAAGAATCTTCCTGACACTTATGTGAAACTCTCCTATGCAGATGAATGTGACAGTCAAGCTAATGCCCTGAAGTGAGAGTAGGAAAATGAGTTCTACCGCTGAAGGCCTGAAGAATCTTAATTTGATACTTGGGCCTTTGGCTTGATTGGGCTGTGGTGAGAGAAATGTGTTCTGTTCTGTTGTGTCAGTTTGCAGACTCCAGGGAATGGCTGGCTGCGAGGCAAGAGCTGACTGACTTATAACCAGCAAGCGAGAGCCAACACACAGCACTCACATAGTGATTGTTAACGGAGGAGCATGGCTGGCCACAGAGGCTCCCGGGGGGGAAGCCTACAAGCCTGTCAGTGCTTGTCAGTGTCACTGTGACAACTGGACACTCAGGAAGGAGCCTGTGGAAAAGAAGCAGCAAATAACAAGGCCACCTTGAGAAGTCCTAAGCTTTGAGCACCTGGGGAAAACTGTGAAGGAAAGTTGGATGACGTGGCTCGTATTCCCAGCATTAGTCCATGGGAATGTAGTGAGTTTCAATACCACAGATGAAAGATGTACACCAAAAACAATTATTGCCAGTGTCAAGAAAAAGCAAATGAGACATTCATCAGAGTTTATGTTGCCTTAGAGAGAAGTAAAAAAACCAACAAAAACAATAACAAATGGCAAAAAATAGTAGGTAGCATTCATTCTATAATTCTTCTGTGCTGGACTCTGTTCTAGGCATTTTAGGCATATTCATTTAATCTTCACAATAGCCCTATGTGGTAGGTACTATCATTATCCCCATTCTATACATGAGAAGAAAGAGACATACAGCTAGAATGAAATTAACATTAACTTCAAGAGGATTAAGTCAGGCACGAACCCAAGGAATGCATTGTTACCCACACAGGGATACCGGGTATTTTTACAGAAAGACCACTGGCATTGAGGCCAGCTAACCTTAATTTGAATCCCGGTTCCACCACTTATTAGTTGGATAACCTTGAGCAAAATATCTAGCTTCTCTAAAACTCAGTTTACCTATCTATAAAATGGAGATATTAAATACCTACTTTACATGACTGTTTGAAAAGGTAATGGGATAAAATAGGTAAGGTGCTTAGAAACATTTATGACAAATCACAGGTTCTCAACAAATGGACATTAAAGATGTTGTATCAGAGATGGCTAGGCACAGACAGTCTTGCTTTATAAGGCTGAACTTCTCTGAGTTTCAGTTTGCTCTTCTATAAAATGGAACCATCAATGCCCTCATTGTGGACTAAGTAAAAGAATCACAGTTGATCATTTGTTTTAAAGTACATTGTAAAATACCAAGTCACGTTGTGATAAGGGATAGCTTCTGATATTGTATCATCATCTTTAAAATGGGAATAAAAAGTGCTTGGATGTGAGGTCAGGCTCATGAGACCTGGATAAATAACATGTTACTCACCTAGTACAGTTTCATTCAAATATCTCCGCTCATTTCATATCAGTTCTCATTTTGAACTGACTCAGATTACTAAAGAATCAGCACCTTGGAATGTGCACACATACCTTCTCTCCATCCAAGATTTATTTTTTATTTTTATTTTTGGTTCAAGGAATTATATATAATTGCACTAGCCAGCAGTGAAACTACCGCCCTGTTAAAGATCACCTTGCAACTAGAAGTCAGTAAGACAATATTTGGCCAACCTTTAGATGTGTGGTCAATTTTCTCAGGGCAAAAAAAAAAAAAAAATGCTGTCCCTGGAGGATATGATTACACAAAGTTGTTCAACTGCACATCCTCTGACTTCTAGGAAAGAGCATGACATGTCACAGCTGAAGGAAAAGATGAGTGGGGAGCATGTGCTTTTTTGTAAATAATTCATGGCCCAGCCCTCTGTGCTGCAGCTAATTTGAGGTGGTTCGGAAGAGGCTGCTTCGGACTGTTAAAAACAAACCACATACCAAAAACCAAAAACACCCTCTTTCAGCTGGCTGAGCCGGCCACAAGCTAAGTCATCTTGATGTTCAACTGAAGAAAGACATCCAGTGTTTGTCAGCTTACTTCTTGCTGGGTTGCTAATCCCCAGATGCAGCTTTTAGAAAACCCAATGATCACACATAATGGTCTTTGGTATCCCAACCTGCTCTTCAAAACCAGCTAATGGGCTGAGTGCCTGTGATGTGGATAAAGTTAGAAGCAGCTCATTACTGGGAGAGATCATGTGCAGAAGTCTTGGTCGCTGACTTTTTATGACAGCAGCTCAAGGGAATCTCTTTCCAGCTGGTTGATAATGTTACATAATATATGATTCTATCAGTTTCAATCAAGGACTAATTAAAGTGAGGAAGGACAGAATACCTGTGAAAGGAATGATGCTTTCTCATAAAACCAGGACCTCCATAATTCTACAAGAGGCAGAGGCTCTGACTTTCAAAATACTATAGTTGAGTAAGACTACGTAGATTGTAGAATCAAGTTATTAAAGGCGGTGCTTTCAGGTTGTTGGTTGGTTGATTTTCAAAATACATTTCTTAAGAAGTATCATATTTCCTAAGGAGATTCAATGACTATTCTAGTAAACTTGTAATTAAGCTACAAATTTGAACCAGTCCACTCAGCTCCTTCTCCTTATAAAAAGTTGTAGTAACATGTTGTTGCTAGCTGCCCTCAAGTCAGCCCCTGACCCATGGGGATCCCATATATTACAGAGTAAAACTGCTTCATAGGGTTTATATTTTTATTTTTGGCTATAATCTTTACAGAAGCGGTTCTCCAGGCCTATCTTCCATGGAGCTGCTGAGTGGGTTCAAACTGCCAGCCTTTGGGTTAGAGCTGATGGCAAAGCACTTGTGCCACCCAGGTTCTTCTGTAGTAACATAAGCAGTCTTTCCCACTAAATTTTGGTTTCTCGAGGATAAAAAGACAAGAATATGGTTAGAGCTCTTTCCACAAACATCTCATACATGAACAGCACCATGAAGAATTCACAACCTTGACAATTAGAACCAAGTTTCTGAGACTGCATGTTGGGATCAATTAATGCTATGAAAAATAAAATAGAAAATTCTAGCAGCATTTTAGACAATAAAATGGGATAGGAAAAATGGAACAGAAATATCAGTAGAGGAAAGTATTATTACACGATGAATGATAATTTGGTTTTTCAAATACATACAATGGAATATTACTCAGTCATAAGAAGAAATGGAGTTCTGATACGTGTTACAACATGGATGAACCTTGAAAACATTATGCTGAGTGAAATGAGTCAGTTACAAAAGGACAAATATTGTATGACTCCACTTAAAAAAAAAAAAACAGAATAGGCAATGTAGAGAGATCAGAGTTTATTAGTGGTTACCAGAGGCAGGAGCAAGGGAGAAAAGGGGATTCATTGCTTAGGGGACACTGATATTCTGTAAAGAGTGATAGAAAAATTTTTAAAAAAATGGACAGTGGTGATGTTTGAATAACATGATGAATGTAATTAATCTCACTGAATTGTATATGTAAAAATTTTTGAAATGACAATTGTTTTATATATATCACAGTTTAAAAAAAAACCACACGTGTTTGTGTGTGTGTGTATAAAGGATCATAACGTAAAATTTTACCATAGGTTGGGATCAAAACATTTCAAATTACACTGTCTTGAAGGATAAGGATACAAGGAACATAAAAAGTAAAACCAGTTATCTAAGTGCTGATCAGCTTAGTATTATACACTGAAATTTTCTAGATAATTTGAGAAATTGAATGATCTAGTTTGAAGTTGTAACAATGTTGGTCTGTAGTCATACCCTTATAGTTAGCCAAATAAGTGGGTACCAGAAGACAGTGAGGAATGAAACAGAATAACAACAGCCTTGAAAATTAATGGACACTTAAGAAATTTACTAAAAAGTACCAAGCCTTGGTGCCACATTACCAGATGCTTAGGATGTGGATATCTGAGGATGAGCAAAGATCTCTCTGAAGGTGAGTCATGGAAAAGAATGTGAGTATTACCTGATGATGAAAAAGGATGAAATCAAATTCACATGATTCAAAAAGGAGACATGAAATAGGGAATATATTTTTTAAAGTAAAATAGCTACATAAAAAAGTAAAGCAGAAAGAGTTGTAAAAATCTTCATCATCCCCATAATCAAGGGGTTGGCCACCCACATATGTGCCAAGTGGTATAATATTGAGATTTTATAATAATTGAACGAATGGACAGAGTTAATTTGAATTTGTAAATGCTTAATCCATACTCCAAGTCAGTTTTAACTTGTCCCAATCTCTCCTCGATATCAGGTAATTCCTTTTTAATTAGAATCTCAGTGTATAAACCAGTGATAATACCATTTTATAGGTAAAATATTTAACTCATCTACCATTCATTCAATTATTTATTGAACTATCACGTTTGAGCATCAACTCTGTGCTTCCATGCTGGTATAACCTGGAGATATATTCAAAAATAAGATGCTTAACATGAGTAGGCATAACTCTCTCTCCCTGGAGAATGAAAATTTCTTGAAGGTAAGGACCTATCTTTACCTTTCCATATCCCTAATGTCTTGTATGGTTCCTGGCAATCAATAAAAATACAATCAATTAATATTTTATACAGGCATGAAAAAAGAATGCATATACAAAAGACAGTTCAGTTATAAAATCATTGAATACACGGTGACTATTGTTTTTAACTTATTATTTTTTAATTACTATTTCTAGTAATAGTTTTAAGTCTTTACTGTGATGTTTTAAACATTTTATGTACATGGTTATTTACTGTAGCAATTAATGCAATAGTTAAATATTAAAAGCAACCCAAATTTCCATTCACAATAGACTGATTAAGTTTTGAATGAGAAAGTTCTCCATGGGCTGATATGGCATCATTTCCAGAATACATTGTTAAGTGAAAAAAAATGAAGCATTTGAAGTATGGCAAATACTATGCAAGAAAGGGAAATAAATGTATGAATGCAAATAAATGAAATGTAAGAAATGGCAGAAAATGTATAAGGTGAGCATGGAACATCTTGTGTCAAAAAGCAAGGAAGTGCTCAAAATGAAATGGGGGAACATGGAAGGACACAAAAATCAACTTTGTGGTGTCTTTTGGCCAAGTATGAGAACATCTGAGCATCATAATAACAGTATTCTATTATAATGTATTAAATAATAATAATAATAAAGACCAATCAATGGGTCTGTAGTGATACTCAAAGAAATAGAGAAAACTCTTCTTGGCAGAAGAATACCTGCTGAAATACATGGAAAGACTGGTATCATGTGAAAATGACTATTTTGCAACTGCTACTATAATAATTCAGGGAAGAATCAACAGCGGATGCTAAAATCTTATTGTTAGTAAACAGAAACAAAATACTACATTCCCAGAGTAGCGTTCCCCTCCTCAATCACTAACTACAAAAGGAAGCAAATACCATTTCAGTGGAGAGGTCTGGTGGACAACATCAGATTTAGCACCAGCAATAGTCATATAACCTGACAGTATGTGCCTCCTGATGTAATGCGCTAAGAAGCATACAATAGCTCCTAATTAATAGTTTTGTAAACATTTTAAACCTGAAATTAATAATGAAAGAACAATGAAAAAAATCCAGAATATGAGACATTCTAAAGCTTACTGGCATGGACACTTCAAAAATGACAATGTCATTATGAACAAAACAAAACAAAACAAAAATATGGGTAGGGGCTATTCTAGATTAAAGGAGACCTGATAGACATAACAACCAAATTCAATTCATGTACCTTGACTGGGTCACAAATTATGAAAATAAAAAATCTACCAGATATATTTTGGAGACAATTAGAGACATTTTAATACAGGCTGTGAATTATATTATATTATGTAATAATAGTATTATGATTGTATTATAATTTTTAGGACATACATGCTAAAGTATTTAGGGTTGGAGTGTCCTGATATGTGCATGTCTGCAGTGTCTGCAGCTTACTTTCAAATGGCTTTTTAAAAGCACACACACACACACGCGCGTGTGTGTGTGTCTGTGTATGTGCGTACGAGGAAGAGAATTGGAAAATATTTAACAATTGATGAATCTACGTGAAAGGCATAGAGGTGTTTATTGCAATATTATTTCATTTATGTCTGTAGATTTGAATATTTTTTAAATAAATGTTGGAAAAAAAACTTCTGAGAAAATTCTCAAGAATGTCTTAGAGACATAAAGGCGCCTCTTAGGCAAGGATGTGATATCTGTTCATGAGAATGGTAACATAGGTGGCCATGCGTTGTGCTGGATAGAGGCTAGAAGTTAATACCATTTACCAAGCTCTCAAAGACTATCAACTGAACCATGCATGAACTTGAAGGCCTAAGAAGTCTTACATAATTCTTGTTTAGTTGAATAAAACATAGAATTATGGCCACTATTTTCCACATGGGTACTATAAGATTTAGTTGGGACCAGATTCAAAGAACAGCAGAAAATCCTGATGGTGGCAAGATCTAAAACACTTCTTATTCAACTATAGGGTCGCTATGTGTCAGAATCAACTCAAAGGCAATGGGTTTGTTTTGTTTTTTGTTAGATAAGGCATTCGTTAATCTATCCAATAAGTCATTGCTGAGAGTCTATTATATACCACGCACTATGCAAGGCACCAGGGAAATATTACAGACGATGAAGTAGTTTGTAGTATGGCAGGAAAAGTAACAGAACAGCAATGAGAAATTCTGAGTCATAAGAGATATAATCTTACAGCACCAGAAAATTCTCATAGGCTCCTTCTCTTCAGCTTCCCATATACACATATCCATTTTAAAGAGGAAGAAACTGAGACTAGATACATGAGTCACCTGCCCAAATTCACACAGCTAGTAAATAACATAACTAAGACATAGATGGATCAGATCCTCAGAATTAAAACTTATTGGTCTTTCCACTAAAGCAAGTTTTCTATACCCTTTGTGGCCACTGAGTCATATACCTGTGCAAACACAGGCCAAAAGGGTTTAAATGGCTTCCTTAATATCCCACAGATTTTTAGGAAAGAATTTCTTGTGTGCCTCAGGTAGTCATTATTTTACAGGGCTGCATTCACTACCCTCCTTCAGAGACAGTTCTCCCAACACCATGTTTACCAAACTACCAACATACCAAGGTTCTTTCCAAGACTTTATGAGTCACTTCCCGGTCAGGTGTCTCACTGTTTTATGAGAACAAATATTCCTGACAAATTCTCAACTGGTAAGAATACAACACACATATTGTGTATAGTGTAGCTACTACTCAATAAAATAAACTGGAGTGTGCTCAAGGATTGTCAAGAATGGTGAGGGTGACTCAGAGGGTGACAACCTGTGAGAACCAAGTTGAAGGAACTAGGGAAATCCTCATGCTGGAGAAGACTTGCCAGAATCTCTGAGCAAAGTAAAAGATAGTGGTCTTATCAAAGAGGGACTGGCCTCATTCTTTGCATCTCTACATTTTTTGAAACCAATGGGCCAAGAAAGTTTCTGAGAGATATTTTGGGCTCATTATAAGGAAAAATGTTCTAATAGTCTGGGTCAGCCTTAGATGCTTTGTCAGCGAGGAGAGAGGTACAGGGAAGAAATCACTGAACCTTGAGACAAGGATTAACTATTAATGAATATTAGGTCATGGGCTAGTCATTTATCCTCTCTTGGCCTTGGTTTTCTCCTTTGTAAAAGTGTGTTGTTGGAATAGCTGTTTAGGGTTACTTCCTGTTCTAAAATTTTAATTACAATTATAATAATTAAGGCATTTGTACAGAGACTGTACCACCACACGTCAGAGGTATTATAGATTTAATCATTAAATTAAGTTTACTTTAAGATTTTTTTCTAACTCTAGGGTTGAACTGATTTAACCCAAACCAGATTCTAACTCCTTCTTTAATAAGATATCAACTGAGGCATAACTGACCATTTCATATTTATCATTTAAATTTTTAAAAAACTATAGTTGAAATATTTAATGGGAGAGAAAGAGAGACAAGAGAGGGAAGAGAGAGGGAGAAGAACAGGAAGAGAAGAGAAAATGGGACATTTTTCTCTTTTTGTATAGATTTTTAGTGTGCTATAACCCTTTGGAGCCCTGGTGGCACAGTGGTTAAGAGCATGGCTACTAACCAGAAAGGTTGGCAGTTCGAATCCACCAGTCGCTCCTTGGAAACCCTAATGCGGAAGTTCTATTCTGTCCTATAGGGTCACTCTGAGTTGGAATTGACTCGATGGCAATGTTTTTTGTTTTGTTTTGTTTTAAACACTTTGGTATTCTTGGCCTAGAGTCAATTAAGATAACTTACGTGACACACAGCATGTGACTTGGAAAGTACAGCCCCAGAGAATAATTACAATTACACTAAAGTATCCCACCGATGACTTTATGAAAATCCTGTGGGTCAGAGGCACAAAGCTTTAAACCAGTTCATCCTGGCTTGACCCTTTGTTGAAAATTTGCATTTCTACCCCAGATATACTGACTCAGAATCTACATTTTAACGAGATGTATAAGATCTATGAGGATCTATAAGAATCACCTCAGGATCTTGTTAAAATGTAGATTCTGATTCAGTATATCTGAGGTGGAAGTGCAAATTCTCAGCAGGAGGGTCAAACTGGAATGAACTGATTTGAAGCCCTGCGCAGGCACCATTATTTACACAAACAAAACCTCAAAACTGGACAATGGCTTCTGCCACTAGAAACTCTACAACTGCTATATCTGTAGCATTCATACAGAAGCCACTGCTGTTGCCCTTTGTCACCTGAACTGATTTTGCATATTCCCTGCTTGTTTACATCACTGATTCTGATTCAAAGTCTAGGACAGACATGTCTGAGTGCAGGAGTTAGACATGCTCATTTCCTAGCTGCCAGGGAAGCTGATAAAATGAGTGTCTGGCATTTTCTGCTTCCAAACTGGAGGAAGGGCACCACCTCAAAACACTGAGGCTTCCCCAAAGAGAGAAAGGGGAGTCAGATGCAAAACAGCCAAAAAAAAAAAAAAAAAAAAAGCCAAATATGCATTGCAGTCATGGAAGCCAAAGGAAGCAAATTAAGAAAAACGAAATACCCAATGGTGTCAAGC
The DNA here is from genome assembly GCF_000243295.1 of Trichechus manatus latirostris. Classification (NCBI taxonomy): domain Eukaryota; kingdom Metazoa; phylum Chordata; class Mammalia; order Sirenia; family Trichechidae; genus Trichechus; species Trichechus manatus. Next base: position 33,374,336 of record NW_004443942.1, read on the forward strand.
ACTGCAGAGAGGTCAAATTTAATGAGAACTGTGATGATGCTTTTGGATTTTACAAAGAGAAATTTATTGAAAATTTTTATGAGAGCTGCTTTGGCAGTGTTGGACCAGAAGGCAGATGTGAGTTTAGAAGTAAATGCAACATGAGCAACTATCATAAATAGTGAATAAACATCCTCTGTGACTATTGATTAGTTTCTAGAGTGGTTAGATATGATATTTCATTTTCATGAACTCACAGGCAATTGGTCCTATTTCCCAGAGGTGAATGGTATGCTTAGGTTCTCAATGGGAAGAATCATTGATGAAAATGGAACTCAAGTGCCTTAAATATGAGTTATGCCTGTCACCTTGTTTATGCACTAACCAACAATGCTTTTTGAGCCCTTTACTTGGTTCTAGTTACATTAAAAATGTTATGGTTTCAGCTATCTTGGTATTGGCACATTCTCTGTAAAATACAAAACAAGGAAAGAGGATAAAATGTCATATCAGGCTGTTGGGAAACTGCAAAGCCTGTGGAACTTGCTGCTCTTTTCTAAACCACTTCCATGCACTTAACAGCTACTAGTCTTCCACTGGAGCCCTGGTGGCACAGTGGTTAAGAGCTCAGCTGCTAACCAAAAGTTCAGCAGTTTGAATCCACCAGTCGCTCCTTGGAAACCCTATGGGGCAGTTCTACTCTGTCCTATAGGGTTGCTATGAGTTGGAATTGACTTGACAGCAACGGGTTTTGGTTTGCTTACTCGTCCACGGGCTTAGCCACTGACACCCTCTCTGCACACACTAGTATCAAGAGATAGTCTCAGGCTTTTTCTTCTGTTGATTCTTCAATAGATCCTTTTCTTATTCTCTTTCCTTGTCTTCTGTCTCAGTCATTGACATTCACCCTCAACAGGGATTCAGATATGTTTCCCTTTCCTTCTTTTTTTTTTAATTGTTCTTTAGATGAAGGTTTACAGAACAAATAATTTCTTATTAAACAGTTAGTACACATATTGTTTTATGACAATGGTTAACAACCTCACGACATGTCAACACTGTCCCTTCTTGACTTTGGGTTCCCTATTACCAGCTTTCCTGTCCCCTCCTACCTTCTAGTCCTTGTCCCTGGACTATTGTGCCCCATTAGTCTCATTTTGTTTTATGGGGCTGTCTAATCTTTGGCTGAAGGGTGTACCTCAGGAGTGACTTCATAACTTAGCTAAAACGGTGTCTGGAGGCCATACTCTCAGGGTTTCTCCAGTCTCTTGTCAGGCCAGTAAATCTGGTCTTTTTTTGTGTGTTAGAATTTTGTTCTACAGTTTTCTCCAGCTCTGTCCAGAACCGTCTGTTGTGATCCCAGTCAGAGCAGTCAGTGGTGGTAGCCAGCACCATCCAGTTGTACCGGACTAAGTCTGGTGGAGGCCGTGGAAGTTGTGGTCCATTAGTCCTTTGGACTAATCTTTCCCTTGTATCCTGTTCTCTTCATTCTCCCTTGTTCGAAAAGGGGTGAGACCAATGGAGTATCTTAGATGGCTGCTTACAGGCTTTTAAGACCCCAGATGCTAATTACCAAGGTAGAATGTAGAATATTTTCTTTATAAACTGGACGATTGAGCTAGATGTTTCCCGAGACCATGGTCCCCACAGCCCTCAGCCCAGCAATTCAGTCCCTCAGGGAATTTGGATGTGTCTATGGAGCTTCCATGATCTTGCCTTGTGCAAGTTGTGCTGGCTTCCCCAGTACTGTGTACTGTCTTACACTTCATCCCTTTCCTTCTTAATCTAGAACCAGATGCAAGACTTGTCCATTTCCTAACCAGTGCCAGTAGCCAATGCCCCTGAGCTGATGGAGGTCTTGGTTTTTCCTGTGAGAAAGGTCAAGCAAACTCTTGATAAGATATGTAATTATTCAATATCTATGCTATTATTGTGTTCATTCACTTATTCATTCAACAAATGTTTTTGAGCAACTACTATGTATCATGTACTGTTCTTCCTCCTGTTGATCATTCCATTCTTCTAATTGTCATGGTATATTGCACAAAATTGGTTCTCAGTAAGTGTTCATTGAAGAAATAAACACATAAATAAATGGACTTATAAATTGAGGGACCATCTGCAATGTAAAGACTATACATAAACAGATATATTGGAAAATAATTTAATACTACAGGTTTAATAGCATAAGTAATTATATGAAATTCTTTTAGTTCACCAAACATCACCGACAAATGTGTGTTTAACAGACAGATTAATGCATTAACGAGAGGGAGACACACTCATGCATCACACTGATGCTATCAGTGTGGATGAAATGCAAGCTTGAGGCAGTCAGTGAAATTCTTGCAAAATTGTGGATGTCAAAAAGTGAAATGTCTGATGTTAAGCAACCAAAAAAAAAAAAAAAAAGGAAGTGTCTGTCAGAGCATTCAGATGAGGGTTACGTGTCTTCCACTGACAATAATAATGAGCTCAGCAGGGTCTCAAAGGTCTGAGCTCCAGGAGGAGAAACATCACTTGGGAAATAAAAGTTACTTAGCGCCAAAGAATTAAAACCAGTAACTTATCAGAATGCCAGCAATTTATTCCACATGAAAAAGAGCTGAAGAAGCAGAGTGATAGACCCAGACCAATAAAACAGGAGATACAAAACAGTGTCTAGCTATGCATGCTAACATTTCTGTAGCTGGAGCATACACTGAGTTCTCAGTAACTGCCTCCTGAATCTGAATCTGTAACTAGGGTCAGGATAGAGAATTCTGCAGCCAAGCAAGAAATCAGAATTAACAGATTGTTGTAAATTTAACAGCAAAATATCGGCATGATGATGATAACTTTCAATGATACAGACCAAACCAAAACCAAATCCACTGCCACAGAGTGAATTCTGACTCACAGTGATCCTGTAAAACAGGGTAGAACTGCCCCATATGGTTTCCAAGGCTGTAAATCTTTACGGAAGCAGACTGCCACGTTTCTCCCTCAGATAGGGTGGTGGGTTCGAACAGCTGATCTTTATGGTTAGCAGCTGAGCTTTAACCAGTTTTTAGATTGCTTTTAACCTACCTCTTCCCTCTGTGATCTAGAAGATTTGGAGCATGGACTGTCTGTGTTAACCTCCCTCCCCCTGCCCCCACAGGAAAACCTGTGAATGCTTTGTAATAGAAAAGTAAACATTATAATTTCAAATCTACGACCACTTTTTACGTATTTCCAAAGCAATAGAGATTAATAATTTAGAGCCCGGGTTTTGAAAAATAACAGATCTGTGTTAAAGACCTGGCTCCATCCCTTACCAGTTGTTTGCTGTTAATGTCTTTAAGCCTTAGTTTCTTCCTATGTAAATAGAAATCATTGTAGGACCTGCCGCAAGGGTTTATTGGGTAATTAAATGAGACTGTGTATTTGACCTCATGTCTTGACACAGTTATGTAAAAAAATGAACATAGTTACCGTTAGTCCTTTAGTTGCAACTGCAAGTAGAATTTGGCTATTACGTTGTCCGGCTCTTTTGAAAGTTGCTTAACCATTCTCTGCCACAGTTCCTTCACTTGTAACATGAGGATAATAATAAATTCTACCCCATAGGGTTATTGTGAAGTTTAAACGTTACTTAATAAGTGATGCTAGGATAAGCTGAATCCCCACCTGTCAGTCAGGTTGCCTTACTATGGTGTCTTACACGTTTCTATGAGGCTCGAAGCTATAGCACTGGTATTACAAACACCAGCAGGGTCACCCATGCTGGACAGCTTACATCGGAGCTCCCAGACTAAGACGGACTAGGATGAAAGTACTAGTGACCTGCTTCTGAAATCAGCCATAAAAGCCTTATGTATAACAGTAGAACATTGTCTGATATAGTGCTGGGAGATGAGCCCCTCAGCTTGAAAGGCACTACCAAATTAGCCACAACAATGGTCTCATACATACCAATGATCTTAAAGACAGCACAGGACCAGGCAATGTTTTCTTCTGTTATACGTAAGGTTTCCATGAGTCAGAGCTGACTTGATGGCAACTAACAACACCAGGCTATGTTGGTACCCACAGGGAAAAAGGAAATAAAACGACCCCTACATCAGACATAAAATAATACTCGTGAAGAGTGTGCTTCTTAGCTCAAGTAGATACATGAGACTAAACGGGCAGCTTCTGTCTGGAGGTGAGATGAGAAGGAGAGAGGGTCCTATACCAAGCTGGTTGAATGGACATGGGAAATCAGGGGTGGAAAGGAAGAGCGTGCTGTCACAGTATGGCGAAAGCAATTAGGGTCACATAACAATGTATGTATAAATTTTTGTATAAAAGACTAACTTTAAATGTAAACTTCCACATAAACTACAACAAAAAAAAACACGACCCCTACATCAAACTAAATAAAGGAGCACTCTATAAATGTTAGTCACTTGGACTGTTAAAAGAGAGTAATTTAATCTAATCCCTCCATCCCTTACCCCCTCTATATCTAAAGATTTCTTAAATCCTTTTACTTCTAATCCTCTTCAATTAACCATGTTCGCTCCCTTAGAAAATTGCTATAGCCTCCTAACTGACCTTCCTACGTATACTTTATTTTTTAATATAAAGAAAAATTGAAAATTATGAAACATCACACATACACTGAATAATTACATTAATATATAGCATATCATATTGTTATAAAGAGAATGTCCATATAATCAACACTCAGGTCAAGAAACTGAACATCTGCCCCTCAGTCCCTTCTTGATTATAAACCCTTGCTACTGCACTCGCCATAATTACTATATTGACATCTAAGGTAATTAATTTCTTGCTCTTTCTACTGTGCATGTATCCTTAAAGCCTGTAATTAGTTATACTCATTGAATTTTGTTTGAAATAAATCATTCAATAGGAATTATTTCATATCTGTAGTTTTGCTCAGCCAAACTGGATATGAGGTTTTGATTGGTATGCACTGGCAATATCTCTTTTCTTCAGAATACACTTCACTCTCTCAAAGGTGACTTTTGATGAACTAAAGTTCTTAAATTAATTGTGGCTTAATTATCAACCCTTTTCTTCATGATTAGTGACTTTTGTATCCTGGAAAAGGCAATGTTCCCTACCCTAAGACATGATTTTTTTTGTATTACCTTCTAAATTCTTTAGAGTTTTATCTTTCATATTTAGTTTTATAATCTATTTAGAACTGAGTTTGCAAATGGCCGAGTTTCATTATATTTTTGCTATATTTATTTAGTAAAACATTGTTCATGATACCTACTGATTAACTTTTAAATGTTCACGGGATCTAAGGTAAGCCTCATTTTTCATTTAATATATTATTTTCTTATTTGTTCTCTCTCTCTATCTTTACATCTCAATCATGCCTTGATTAATATTGACCCTCACGACAACCTTTTTTTCTATTTCATTAATTTCATTTTAAAAATTACAGATGTAATTATGTTCCACAAATTTGATATATGACAATTTAAGTATCATTCAGTTGTAAATTATTTTCATTCACATCAAGATTTGTCTTTGTCCCAAGAATTATTTATCTAGGGGTATAGACAGAAAGATAAATACAACAGTTTTCATTTTATTTTGAAATATAATCTCTCTGTGTGTGTGTACACACATTATATACACACAGAGAGAAATTATATACATATATATCTCCAATGTATGGGAATATATAGCTATATGTATTTTTTAAAAGAATGTGTTATAGCTGAATTCACTGTTGTCAGATAATATCAATTCTTTGAAATGAGCTGAGATTTACTTCATGGCCCCTGCAGATGGTTCATTAAAAAGTTCCATATGTCCTTGAAAAGACTGTAATTTTCAGTTATTTATGCACTATTCTGTATATGTTTATAAATGTGTGGTTAAGTCTATATCTTTACTGCAGTTTTTGTGCTTGTTCTATCAATTACTGTGTGATTGTAGATCTGTTTATGTCTCATCGATAGTTCTGTTATTTTGTGATTTTCTTCTATGCTTATATTTAGAAGCCATATTTATAGAATTGTTATAAATTCCCAGTGAACTGAATCTTTTAGCATTATGATGTGATTATATTTACTTCTGGACACCCTGGTGGCGTAGTGGTTAAGAGCTATGGTTGCTAACCTAAAGGCTGGCAGTTTGAATCCACTAGGCACTCCTTGGAAACCCTATGGGGCAGTTCTACTTTGTCCTATAGGGTTGCTATATTTACTTCTAACAACGTTTTTGTTTTTAAAGTCTATTTTGTATAACTTTAATATAGTTTTAATAGTCTTGATTTGAATAATAGTGTTAGATGTGCCAGTTTGCTTTGGTAAAGATTACAGGCTTGGAAACCCTATGGGGCAGTTCTACTCTGTCCTATAGGGTCTCTATGAGTCAGAATTGACATGATGGCAGGGTGTTTCTTTAGTTTATATATATTTTTTACATTTTTACTTTTTAAAATTTATCTTTTTGTTTGAGATTATTCTTGTAATAGCAGCATATTATTGGATTATAATTTTTTATTTTTTCTGTTATGGTTCTAAGTATAGTCTAATATTCTTTGTCTTTTAATAGTATTATTGGATCCTTTTATATTCAGTGCAAATATTGCTCTATTTGTTTCAATAAACCATATTATATGAGCCCTCGCTGTTCTTTTCTATTCTTTCTTATTTACTATGAATTATTAATTATTATTCTTTAACTCTTTTATAAGGGATTTATACAATTTTACTCTTCTTTTAATGAAAATAGTATAAATTATAACATGCATTCTTTGCTCATTCAAGTATATTAGTTAGGATTTGTATTTTTGTATCACATGTTAAAATTACATTAACCCTTCCTCTGACATAAACACTACTTTTGTGTACATTTAAATTCTAAGTTTATGTATGTATAACATATTATCTAAAAATGTCTATATTATATAATGTATATGGTATATAGAATATGTACATCATATTTAATATATGTAATACATATGTGTGCATGTGTGTGTGTGTGTGTGTGTGACGAAGTATTTATCCAGAATATATAAAGAATTCCTACAACTCAAAAATGTTGTTGGTGCCTCTGAGTCAATTTCAACTCATAGCAACCATATATACAACAGAATGAAACACTGCCCTGTCATACACCCTCTTTACAATCATTGCTAAGTTTGAGCCCATAGTTACAGGCACTGTGTTAATCCATCTCGTCGAGGGTCTTCCTCTTTTTTGCTGATCCTCTACTTTACCAAGCATGATGTCATGATGTCCTTCTCCAGGGACCAGTCTCGCCAGGTAACATGTCCAATGTATGTAAGACAAAGTTCACCATCCTTGCTTTCAAGGAGCACTGCTGACTGTACTTTTTCCAGGACAGACTTGTTCATTCTTCTGGAAGTCCATGGTACATTCAGTATTCCTCACCAACACCATAATTCGAATACATCTATTCTTCTTCAGTCTTCTTTATTCACTGTCAAGCTGAAAATATCATGGCTTGGGTCAGGCTCACCTTAGTCCTCAAAGTGACAGTTTTGCTTTTCAACACTTAAAGAGGTCTTTTGCAGCAGATTTGCCCAGTGCAATACATTTTCCATTTATCATGATGCTGCCTATTGGTCCAGTTGTGAGGGTTTTTGTTTTCTTTATGTTGAGGTGTAATGTAATCTATACTGAAGGCTGTGGTCTTTGATCTTCATCGGTAAGTGCTTCAAGTCGCTTTCACTTTCAGCAGCAAGGCTGTGTCATCTGCATAACACAGGTTGTCAATGAGTCTTCCTCCAGTACTGAGGCTTTTTTCTTCTTCACAGAGTCCAGTTTCTCAGATTATTTTCTCAGCATACACATTGAATAGATATGGTGAAATGATACAACCCTGACGCACACTTTTCCTGACTTTAAACCACGCAGTATCCCCTAGTTCTGTTTGAACGACTGCCTCTATCTAGTACAGGTTCCTAATAAGTACAGTTTTCTAGAATTCCCATTTTTTGTAATGTTATCCATAATTTGTTATGCTCCACACAGTCAAATGCCTTTGTATAGTCAATGAAACACAAGTAAACATCTTTCTGGTATTCTCTGCTTTCAGCCAGGATCCATCTGACATCAGCAACGATATCCCTGTTCCGTGTCCTCTGTTGAATCTGGCTTGAATTTCTGGCTGTTCCCTGTTGATATACTTGCTGCAGCCACTTTTGAATGATCTTCAGTAAAATTTTACTTTCATGTGATATTAATGACATTGTTTGATAATTTCCGTGTTTGGTTGGATCACCTTTCTTAGGAATGGGTATAAATATGGATCTCTTCCTGTCAGTTGGCCAGGTAGCTGTCTTCCAAATTTCTTGGCATAGATGGGTAAGCACTTCCTGTCTTTTTAATGACCTCTTGCTTTCTTCATGTATGATGTTCTTGATGTCTTTCCACAACTTATCTGGTTTTCAGTCATTAGTGTTCAACATATCGAATCTATTCTTCAGATGGTCTCTAAATTCAGGTGGGATATACTCAAGATCATATGTTGGCTCTCGTAGACTTGTTCTAATTTTCTTCAGCTTCAACTTGAACTAGCATACGGCAATTAAAGATGTCTTAGATGGGGTAAAAGGAGTATGAGCCTGTCTTAAAGCTGGGTTCTCTAGAGAAGCAAAACCAGTAAAGCGTCTATATGCATATATATACATATATAGAGAGATTTATATCAATTAAATTGGCTCATGCAGTTGTAGAGGCTGGAAAGTCCCAAGTCTATGGGTCAAGTGGGAGGCTTCTTCTGCAGGGACTGGCGAACCCAAGATCAGCAGGTCAGAAAACAGGCCTGTGGATCACAGGCTGCAGAGGCCAACAAATCCCCAGAACAGCACGTAAGCTGGCAGGCCACTGGCTCACAGACCGTGAAGGCTGATGAACCCCAAGATTAGCAGGTAAGCTGCTAGCTCAAGACCCAAGAATCAGAGGTCTGATGAACAGGAGCCAGCTGCAGGATCCAGAGTGAGCAAAAACTCGAGAGCCTTGCCAGAAACTCCACCTATACTGGATGCAGGCCACACCCCCCAGGAAACTCCTTTTCAACTGATTGGCTTCTCACAGCAGATCCCATCATGGAGGTGATCACATTATATCAGATTTCATCATGGAGGTGATTACATCATTATATGATTGCCAAAGTACATCATAACTGCCAAACCACCAAGAATCATGGTCCAGCAAAATAGACACATAACCTTAACAATCATAGGGCCAAAAAGATAATATTGATAAATTAGACTTTACAGAAATCTTCTCTTTGAAAAACAACTTTAAGAAAATTAAAAAAAAAATTCTGTAAACTGGGAAGAAAATATTTGCAATCCATATATTTGACAAAGTGTTCTACCCAGAATATGTAAGAACCTTTACAACTCAATAATAAGATGAGAAAAAACTCAATTAAGGAAATTGGCAAACCGCACAAAGGAAGGTATACAAAAGGTCAGTAAACACATGTAAAAATATTAACATCATTAGTCATCAGGGAAATGCATAATAAAACCACAATTAAATACACCACATACACACTTCAATGGCTAAAATCAAAAAGACTGGCAACACCAAGAACTGGGAGCATATTGAGGACCTGGAGCTCTCATATATAGCTAGTAGGAATGTATACTGGATTGAGAATATGGAAAACAGGCTATTTCTTATAAATTAAGCATACACTTACCAGAAGACCCAGCTATTCCACTTTTAGATATTCTTTTAAGAAAAATAAAAACATGTCCACAAAAATAATTACATTTAAATGTTCATGTGAGCTTTATTCATGATAGCCCACAATTGGAAACAACCCTAAGAATGGATAAAAAAAACTGTAGTATACCCATATTATGCAATAATACTTAGAAACTAAAAAAAAAAAAAAAAAAAACTACAGATACAAGTAACATGAATTATACTCAAAAAATTATACTGTACAGATGAAGCAACATATAAAATAGTACATTCAGTGTGATTCCATATTTGAAATTCTAGAACAGGCAAAAGTAGCCTACAGTGGCAGAAAGCCGATGATTGATTCCCTTAAGGCAAGGTGGAGGTCTAGGATTGACTACAAAGATTACGCGGGAAAATTTGGGGCAATGGACATGTTCCATATCTTTGATTGTGGTACTGGCTACATTGTCAAAACACTTAAAATGAGTGCATTTTAATTTCTGTAAATTATACCTCAATAAAGCTGATTAAACACTAACTACACAAAAAATATTGTTAAAATTTTCATCAGAATGATTAATGTATTTTACATCTCTGTAGTTACCAGAGGTGTATTTGCTGCCCATTCATTATTTGACCTCCTTCCATCCATTCTCAGCATCTTAACTATAACAATATTTTTGAAATGCCAATCAGATTCTGTCCTCTCCAGGCTTATATTACTTCAAAGGCTTCCCATTGCATTTGGATTAAGAATTAGATCTTTACCTGGCCCAAAGTCCCTGCATGTTCAGTTCTCAACCTACCTCTTTAGCTTCACATGGGCAACTCTACATTAGCTGTTTGGTGCTTTCCATCATTTGGATATGCCTTACACAGTTTTATTATGGGAGCCTTCTGTTGTCTGCCTGAAATTCTCTTCCTCACCTCCATCCTTCTTTTGCCTGGTTACCTCTTACTGTTCTTACAGGTGTCAGCTCAATTACCCTTCCTCTCAAAAGTTTTCCATGACTTCTTGGATTAGGTCAAATCATTCTATTTTATACTTTCATAGGATCATGAAATAAAAATAGAAATCCTATTAAGTTGGTGAGTTGACATTAAAAAGAATCATCCTACTCTAACTGGTTTTGAACCACTGAACTAGTCTCCCCAAAGTTCTTTTATTTCTAAAATTCCATGATAATTTAGTTGATTTCTGTGAGAGCCTTGCACGGAAAGATACCAAAATCCCAAAAGGATTACTGTAATTCTCTAATTTATCTCCTCTCATGTAAGTATAATATGCAATATTGATTTGCTTTATTTTGTCTTCACTGTTACACTTCAGAGTGATAATATCATCTGTGAAATGCTCACAGTACCAACCCTGTATAATAGGGAACCAACAGAGTAGAATTCAGGATTAAAAATTCCCTTTGCCTCAGGGCTATTCTCTTGAGCTTGGATCATGTGTATGAGAGATAGCAGTCTTGAATAGGGTCTTGCTATTCTATATACCCCACAATTTTCTGTTGGTAAAATATTGAGGAAGTTAATTCATTTATTACAGCTTCCATTTCCCTTCTGCATAAAATGGGGAAAATAATATCTGTATTATTAGCAACACTCAAGAATGGTTTAATAGGTTAATGAATGTGAAGTATCCAACACATAGTAGGCATTCAGTAAACAGCAATCATGAAAGAATCTGGGAGTAGAAAGTAAAGGTAAACTTTTTGTTTCCATTTACTAAAGCCTAAAGTGCCAGTAGAAAGAATCAATAAAAGCTACTTCCTCAGGTCTTGAGGCATAATTGAGTTAAAACACTCTGTCCCCATCTGCAATTCTGTTATTAGATGTCAGGCACTTTAATCAATGTGTCTTAGGCTGGCCTGCCTGCCTCCTCTGGCACATACCTCTTTAAGCAGAGACACCTACATTTGTACAAGTCAGAGGATGTCACAGCTGAGGGACTACAGAATAGATCTAGGCAGGACTGAATAGTTAGTACGTTGGGGCTAGAATTCAGCCAAGTTAATACTATATTAATTCTCTTTTAAAGCGTTCAAATCTCATTTCTGTTCCAATTTTCCATTTCTAAATATACTTACCACTATATATTCTACATATGGAAGACACAGTGTCATATAATGGTTGCTGATATAAGATATATGTGGTGTCCTAGAGGATGGTGCTCCATCATCAGAGGGAAGGGTCTCCAAGATGTACCTCAGCTGTGCCTTCAACAGCTCATTTTATTGCTCTATTAGGCCAACAGTTTCTAGTGGGTGTGATATATGAAAGGATAAACACATCTCACAGACATATATACACTCTCACATCTCCTTTGCTATAAATTGGATCCCTTGGTCCTCTGTGATGTTACATTGGATCATGAGTTGATACATAAAGCATTCTGTAAGACCTTGGAGAGTGACTGTGGCTGAGATTCACCATGCAGACAAATGCATGTGCTGATTCTAGTCATTCCAAAAAAATGACTGACTCCCAAATTCATGTCCGTAGCCTCTGTATCATTTTGTCTTTACTCCTTTACAGATCAAATGGGAACAGAGGACCTAAGACCATACTGAAACAAAGGAGATGGAGTCAAAGCCATGAGGAATACACAGAGCAATGAGGAGCTCATTCCAATTCTAAATGTAAAGAGATAGATGGAAAGGCAGCAGTTTCCATCCTGTTCCCATACACTCCAACAAATAATGACAGGTGATGTTTATTGAGTGCTTACTTTATGCTGGAGTCCCTGGGTGGTAAAAATGGTTAATGCACTCAGCTGTTAACTGAAAGGTTGAAAGTTGGAGTCCACACAGACATGCATCAGAAGAAAGTCCTGGTGATCAACTATCAACAAATTAGCCATTGAAAACCCTATGGAGCACAATTCTACTCTGATGCACGTGGGGTCATTATGAGTCAGATCTGACTCGAGGGCAATTGGCGATACAAGTTAGTCACTGTTCTAAGTACTTGGGTTTGATGAACTCTTAAATTTCTCAAAAACCATAAGAAGTAAGTGCTATGACTATTCCATTTTATTTTTGAAGACACTGAGGCACAGAGAGATTAAGTAACCTGACCACTTTATCACAGGCACTCATCCTTTTGGGCTTCATTTTTCATTCATTCACAGCACATATATGACATGCTGTGACCATCCCATTTCACTACTGATGACACTGAAAGCCAGAGTGATCAAGTCACTTACCCAAACCATCTAGCTAGTAAGTGATGAATCCTGGATTCTAATCAGTGCAGACTGCCCCCAAGGCCACTACACTTAAGCACAATGCTTCCCTGCTTCTGCAAATAGGGGAAGAGGGAAATAAAGATCCAAGATGGCTTTTATAAGACTGCCCTAATCATTCGGCATCCTGACTGCTCACCAATTCCGACCAGTTATAAAAACCTCCAGTGCCAGCCTGGAAGGGAGAAGAAGAAAAGATGTGTTTCTAGTGAAGTGGCATCAGACTTGGATTTGAGGCTTGCCTCTGCCAATTTCTAGCTGGGAGACAACAGGTTCTCTTATCCTTTGGGCTTTGGTTTCCATTGAATTAGGATTAGATAGTGTCTTAGTTTCTTAGTGCTGCTATAACAGAAACCTCCCAAGTGGGTGGCTTTAATGAACAGAAATTTATTTTCTCAGAGTTTAGGAGTAAAAGTCTGAAATCATGGTGCTGGATCTAGGGAAAGACTTCTCTGTTGATCTCCCAGTCAGAGGCATATCTAGGGTATGGCACATATGGCACTTGCCCTGGGCGCCACTTGAGGGGGTTGGGGGCGGGCGTCAAGGAGTGGTTTCTGTTCCCCATCGAAGTTTCCATCATCAGCTGTGACAGATCATTTAGCAATTTAAAACTAATTGCTGTAGGCGCTATTTTCGATAGATACGCCTCTGCTCCACCTTCTGTTCCTTGGTTCCTCACCAATCTTCATATGGCTTGTATCTTCCCCTCTTTTTGTGCCTCCTTCTGTGACTAATCTGCTCTTTTTATATCTCAAAGGTGTCTTAAGATACACCCTACACTGATATGCTCTCATTAACATACCAAAGAAAATCCTATTTCTAAATGGGATTACATCCACAGTCATAGGGGTTTAGAATTTACAACATGTATTTTGGAGGACACAATTCAATCCATAAAAGATGGTTTCTCAGGTTCCTTGGCTATACATTTTATATTTTCAGGGTTCATGAAATAATTATCATCATGGATTACACTGAACTTCCTGGAATTAGGTACAGTGGGTGCAGGCTTTCCACATATATGGAACCTCAGCTGTCTGTCCACATGAGAACGTCGTTACCATCACAACTTATCTGGAGAAAACATTGAAGTGAACCTTTTAACCCTGAGCCCCTCTGGCACCCTTCTGAATGAAAGGCGCTAACTTATCCTGGAGACTAAACCTTTGTGACAGTGGGGCAGACAGCTTGGGTTACCATGAAGGAACAGTCTTCCCTAAAAACTAGCAACCAAAGTGCTATGCTGTGACAGCAAGGTGAACTCTAAAAGGCCCTGAAAAATTGGTGAATGTATTAGCATGGGGAATTGGCCATCCTGATTGCAAATCAATGGCTCATTTGGGTACTCCCCTGACAGCCGCTGAGTGTTTTCCTTGAGACAACTCTTTAATGAGAGAAAGATATTGCAGATATGAGCTGCATGGTTTCACATAAAGATAGCAAACAGAAAGAAACCTAGGTTACCTCTCATCATTGATAAGCTGAGGCAAATAAGCCATCCTTGCAAAAATAACCGCCTCTCTCTTTTTCCTGCCACAACACAGATACTTTCTTACTAGTTAAGGTTACTCAAACTAAGTCCTGTGCTTTCAACCAGCATCCAGATTCTCAAAATTCTAATAGCACATATATTAAAACATCAGATACACATATGCACCGACGAGAAGAAAAAATGGTAATGTATTCATTAGTTCATTCAGTAATTATATACATATACATATGTATGTAAAAGGTTGACACTTTTCTAGTCATCATGTTACAAACCGATAGCACAGGGGTGAATAAAGAAGGCAGAGTTCCCATGACGAAGCAGTGGAAACAGAAAAATACATCCATGATTACATTAGAGCGTGGAAGGTGTACTGATCCATACAAACATGGGGTGCTCTGTGCATACAAGATGGACATCTTATCCCTCAGGGCAATCATGGAAGAGTTCTTGGAGGTGATGCTGCAAGCTGAGTTCTGAAGGGTAAAGACAAGATTTAGACGAAGGGAACAAAGGGCATCTCATGCAGAAAAATCGTCTTCTGAGAAGGCATGAAGATCTACAGGGAAGGATTCTGCAAGAGTTAGGAGGACAGACTGAATAACATCTCAGGATTCTCTCAACTCTAAGGTTTTATTATTTCATTTTTTAAAATGGGCTAAAAAAACAAACAAACAAAAAGCCCGTTGCCATCAAGTTGATTCTGACTCACAGTGACCCTACAGGACAGAGTAGAACTGTCCCATAGCATTTCCAAGGAGCTGCTGGTGGATTCCACCTGCCGACCTTTCGCTTAGCACCCGAGCTCTTAACCACTGTGCCACCGGGGCTCCTATCAATGTAAAAAGAAATAATATATAAAAGATAGTTAAACATATACACACACCTGGATACCAGGTCCAGCATACATTTACTTCTGACACTTGGCCTCTTCTACATTTAGCATTCTTTATCCCTACCCATCTCAGGACACGAATACATAGTGCATGACCAAGAATTTTTGTTGTTGTTGTTTCTGAAAGAGATCTTCATGCAAAAACAATGAAAAAAGGGAAACGAAGAGAATATATTTAACAAATAATTGTACAACTGATGTCTTACAAAGAGTGAGACACACACACATATGAAATAATGTAGGATGGTTAAATTAGTTATAACACACCCATGCTTTTTAACGATAAGTAGCTTTTTAAAAAGTTGTGTAATTTGTATATATTCTCATGGAAGAATATCGATAACATATGACTGAGTGAATAAAATGATTTATGAAAAATGTTGTTTAATAAGATACCATTTTTGTTAAACACACAAAAATTGTACAACTCTGTGTTATGAGCGGGTTTAAAATAAGTGTGTAAGAACATAACAGCCAATTGTTAATGATAGTTGTTAGTGCCGGAAAGATGAAGGGATGAGAGAAATTATAGGGACTTCAACTTTTTAAAAGTTTCATGCACCTCATCTCCTTTGCAAAATTATTTTAAAAATTTGTTTAAGTATAAAAAATACGATTTTCATTTGTTATATGCATTTTAGGTTATAACTGTGTACTTATGTTTTACATATACCTGTGTATAGACATCCATCACCATCTGTTACTTTTTTGTACTATAGGGCTTATGTCTGTGATTCTGAAGCTATGCTACCTATATGTCAAATACCACCTACGGTGGACAGGTTTCAATGGAGCTTCTAGACTAAGATTAGGAAAAAAAGCCTAGAGATCTGCTTCTGAAAATTAGCCAGCGAAAGCCCTATGGATCACAACAGAATACTGTCTGATACAGTGCTAGCGGAAGATGAACTCTCTAGTTTGGAAGACACTCAAAATACACAACAGCCCCAAGACTGGACTGGAGCATACCAACAACCATGAAGATGGCGCAGGACTGGGCAACGTTTCATTCTGTTACATACGGGGTCACAGTGAGTCAGAATTGATTTGACGGCAACAAACAACAATAACACACAGAGATATTATTATGTAAGATATTATGTAAGATGGACGGACAGATGATAGGAAGGGAGGGAGGGAGGAAGGAAGAAAGACAGCTTATCTAACATCTATCCAGCCATTCATCTTTATTATTCTTTTACATCTTCTGCCTAAATTCAGGTCTGCTTCCACTTTATTTTCTGTGAGCCTGCTTTAGCTTTATTTTTCCCTTTGGGCTTGTGATGATTTTTCCTGACCAGCATATCTCATTGATTCTCTGACTGGCTTTATGTGACACATGAAGGACAGGGGTTGGCGCTTTTACACCCACTGTCCACAACCCGCCAGGTCCCTGAATCCACTAGTTATTGGCCCACTTAGGCAGATTCCCTGTTGCAGTCAAGTTGATTCCGACTCTTAGCGAACCTATAGGATAGGGTAGAACTGCCCCAAAGGGTTTCCAGAGCTGGCTGGTGGATTCAAACTGTCGACCTTTTGGTTAGTAGCCGAGCTCTTAAACACTGTGCCACTTAGGCAGATAGGCCCAGCTAATTCAATGGAGCTGCCAGACAATTCACAAAAGTTCATTTAATTTACCTCTATTCCCCCAGAAACTTGCAACATTGTGTAGTACAGGAAAGAAAGATTGTCTCTACATCCGAATCTAGTCCTTGTCTGACCATGTTTAGCCTGTGGGCAAGACACGTTCCTTCTCTAAACCAGAACCAGTTGTTGAGGACTCGATTCTGACTCTTGGCAACACCATGTGCATCAGAGTAGAACTGTGCTCCTCAAGGTTTCCAATGGCTGATTTTTTGGAACTAGATCACCAGGCCTTTCTGCTGAGGTTCTTCTGGGTGGACTTGAACCTCTACCTTTTCAGTTAGCATCAGAACATGTTAACTGTTTGCACCCATAGACTCCTTTCTTCTCTACAGTCAGCTGTATAATGTGGGTGATAAGCAAAGGAGGCAATGAATGATGAGCTGTTTTGAGAAAATGGCAAGTTATACAAAAGAAAATTTTATTAGTATGTAAACTCTTGTTTGGAGCCCTTGTGGTGCAGTGGTTAAGAGCTCAGCTGCTAACCAAAAAAAAGGTCAGCAATTCTAGTCCACCAGCCACTCCTTGGAAACCCTATGGGGCAGTTTTACTCTGTCCTATAGGGTCGCAACGTGTTGGAATTGACTTGACGGCCATGGGTTTTTTTGGAGACTTTTGTTTTAACATTTAATACTAGACAAGTGACTTTTGGAGGGCAAGGTTATGACTAATACCCTTGGGAATCACTTTCAACATTTATGCAACAAATATGTATTAAGCATCAACTGTATTCCAAACACAGATTTAGATGCTGAGAATATAACAATGCAAAACAGTCATACCCTAATTCCTATCCTCATAGACTTTATATCACAGTGGAAGGAAATACACCACAACCAAAATAAATAATTAAAATATGTAGTACTGCATTACATTAATCCTAAAACATATATTGTTTTGCACACTTTTAGGATCTCTGAAAACAGGATTCAGCTTGGCTTGGTGTCATGTCCTGACATGTCATGGCTTAATTAGTACATTTTGGGTGTTTTTTGTTTTGCTTTATTTTGTTTTTCTTTTCTCCTACTCGAACTTAACAAATTCTGCATCTCATAATCACTGATGTCTAAGATTTGATAATATATGGCCTAATATGGGCGTAAAAATCAAGAAAGGGTGACAGCAAGTTCTGTAGGGAGCAGACAAATTTAAACAGGGTAAGCCATCTCTGGGAAGGTGATATTTGCGCAAAGACCACAAGTGGTGAAAGAACAAGCCATGCAGATATCTTCAGAAGATAATTACAGGGAGTTAGAGCAGCATATGCCCTGAGGTGGTTGTGGCTTTGTTGCAGAGTAGCAGCAAGGAGATCAGTGTGAAGGTGAGGATATGATCTGAGGTTGGAGAGCAGTGACCAGGGGGTCAGATAGAATGTTGTTGTTGTTAGTTCCCACTGAATTAGCACTAACTCATAGTGGCCTTATCTATAACAGAAAGAAACATCGCCTGGTCCTGTGCCATTTTCATGATCATTGATATATTTCAGTTCATTGTTGTGGTTATTATGTCAATCCATCTCATGGAGGGTTCCCTTCATTTTCACTGACCCTCTACTTTACCAAACATGATGTCCTTTTCTAGCAATTGGTCTTTCCTGATGACATGTCCAAAACAAGTGAGCCAAAGTCTCATCATCCTTGCTTCTAAACAGCTCTCTGGTTTTATTTCTTCTAAGATTGCCATTTCCTCGTGGCAGTCCACGGAGTATTCAATATTCTTTGCCAATACCACAATTTGAAGGTCTCAATTTTTCTTCTGACTCCCTGTTTCATTGTCCAGCTTTCACATGCATATGAGGTGAATGAAAAGGCCGTGGGTTGGGGCAGACATATCTTAGTCATTGAAGTGACATCTTTGCTTTTTAAAACTCTAAAAAGGTCTTTTGCAGCAGATTTGCTAAATGTAATATGCCATTTGACTTCCTGACTGCTGCTTCAATGGACATTGATTGTTGAACAAGTAGAATGAAATCGCTGACAACATCAATGTCTTCTTTATTTACCATGATGTTTTTTATCAGTCCAGTTGTAAGGATTTTCGTTTTCCTCATGTTCAGGCATAATCCATACTGAAGGTTGTAGTCTCTGACTACAGATTGCTTGGAGATTTGTAAATGATTTTAGACACTTCAGCTTCTCCTGTGAGTGAGATGGACATCATTGAAGGGTCTTGATCGAAGGAGTGGCATGGTGGCAGATGCTGATTTCTGATGTACTGTATTTTGAAGATAGAGTTTATAAGAGTTTCAGATTGAGTGAAGGGAGGAATGAGATAAGGTTAAAAGTGGGGATTGGCCTAGGATGATGCCAAGACTTTTGGCCTAAGGGTGTGTATTAATTTCCTAGGGTTGACATACCAAACACACCATCTCCTCATTTATCGATTATCTCGTTATCTGATATTTTGCACTTAAGACAATAGTAAAAAATCTACTATCCAACTACTTTTCATATTAATGACATATGTCTGGCAGTAATGAACACCAAGGTGTGAGGCAAGAGTAATGCTAGCTTTGATGGTTAAGGTTATGTATTAACTTGGCTGAGACATGATTCTCAGTGGTTTGGCAGTTATGTAATGATACAGTCATCCTCAATTTTGTGATCTGATGTGGTCATCCTCCATTTTTGCATGCCGATTTTCACATAACAACCTGGTCTTTGGAACCTAACCATGTCGATAAGTAATTAGAGGGTGTACTACAAACTGACTGGCTTACAGAACCAGAAATTTATTTATTTATTTTAACTGTACTTATATGAAGGTTTACAGAACAAACTAGTTACTCATTAAACAGTACACATATTGTTTTATGACATTGGTTAACAACTCCACGACATGTCAACACTCTCTGTTCTTGACTTTGGGTTCCCTATTACCAGATTTCCTGTCCTCCTGCCTTCTAGTCCTTGTCCTTGGGCTGGAGTGCCCCTTTAGTCTGTTTTATGGGCCTATCTAATCTTTGGATGAAGGGTGAACCTCAGGAGTGACTTTAGAACTGAGCTAAAAGGGTGTCTCGGGGCCGTACTTTCAGTAAGGCCAGTAAGGCTGGTCTTTTTGTGTGAGTTAGAATTTTCTTCTACATTTTTCTCCAGCTCTGTCCAGGACTGTCTATTATGTTCCCTGTCAGAGCAGTCAGTGGTGGTAGCTGGGCACCATCTAGTTGTACTGGACTCAGTCTGGTAGAGGCCATGGTAGCTGTGGTCCATTAGTCCTTTGGACTAATCTTTCCCTTGTATCTTTAGTTTTCTTCATTCTCCTTTGCTCCCAAAGGGGTGAGACCGGTGGAGTATCTTAGATGGCCACTCGCAGGCTTTTAAGACCCCAGGCATTACTCACCAAAGTAGAATGTAGAACATTTTCTTTATAAACTACTTTATGCCAATTGAGCTAGATGTTCCCTGAGACCATGGTCCCCACAGCCATCAGCCCAGCAATTTGGTTCCTCAGGGAGTTTGGATGTGTCTATGAAACTTCTGTGACCCTGCCTTGTACAAGTTGTGCTGGCTTCCCCAGAGAACCAGAAATTTATTGTCTTACAATTCTGGAGAGCAGAAGTATAAATCAGGATATCAGTCATGTTGATTCTTTCTGAGGATTCTAAGAGACAAACTGTTCCACGCCTCTCTTCTAGCTTCTGGTAGCTCCAAGCATTCCTTAGCTTGAAGATGTAGCATCATATGTCCTTCCTATCTCTCTTTGTCTCTGTGTATCTACTAGCTTATTATAAAAACACTAGGTATAGGACCTACCGTACTCCATTATAACCTCATGTTAAAACTAACTGATAACATCTTCAAAGTCCTTATTTCCAAACAGGATCACATTCACAGATATAGGGGTTAGGACGTCCATATATCTTTCTGGGGGATACAAGACAATCCATAATATATCCCCCCTACCAATATGTTTCACTATCCCAAAATATTTGTTTCTGCAAAATTCCCTTCTGAGGTAAGAGATTATGGATAAGAGTTGTTTTGGTAAAGAGTTTTTTCAGTACAATATGATGTTTCAATGCTTGAAAATCAAAGAAGCTGCTAGACTTTAATAAGAGATACATGCCTTACAGGTGAGGATTTTTACTTCAGACAGAAGTCTGTGTGGGCCTGAGTCACAGGTTTCCTGGAATCCTCTGCCATTCTCTCTAACCTTGAATAAGTTTCTGTCTTGGTGTCCCTGGATAACTCCTCAGAGTATTCTGAATGGTAATTCATAAAAAATTTAACCAAACCTGATTAATTCAGATCTTCCAAGCATTTGGATTTTTGTATTATTATTACATAATTTAGAGACCAATTTAATCACTAAGAGGCCAAGATATATTTTTATATATAGAGAGAGATAGATATAGATACAGGCTATATGTATATATATGTCTATATATATATATTTAAATCACAATAATTGCTGCTACTTATATACGCTCAATTCTTTGTCAGGCAACTTGCTTTAAATGTACTGTTTATATTTCTCAAAACCCTTCAAGGTAGATTTTATCATACTCATTGAACAAGTGAGAAAACACAAAATATGCAGAAGATATATGAGGACAGGTATAGCATAATGTATTCTAGTCTCCAAAGGTACATTCACATTATTGTACTACGAACATTACAGAACTTGACAGTGGCCCTGACATTGGGTAGGTTCCTGTGTCATCAAGGAAAAAACTCAGTCTTATCTAGTTTCTTTTAACCTACTGGGCGCTGCCCCAGAATATTTTATTGCATTTTCAGCCAACTATGTTTACAAAAGCAAGGAGTAGGCTCTTGCATTTAGGAAGACTGGCAACAAGGATATTTGCATAAAGCGAGGAGTGGGGTAGATCAATCCTCCAAAGACTTTATGAACTAAAAATCCTAACTCCAGAACAGGGAAGTTAATCAAATTTCACAATGCAGCAAAGAATGAGGGCTTTGGAGAATGGATCTAGACTTAAATCCTACCCCATGTTTCTCATTTACTATGAATAAGAGATTCAACTCTTAGCCCACTTCCTCATCTGTTAATAGCAGAGAAAGATACCTACCTTCTGAGAGGATTACTTGTAAATGTATGTAAAAAAACAAAACAGTGTCATAAAACGCAGCTAATGTCATTAATCTCATTAAGACAATTTTAGCGAAGCAGTTTGGTATAATAGCAAAAGCTGTGGTAGACAGAGTAATGGGCAACCAAAGATATCTACATCCTAATCTCCAGAACCTGTGAATATTTTAGGCTACATGGAAAAGGGAAATTAAAATTATAGATGGAATTAATCCTGCTAATCAGCTAACTGGAAACCCTGGTGGCATAGTGGTTAAGAGTTTGCCTGCTGACCAAAAGGATGGCAGTTCAAATCCACTAGGTGCTCCTTGGAGACATTATGGGGCAGTTCTACTCTGTCCTCTAGGGTCACTATGAGTCGGAATTGACTCAACGGCAATGTGATTTTTTTTAATCAGCTAGCTTTAAAATAAGGAGATTATTCGAGGGGTCCCAATGTAATCACAAAGGTCCCTAAAAGTGGAAAGGGGGGCAGAGCCAAGATGGCAGAGTAGTCAGACACTTCCTGTTGTCCCTCTTACAACAAAGAACCAAAGAAACAAGTGAATCAATTATGTATGACAATCTAGGAGCCCTAAACATCAAGACAAAGTTGAGGAATCAGACTGAGCGGAAGGGGGAGGGAGAGATGGTTCAGAAGCAGCGAGGAGTTGCCAGACCTGACCTAGCAGAAACTGGCACCCTGCAGACTGGATGGGCTGGTGCAAGTGGTGGGGCAAGCAGTGGCACTCAAGATGTGTTTTCCACATCAAGAGAGACTGAACGGCAGAGAGTCCGTTCAAACCTCCAGAACCAGAGAGAAATGGCACTCCATCAGTGAAAGATAAATACAACAAGCATTGAACCTACTACACAGATCAAAAACAAAAAAAAATCCTCTTTTTGAGAAATCTCTCTCTCCCATTTACCTGCTCCTTCCCTGCTCTTCTCCTGGTTCAGGTCCAGTTTCAGAGATTGCTGCACTTCTTGGGCTAGAAGTATGATCCATCACACTCCCTGAGCCATCCTCCCAGCTTTGGAGATGGAACAAATTAACAAACAGGAAAAAATCATCTGCTAGCTCCTCTAAGCTGGGAACTCAGGGCAGGCACAGCCCCTTTGCCTAGACACAAGCATAAGGGATCCACAGAGTTTTAATATCTTTCACCCCTGCGTAGACCTATGTTGGCCCATTTCAATAGCACAGACTCTCATTAGCACAGTATACCAGGGTATATACCTGAAGCCTATTTTCATCTATATCTGATATAAAAGAGAGTGGCAGATTCATGACAATTGACACCACCCTGCCCATTAAGCTGGGTCCTCACCTACCTACAACAAAGGTCTAAGGACTGGTGGCTCCACTCACTCCACTAAGCTACCTGCGACAGGGGTCCAAGAATAAGTGGTGACTCCCATTCCTTACAGCCAACAGCACTGGGTGCCCATAGTCTGGCTGCAAAACCCACCTACCAATGTGCTCTAGGGAACAGGGGCATGCCTTCTACCCAGACACTCAGGGGCAGCAGCCAGCCCTCTGCCTTGATCAGCACATGACCCCCTACTGCAGCCAGATATCTGTGCCTCTTCCAATCACCCCTGCCTCTCTAGGACTGTAGGTGAGAGCTTGTACCATATGCTCGGTGACTAATGACCTGGACACCTTAACTGAATCCACACAAGAAAAGTTAACGGACTTTTCAGTTCACATAGCTAGTAACATCTCTAGCTACCTGGAGACAGGACATGAGAGCTTCAAAGATGCCAATAATCAAACTAGCTCACATGACCAGCCTACCTGGGCATATCAAAACAAAACAAAACAAGAAACTAGGACACAGTAGCAAACATAAAATAAATAAATAGAATAACTTCTTCATGGCTGGGAGACAACAGTCAATATCAAATCACATAAAGAAGCAAACCATGATGGCTTCAGCAAGCCACCAAAACAAAGAATCAAAAAACCTTCTGGAGGAAGAGAACTTCTTGGAATTACCAAAGGTAGAATTCAAAAGACTAATATAAAGAACTCTTCAAGAAATCAGGACGGAGATCACACAACATGCAGAATAAGCCAAGGAACACACAGATTAAGCAATAAAGGATCTTAAGAAGGTTATCCAAGAGCATAATGACAAAATTAATAGGCTACAAGAATCCAGAAAGACACAGCAAACAGAAATCCAAAAAATTAACAATAAAATTTCAGGATTAGACAACTCAATAGAAAGTCATAGGACAGAATTGAGGCAATGGAAGTCAGAATTAGTGAGATTGAAGATGAAGCACTTGACACCAACTTATTTGAGGAAAAATCAGATAAAAGAATTAAAAAGAATGAAGAAACCCTAAGAATTATGTGGGACTCTGTCAAGAGGAATAACCTACGAGTGATTGAAGTACCAGAACGGGGTCGGGGGGATAATAGAAAATACAGAGAGAACTGTTGAAGATTTGTTGGCAGAAAACTTCCCTAAAATCGTGAAAGATGAGAAGATATCTATCCAAGATGCTCACTGAACCCCACACAAGGTAGATCCCAAAAGAAAGTCACTAAGACATGTTATAATCAAACTTGTCAAAACCAAAGAAAAAGAGAGAACTGTAAGAGAGGCTAGGGAAAAACAAAAAGTCATCTACAAAGGAGAGTCAATAAGGCTAAGCTCAGACTACTCAGCAGAAACCATACAGGCAAGAAGGCAATGGAATAACGTATATAAAGCCTTGAAGGAAAAAAAATTGCCAGCCAAAAATTATATACCCAGCAAAACTGTCTCTTAAATATGATGGCAAAATTAGGGCATTTCCAGATAAACAGAAGTTTAGGGAATTTGTGAAAAACCAAAGCAAAACTACAAGAAATACTAACGGGAGTCCTCCAGTTAGAAAATCAATAACATTAGACAACAACCT
This sequence comes from Trichechus manatus latirostris, assembly GCF_000243295.1. NCBI lineage: Eukaryota > Metazoa > Chordata > Mammalia > Sirenia > Trichechidae > Trichechus > Trichechus manatus. Next base: position 33,399,208 of record NW_004443942.1, read on the forward strand.
AAGACAGACTAGAATACAGGACAGAGCAACAAGATATCAACCCAGATAGGAAATCACAAAAATAAATAAAAGTTAAAACACTGAAAATAGGGAAATAGAGATGGCAATATGTAAAAGATGACAACATTAAAACAAAAAAGAGGGACTAAAATATGTAGCCATAGATCTTTCCTATGGAGAGGAAGTCAAGGTGATATAAAGAAATGAGAGATTGGCTTAAACTTAGAAAAACAGGGGTAAATATTAAGGGAACTATAAAGGAAACTAACAATCCTACAAATCAAAATAAAAAACAAGAAAAACATAAAGATTTAGCAAATATAAAATCAATAATAAGGAAAAAGACGAAAAGAAACTACATAAATAAAAATGACTCATCACAGAAAATTAAGTGGAACAAAGAAGCTGTCCACAACATATAAACAAAGACACCGAAATTACAGCACTAAACTCATACCTATCAATAATTGCACTGAATGTAAATGGACTAAATGCACCAACAAACAGACAGAGAGGGCAGAAGGGATAAATGAACACGATCTGTGTATATGCTGCCTAAAAGAGACACCTTAGACTTCAAGACACAAACAAACGAAAACTCAAAGAACGTGAAAAACTATATCAAGCAAACAACACTCAAAAAAGAGCAGGAGTGGCAATATTAGTCTCTGACAAAATAGACTTTAAAGCAAAATCCACCAGAAAAGGATAATGAAGGACATTATATAATGATTAAAGGCTCAATACACCAGGGGGGACATAACTAAAATAAATATTTACACACCCAACAACGGAGTTCCAAAATACATAAAACAAACTCTAACAGCATTGAAAAGGGAAAGAAACAGCAGGCACCCCAGTAATAGCAGGAGACTTCAACACAACACTTTCAGTGAAGGACAGAACATCCAGAAAGAAGCTCAATAAAGACACAGGAAGATTTAAAAGCTAACTTGATCTCACAGACATATACAAAACACTCCATCCAACAGCAGCCAAGTATACTTTATTTTCCAATGCACATGGAACGTTTTCCAGAATAGGCCACATATTAGGCCATAAAGCAAGACTTAATAGACTGCAAAGCATTGAAATATTACAAAGCATCTTTTCTGACCATAAAGCCATAAAAGTAAAAATCAATAACAGGAAAAGCAAGTAAAAAAAAAAATCAGTTCAGTGGAAACTGAACAACATTTTTCTCAAAAACTACTGGGTTACAGAAGAAATTAAGGACGGAATAAAGAAATTCACAGAATCAAATGAGAATGCAAACACATCCTACCAGAATCTTTGGGACACAGCAAAAGCAGTGTCCAGAAGTCAGTTTATAGCAATAAATGCACACATCCAAAAAGAAAAGAAGGCCAAAATCAAAACAATAACCCTACAATTCGAACAAACAGAAAGAGAGCAGCAAAAGAAGCCCTCAGGTGCCAGAAGACAGGAATTAATAAGAATTAGAGCAGAATTAAATGAAATAGAGAATAAAAAAAACAATTGAAAGGGTTAACAAGACCAAAAGCTAGTCCTTTGAAAAGATCAACAAAATCGATAAACCACTGGCCAAAATGACAAAAGACAAACAGGAGAGGAAGCAAATAATCCAAATAAGAAATGAGATGTGCGATATCACAACAGACCCAACTGAAATTAAAAGAATCATAACAAAATACTATGAAAAATTGTACTCAATAAATTTGAAAACCTAGAGAAAATGGACAAATTTCTAGAAACACACCACATACCTAAACTAACACAAACAGAGGTAGAACAACTAAATAAACTATAACAAAAGAATAGATTGAAAAGGTATTTAAAAAACTCCCAACCAAAAAAAGCCCTGGCCCTGACAGTTTCACTGGAGAATTCTACCAAACTTTAAGAGTTAACACCACTACTACTAAAGGTATTTCAGAGCATAGAAAAGGATGGAATACTCACAAATTCATTCTATGAAGCCAGCATAACCCTGACACCAAAACCAGGTAAAGAAACCACAAACAAAGAAAATTACAGACCAATATCCCTCATGAACACAGATGCCAAAATTCTCAACAAAATTCTAGCCAACAGAATTCAACAAGATATCAAAAAAATAATTCACCCTGACCAAATGAGACTCGTATCAGGTATGCAGGGATGGTTCAACATTAGAAAAACAATTAATGTAACCCATCACATAAATAAAACAAAAGATATGATCTTCTCAATTGATGTAGAAAAGGCATTTGACAAAGTCCAACACCATTCATAAGAACTCTCGGTAATATAGGAATAGAAGGGAAATTCTTCAACATAATAAAGGACAATTATACAAAGCCAACAGCCAAAATCACCCTAGATGGAGACAGTGTGAAAGCATTCCCCTTGAGAATGGGAACCAGACAAGGATGAGGTCCTAGCCAGAGCAATTAGGCTAGAAAAAGAAATAAAAGGCATCCAAATTGGTAAGGAAGTAAAAGTATCCCTATTTGCAGATGATATTATCTTACACACAGAAAACTCCAAAGAATCCACAAGAAAACTACTGAAACTGATAGAAGATCTCAGTGATGTATCAGGATACAAGATAAACATACAAAAATCAGTTGGATTCCTTTATACCAACAAAGAGAACTTCTAAAACAAAATCACCAAAACACAATACCATTTACAATAGTCCCCAAAAAGATAAAATACTTAGGAATAAATCTAACCAGAGACATAAAGGATCTATACAATGAAAACTACAAGACACTATTGCAAGAAACCAAAAGAGACCTGCATAAGTGCAAAAACATACCTTGCTCATGGATAGGTAGACTCAACATTCTGAAAATGTCAGTTCTACCCAAAGCGATCTACAGATACAATGCAATCCTGATCCACGTTGCACTGGCATTTTTTAATGAGATGGAGAAACAAATCACCAACTTCATATAGAAAGGGAAGAGGCCCTGAATAAGTAAAGCATTACTCAAGAAGAAGAACAAGGTGGGAGGCCTCACACAACCTGATTTTAGGACCTATTATACCACCACAGTAGTCAAAACAGCCTGGTACTGGTACAACAACAGATACATAGACCAATGGAACAGAATTGAGAATCCAGATGTAAATTCATCCAACTATGAGCAGGTGATATTTGACAAAGTTCCAAAATACATTAAATAGAGAAAAGATAGTCTGTTTAACAAATGGTGCTGGCATAACTGGATATCCATCTGCAAAAAAATGAAACAAGACCCATACCTCACACCATACACAAAAACTAACTCAAAATGGATCAAAGACCTAAATATAAAATCTAAAACGACAAAGATCATGGAAGAAAAAATAGGGACAACACTAGGGGCCCTAATACAGGGCATAAACAGAATACAAAACATAACTAACAATGTACAAACACCGGAAGAGAAACTAGATAACTGGGAGCTCCTAAAAATCAAACACTTACGCTCACCAAAAGACTTCACAGAAAGAGTAAAAAGACAACCTACAGACTGGGAAAAAATTTTTGGCTATGACATATCTGATCAGGGTCTAATCTCTAAAATCTACAAGATACTGCAAAACCTCAATCACAAAAAAGACAAATAACCCAATTAAAAAATGGGCAAAGGATATGAACAGGCACTTCACCAAAGAAGACATTCAGGTGGCTAACAGATACATGAGGAAATGCTCACAATCACTTGCCATTAGAGAAATGCAAATCAAAACTACAATGAGATACTATCTCACTCCAACAGGGCTAGCATTAATCCATAAAACACAAAATAATAAATGCTGCAGAGGGTGCAGAGAGAGTGGAACACTTATACACTGTTGGTGGGAATGTAAAATGTTACAACCACTTTGGAAATCGATTTGGCACTTCCTTAAAAAGATAGAAATAGAAGTACCATCAACCCCACTCCTTGGAATATATCCTACAGAAATAAGAGCTGTCACATGAATAGATATATACACACTCATGTTCACTGCAGCACTGTCCACAATAGCAAAAAGATGGAAACAACCTAGGTGCCCATCAACAGACGAATGGATACACAAATTATGGTATATTCACACAATGTAATACTATGGAACAATCAAGAACACCGATGAATCTGTGAAATATCTCATAGCCTGGATGAATCTGGAAGCCATTATGCTGAGTGAAATTAGTCAATTGCAAAAGGACAAAGATTGTATGAGACCACTATTATAAGAACTTAAGAAAATGTTTAAGCAAAGAAGAAAATATTCTTTGATGGTTAGGATGGTGGGGAGGGAGGGAGAGGGGAATTCACTAACTAGGTAAGAATTATCTTAGGTAAAGGGAAGGACAACACACAGTACAGAGGAAGTCAGCACAACTGGACTAAACCAAAAGCTAAGAAGTTTCCTGAACACAAACAAACACTTCAAGGGACAGTGTAGCAGGGGCAGGGGCCTGGGAACCATGATTTCAGGGGACATCTAGGTCAACTGGCATAACAGAGTTTATTAAGAAAATGTTCTCCATCCCACCTTGGTGAGTGGTGTCTGGGGTCTTAAAAGCTAGCGAGCAGCCATCTAAGATGCATCAACTGGTCCCAACTCACATGGAGCAAAGAAGAATGAAGAACACCAAAGACACATGGAAAATATTAGCCCAAGAGACAAAAGGGGCCACATAAACCAAAGACTCCATCAGTCTGAGACCAGAAGAACTAGCTGGTGCCTAGCCACCACCAATGACTGCCCTGACAGGGATCACAACAGAGAATCCCTGAAGATACTGGAGAAAAGTAGGGTGCGTAACTCAAATTACTGTAAAAAGATTTGACGTAATGGTCTGACTGAGACTGGAGGAACCCCAGAAGACATGGCCCCCGGACTCTCTGTTAACTCATAAATAAAACTATTCCTGAAGCCAATTCTTCAGACAAAGAACAGACTGGACTATAAGACATAAGATGATATTCATGAAGAGTGTGCTTCTTAGTTCAAGTAAATACACAAGACTAAATGGGCAGCTTCTGTCCAGAGGTGAGATGAAAAGGTAGAAAGGGATAGGAGCTGTTTGAATGGACATGGGAAATCCAGGGTGGAAAGGAGGAGTGTGCTGTCACATTACGGTGATACCAACTAGGGTCACACAACAATATGTGTATAAATGTTTGTATGAGAAACTAACTCAAGCTGTAAACTTTCACCTAAAGCACAATTAAAAAATTTTTTTTTAAAGTGGAAGACAGAATAAGAAGAGAAAACTAAAGAGATAGCAACATGAAAAGGACTCAGCCAGATGTTGTTGGCTTTGAAGGAAGGGGCTTCAAGTCAAGGAATGCTAGTGGCCTCTAAAACAAACAAAAAAACCAAACCCACCGCCATTGAGTCAACTCTGACTCATCATGATTCCATGTGTTACAGAGTAGAACTACTCCATAGGGTTTTCTTGTTTGTCGGCTGCTAATCTAAAGGTTGAATGTTTGAACCTACCCAGTGTCCTGGAGAATTGCTTCCATAAAGATTGCAGCAAAGAAAACTCTACGAAGCAGTTTTATGCTGTTACACATGGGGTCACCACGAGTTGGGATGGACTCAATACCAACAGGCAATCTTTACGGAAGCAGATTGTCAGGTTTTTCTCTTACAGTGCCACTGGGTAGGATCAAATTGCCCACCTTTAGACAGCAGCTGATGGCAAACCGCTTTCGGCACCCAGGGACCTTGGGTGGCCTCTAGAAGATGATAAAGGCAAAATAATAGATTTTTCACTAGAGTTTCCAGCAGAAATGTAGACCTGCTGAGACTTTCATCGTAGCCCAGTAAGAACCATTTTGCACTTCTGATCTCCAGAACTGTCAGATTATACATTTGTATTGTTCAAGCCACTAAGTTTGTGGCAATTTGTTAGCAAAAACAGGAAACTAACACAAAAGCTAAGAGTCAGAGTGCCTGGTTTCCAATTCCTGCTCTGCCAGTGATTAGTCCTATTATCTCAGAGAACTTTGTTAACCACTCCTTGTTTCATTTTCCTCATCTGAAACGGGAATGACAGTACTAGCTCGCTCATGGCGTCGGGGTACTAAAGGAGTTAATTCATCTCTTAATCATGTAGAACAGTGTTTGGCTCGTGGTAACTATTTAATAACTACTAGATATAAACACTTCCTTGGAGACCAAAAATAATAATCTCATTGATAATTGTTTTTTCATTGTTTTTTAGTGCTATAACATCTTCCATAAGGTGCCCTGGTGGCGCAAGAGTTAAGCACTCAGCTGCTCACCGAAAGTTGGTGGTTACAACCCGCCCAGTGGCTCCACGAGAGAAAAGAACTGGTGATCTTCTCCCATAAAGATTACAGCCTAGAAACCCCTACAGGGCAGATCTGCTCTGTCAAAGGAGTCACTATGAGTCAAAATAGACTGGACGGCACCTACTAACAACATGACAAATCTTAAACATCTACATTCCTAAACCATTTGTTGTGTAAACTTGAAGAATAGTTAACAGAGTACAAAACTCACATCCAGTGATGGAAATTGAGGTCATGCTGGTAGGGAGAGCAGAGGCAAGGGAAAAGAGGGCCCTCAGCTGTGATAATGAAGAAGAAAGGAAGGCAAGTATATAAAGAACTCACAACAATGGCAGGCCAGTTGCCATTTTGAACCTAACATTTTATCACTTTTTCTTTTAAAGAACAATCCTGTTGCTTTCAATCATGGGTGTGGAGAATGCACATAATTATTTGGCATTTCAGAGAAATAAAATTTAAAAGAGCTTCTAAAGTTATCCATTCCTCTTTTCTAAACTTGAAACATCAGAAATAGATGTCCCTGGCGTGATAACACACTGAAGTCATTTTGAAAGAAAATTAGAATTTCCATTCCTCATTTTCCTTTCTCCCCAGTAAGGTTCCAAGCAGATGGGAATATCAATTTAGTTACTTGACATTTACAAGCATAAATGACTTAAGCGCTCTATGAACCCCTCTCATTGAAGCATATTTGATAACATCTGCCCAACATCTTACATTCATATCAAAGCCAAGTACGATTTAACAAGAAGGGAATGGCTAGAATCCAGAGCCCTGGGGTTCCATCTTTGGTCCTGATACTGACATAAGTAGCAGTGCCTAATGACAAATAACGCTTGTTATTTCATGGATGTTTTAATTATGTTTACCCTATATAATATGTAATTATTAATACTAAGAAGTTAGAAATGCAATATGTAATATTTTTTTAAAAGAGAAAATAATACTGCCCATGAGCAAGCTTTCATTCTAAACTCCAGGGGAAAGAAAATCTATCTTACTTTAGATTACATTAGAGAAACTGCACAAATATTGGATACTATGGCTAAGAGCCTCATTCTTATAGATGAAAACTTCCTTTACTCTCTTTTTTCTTTTTTACTGGACGTTGCCATCGTTACTGAAAATTCAAATTCTTCTTTTATGTAATAAATTACAGTATTTAGTTTATGATCTTACCTCACTAGTTATCAGTCTCAAGTCAGGAACATAAAAGAAATAGTCTAATCACTCTCTTTTACAGTGTCCTTTTAAAGAAAAGAAGGGGAATGTCATCCCTAAGGCATTTAGGAAGACTTATTGGGCAACCTCCAACAGATAACAGCAATAAAACAATTAGCCACATTTATCAAAATCACTTGAACAAATAGGGAGCAAGAATCTCCAGACCTGGCATTCACATCTAAGTGGAACATAAATCTCTCCTGATAAATTGTATTTGGATATCGGCTAATGAAGAGCTTTAACTCCTTTAGAATTGTCCTTTCTTGGTATTATATGTGTCCATTCATTCTCTGTATCTTGTAAAACTATGTAGTCAGTACTCAATAAACATCTGTTGAATGAACAGGTAGATTAATTTATTTACTAATATCATTTTCCTCTTCTATTGTCCTGGCTTGTAAGATTAAGGAATTTTCTGATATATGTGGTCTCACTGGAATTCAGTTTTTTTACTCTGTTACTTAAATAATGATAATGAAACATGGAATTCTAGAACTTGAAGTGACCTTAAAGGTCAATGGATTCAATATCTTGATTTTCCAATTTGTAGGATGATTTTAGCATTTCAGGGGCCCTCAACAAGTCATTTAGTCAAAACACTTCATGAGAGATGGGAATCCATTCTATGCACTACACCTGAACTAAATGGCAATGTTTTAGTTCACGAAACTGATTTTACATTTCACTGGCTTCAGAAAATATATATATTTATAAAATATAACTCTGGAGGTACCTATAGCTTACTAATTGCTGAGTATTTATCTAAACAAGGGGTATCTATCTATCTATCAGGCTACCTACCTATCTACCTACCTATCTCTATAATCTTCTTAGTCTATAATTAGGATCAAAAAGATGTTAAAGAAATGAGATTTTTTGATGCAAGAAAAGGGGAAAAAATCCAGTGTTCAACCTACGTGGAGGTAGAATGTTATGCTCTGATACTATTAATTTATCTGTGATTTGAGATACTCAAATAATTTAAAATTACATATTTGCTTGGGATTTTCTTCTCGAATGTCTCTAGGATACAAATTCCATAAGCACAGAGACCAAAATGGATTTACTATTCACAATGCAAGTGCATTGACTAACACCTAGTAGATCATCAATAATTAAATTAAAAAAATGAATTAAAGGAGTAATTAAAGGACAACTTGGATATTTTACTAGTCATACCTGCTGTGAGATCAAGGGGCAAAAAAGAAGGCAGAACTAGAGCATCAAGTGAGGGAGAAAAAGTCAGGACTGTGGGCAGGAGGGCTTGTTTTGTGATATGTGGTATATTGATATGGTATAAAGACCACATAAGGAATAAGGAAGACCAGAAAAGAATTGACACCTTTGAGTTGGGGTGGTGACGAAGAATATTGAATATACCATGGGCTGCCAAAAGAATGAACAAATTTGTCTTGGAAAGTACAACCAGGATGCTTCTTAGAAGCAAGAATGGCAAGACTACATCTCACATACTTTGGACATGTTATCAGCAAGGATCAGTCCCTGTAGAAGAACAACATGCTTGGTAAAGTAGAGGGTCAGCAAAAAGGGGGAAGACCCTCAATGAGATGGGCTGACACAGTGGCTGCAACAATGGGCTCATACACAGCCAACAATTTTGAGGATGGTTCAGGACCAGACGGCATTTCATTTTATTGTACATAGGGTTGCTATGAGTTGGAACTGACTCGATGGCACCTAACAACAACAACAAAGACTTAGGACCAAAGCAAGTCATATCCTTTATGTTCTAATTTAAATCTGTCTCCTTCCATCTGACTTATATAGCTTTGTTGTCTTTAAATGTCTTCCAACAAAAACTTTCTAGTAGTCATTTCATATTTTACTGTCTACCAACCATTCTCTCTGCTTCTATTAACTGCATACTGTTTGCTTAGGAGGTTGCTTGCATCTCACCATCGGATTCAGTTTGGAAGACTATCATAATACACTGCCCGTCCATAACTAGAATATGTTAAGATGTCCCAAACTTGGAAAATTATGTGCTCTTTCTCTGAAAATTGACAACAGTGACCAAAAGACTGAAAAATGGTTGGAGTGGATTAATACCAAGGATATACCTGAAGACAATATCCAAAAATTTCTGCAAATTGTATACCCAAGACTTCTCTGGTTCTCCAGCCTTCCTTTATATTCATTCTCTGTATCTTTCCAGCAACTACTTTTTCTGCTTATGTTAGTCATAGCCGGTTTTTGTTGCTTACAACCAAGACACTTTTAATGGCTGCAGAGCTCAATATTTGCCTCATGAGCAGGCTGCAGGTACGGGCTTTAGAATATCCATTTCTGGGTTTAAATATTTTGTTTGGTCACTTACTGATCACATGATCTTCAGCACATCCCCTGTCCAGCTTCACCTTCGGTCTTCCCATCTGCAAAATGGAGATAAAAGAATTTACCAAATAGCATTGGCAGGAGGACTAAATTAAGAGATGCCTGTGCTGTATCAAGCATTTAATAAATGCTCAATAAATGGGTGCAGGCTAATAAGAACATCAAAAGTAGAAAGACTCTACATAGAAATATTGTAATCTAGGAAGAATTAACTATAAAATTGTCATTTCTCCAAGAGTTTCTATGAAGGGCTTTTGTAAGAAGTGTAAGTCAGGTATTAATACCTCATTTCCTTAATTTTAAAATGCATTTTTTTTTTTTTTAACATTTCCTACATTAAGATTCACCTGCTGGTCAATGTTTTTTTTTTTTTTTAGTTTTCTTAAATTGTATTTTAGATGAAGGTTTACAAAACAAATAGTTTCTCATTAAACAGTCAGTATACATATTGTTTTATGACATTGGTTAACAACCCCACAACATGTCAACACTCTCCCTCCTTGACCTTGGGTTCCCTGTTACCAGCTTTCCTGTCCCCTCCTGCCTTCTAGTCCTTGCCCTCGGGCTGGTGTGCCCCTTTAGTCTCATTTTGTTTTATGGGTCTGTGTAACCTTTGCATGAAAGATGAACCTCAGGAGTGACTTTAGAACTGAGCTAAAAGGGTATCTGGGGGCCATACTCTCAGGGTTTCTCCATTCTCTGTTGGGCCAGTGAATCTGGTCTTTTTTTGTGAGTTAGCATTTCCTTTCACATTTTTCTCCAGCTCTATCCAGGACCCTCTGTTCTGATCCCTGTCAGAGCAGTCAGTAGTGGTAGCCTGGCACCATCTAGTTGTGCTGGACTCAGTCTGGTGGAGGCCGTGGTAGTTGTGGTCCTTTAGTTCTTTGGACTAATCTTTCCCTTGTATCTTATTTTCTTCATTCTCCCTTGCTCTCTAAGGGGTGAGACCAGTGGAGTATCTTAGATGGCTGCTCACAAGCTTTTAAGACCCCATACGCTACTCACCAAGGAAAAATGTACAACATTTTCTTTATAAACTGTGATATGCCAATTGAGCTAGATGCTCCCGGAGTCCATGGTCCCCCCAACCCTCTGCCCAGCATTCAGCTCCTCAGGGAGTTTGGATGTGTCTATGGAGCTTCCATGTGCTGGTCAATGTTTTTATTTAACAAATCAACATTCTTTTCTCACTTTTACTTTATCCTCTCAAAGGTCTTATTAAATTGGCAATGCAGCTTATGATCAATAGGGTCCTAAACTAGGAAGGATGGTGTTATGGATTGAATTGTGTACCCCAAAAATAAGTGTTGTAAATTCTCACCCATTATACCTGTGGTTATAATTCCATTTGGGAATGGGTTTTCTTTGTCATATTAATAAGGCTGTATTATTGTAAGCATAACAACGATTGTGAGGATGGTGCAGGACCAGGCAGTGTTTTGGTCAGTTGTACACAGGGTCGCTATGAGTCAGAAACAACTCAATGGCACCTAACAACAACATTACTGTAGGGTATGTCTTAATAAGTAAATCTCTTTTGAGATATAAAAGAGCACATCAAGCAAGCACAAGCAACGGAGAACATGCATGCCACATGCTTGCCAAGGTATCTAGAAACAGAAGCTGAAAAGAGACAAGGACTTTCCACCAGAACGGAGCAGACAGAGAGCGAGCCTTCCCCTAGAGCCGGAGCCCTGAATTTGGACTTCTAGCCTCCTAAACTGTGAGAAAATAAATCCCTGTTTGTTAAAGCTACCCATTTGTGGTACTTCTGTTATAGCGGCACTAGATAACTAAGACATACAGTAATTAACAGGAGTGGGTGGTGAGTCACCTATGCTCAGAACATGGTGTGAGGAGTCTCATCTATTACACTCTGTCTCAGCTTGTAAGACTCTTACCCAAGCTTTGTGAAGAAAGCAGTTTGAGTCATCTCACCTCCTCAACTCTTTCCTTGTGCTGACCCTCCACTTTTCTAGAATAGAAACACAATTCCGATCTGTTCACCAAGGGAGTTCTGTCTTCAGCCTTCTGTCGTTGTTAACTATTGTAGTAAAAGTTTGCTTTCTGCTGGGATTGCAGATAGCTGCTAATTAAAGTAAATGCTTACTGATCTATCATTTTTCTTCATGATTATCACCTGTACAATTGTGATCTTAGAGAAGAGAACAGAAAAGTGCACTCCTGCTGAAGCTGAATTCTGCTCAGCACTTTACGAGCAATGCTAGCATTTACTTGGAGGCATCGATTTTCCTTTAGGTAGACAGGGGTGCGTGGGCATATCTTGTCATTTGCCAAGTTGCCTCAGTTTACCCACTTATTAAATCAACTAAACGCTTGCTAACGTGTAGAAAAGATAAGAGTGATCGATTAATAGTTCTAAAAAGGCCTGGAGCTCTAGGGACAACAAGCAATAAAAAGACCCAGTGCATTGTTTTGTTGGTGTGTTTTATTAATGTTGACTGAGGGGTACTGAGCCAACCAAGCACACAGTGTTGTATCGATTTTCAAACTAAGCACTTAAACTGATGCATCAACGTTAAATCTAAACATAATCCTGTCGTGGGAAATAAAACATAATCTCCCTCTTCCTGCCAGGTTTCTTTGATGCAAGTTTATGTGAAGCATGAGGGCCTTCATCCCATTAACGTCTGAAGTTGCTCAATATAGGGCAGGCTGCTGGGCCAGCTCCTGGCCAAGCAATCTTAAGAATTTATTTGAGGGTTTTCAGAACCATGTGATTATTTTTCAAGTAGGGGGGAAAAAGAAGCATGAAATGATTTAGAGAGTGGTAATTTTGGAGTAATCCAGATGTGAATCCCAAACCTTGACCTTCCATTTGCCAGTTACTGGTCTTACACAAGTTACTCAATATCCCATAATCTCAGTTTCCTCATCTGTGAAATGGAGATAATCTTACCAACGGCCCTGGACTGACGTAAGGTTTAAATGATGTATGTATGTTAAACACTTGCCTGTTACTTAGAGGGCAGTAAACATGTGTTTTAAAAGCAGGCTAGAAGATACTGGCTATGCTAGAAGTACGTTCTGTATATTACAGATGAATTGGCATTGAAATAAAGACAGTCATGGGAGTCCCTGGGTGGTGCAAGTGGTTAATGAACTTGGCTGCCAACCAACAAGCTGGAGGTTGGAGTCCACCCAGAGGCACCTGGGAAGAAAGGCCTGGCAATCTACTTCTGAAAAATCAGCCATTGAAAACCCTATGGAGCACAGTTCTACTCTGACACACATTGGGTTGCCATGAATTGGAATCAACTCAACAGCAACAGGTTTAGGTTCCATGAACACAAAGGAAAGAATATACTTAATCCTTAAATAAGCCAGAAAATTACAAAACCCTTCTAAACAAATAATTTCTTTTATGAGGATCAGCACAAAGCTGGTTCCTATGAGGTGGAGGTTAAAGATGTCCCAAATGTCCAACTTTTCCAAACTACTACCATACCACTCCATCATCTCTAACATCAACTACTACCTCTCCCCTAAGTACTCTCCCTTCTGTCTTTGGGTTCCCTTGTTCTCTGCAACATCTCACAGAACTCACAAACTGTATAAAGGAAATGGCTCACGTAGCTGTAGAGGCTGACAAGTTCCAAATTCATGGGTCAGGTATAGGCTTCTCCTTACCTATGTGGCTGCAGGAGCTAAGGAACCCAAACCAGCAGTTCAGACCACAAGCTGCTGGCTCACAAGGTTGTGGAAGGTGGTGAATCAGGTCACACAATAGGCCACCGACCCAGCGGGCTGTGGGGCAGGAGAATCCCAGAATTGGCAGGGCAGACAGCAGGCCTCTGGGGAGGTCAACTGATCATGAACCGGAGGCAGGATCCAGACGCATAGAGAGAGAGCCTGGCCAGAACACATACTTATATCTTAGATGCAGACGACACCCCAAGGAATGTTGTAACTTAAATGGGGCTTGAGTCACGCCCTCCTGCATGGCTGCAACCCACCTTATACCAATCCTACCTCATCAGCATGTAGAGGTCTGGATCCACAAGACATAAAATGGAGGACAACCACACAATACTGGAAATCAGTATGACCTAGCCAAGTTGACACATAACCCCAACCATCACAAGTTCCATATACCTTATTTGCATAGTTCCACTCAATCATTGTGTGTGAGTCACAAAGATCATGGCTAGAAGGGCCATATTAAGTAATTCATTGCACCGCATCTCCCAAACCCACCTTCCTTTTTTTCATCAATTACAAAATTATAGTCAATATAATGATGTTGTATTATTTTTTCAGAGATATTTTTTCAATTATTAACTGACTGTAGGAAATTGACTTTCATGAGTCTTAGTCCCAGAATGTAGTATATGTGGCAATACCAAATAACAGGTTGAGGATGGAAGTGAGAAAACTAGGCATGAAAAATTCAAAAATAATAATATAAGATACTGAGAATTGTTAAGTAAAGACAAACAAAAAAGGGAAAAGGTGTTCAGAGTTTTCTGTTTTACCTAGAGGAGGCAGGGAAGGTCTCTTTGGAGACAGGCTCTTGGAATGAAGACCTGAGGAAGATAAAGAACAGGGCTGTTGGATTTTATTCCCTAAAGATATATTGAAGTACTAACCCTTGTACTTGTGAATGTGATCATGTTTGGAAATAGGGTCTCTGAAGATGTTACTAGTTAGGTTAATATGAGAACATACTGGAGTAGGGTGGGTCCTAATCCTATATGACTAGGGTCCTTATAAAAAAGACACACAGAAACAAGGAGATGGAGGGAAGACACCATGTGACTATGCAGCTGAAAGTCAAGGAACACCTGGAGCTACCAGAAGCTAGGAGAGAGGCATAGAACAGATTCTCCTTCAAGCCTCAGAAGGAATCAACACAGCCAACAGCCTAATCTCAGACTCCCAGCCTCCAGAACTGCGAGGCTTTAAACATCTGTTCTTTAAAAACATCCCCTTTGTGATATTTTGTTACAAGAGCCCTCAGAAGCTGAGTCAAGAGCCTTGTGGATATCTGGAGGATTGCTCTTCTGACAGAGGAAGGAGTGTATGGGGCTGGACCAGGCCATTCAAGAAACAGGGAGGGGCGGCGTGCCTGGGGCATGGTAGACAGGGTAGAGAGGCTGGAGTGCCAAGGGAGAGACAGCCTCAGTAAATAAAACAGATTTTGTTCTACATTTACAGTGACGAGACGGGTCAATGGAGGGTTTCAGCAGTAGAGAGATGTGACCTGTCTACTCCAGGGGTTAGTTGTTGCTGGAGTTTTGGAAAATCATAGTGGGGCCACGTTTTGCCCAAAGTGGCAGAGCTGGGACTGGTGCATGTTTTCTATGCTTCTGCACACTTACAGCAATGAGGGGAATATGTCTATACTGGCAGGGTCAACAGTTAGAAATGAAAAGATGGTGGGAGAATTGATACCTTTGGAAGAAGTAGTCACTATTTTAGGGCAATAAGACAGCACTCACTTATTCTATCAAAAATGTAAAGGTCATAAAGGAGTGGTTAAAGATATTGTATCACCCTTCCCACTATTTATGACACCTTGCAGTGAAGCTTCTAGGATTAGCTTTGAATTTTGGAGTATTTTACTACTAATTATGTATTTATCCTTGAGGGCAGACACTGAATCTTAGCCATTTTTGTATTTCTAGCACACATTATAGAATCTGACACATTAGACAAATTCAATAAATGCTGACTAAATTACTTCATCATAAAGACTACCACTTGTACATGCACTACTTCACAGTTGATAATTCAATTGCTTTCACATTTAGGATCATCTCATTTGATCCTAAGAGCCCTGGTGGTACAACGATTAAGTGCTCTGCTGTCAACTGAAAGGTTGGCAGTTCAAATTCACTCAATGGCTCTGTGGGAGAAAGACCAGGAAATCTGCTCCTACAAAGATTACAGCCTAGAAAACCCTATAGGACAGTTGTACTCTGTTACATGGGGTTGCTGTGAGTCCAAAATAGACTAGACTACACATAACAACAACAAAATTTGATCCTGAGCATAACCCAGAGAGAACAGATAGGACAGATCTTATTATCCCCGCTTTAAAGAGGAGATAGCTGAGGCTCAGAGAGGGTAAGCAGCCATCCAAGGCCACATAATTAAAAGTGGCAAAAGCAGGGCGTAACTCTAAATTACATTATCTCTTGCCAGGATCCTATGCCACCTTTGCCACATGTCCTTCCAATGCTTACTTCCTGAACTAACCCTTAACTCTATCAGTCTATCTCCCATGATTAATCCCAACTAAAATCTATCCATCACATCTCATGCATATGTAACGGATAAAGGTCAATGCATAATAAGATGCTCTAGGTATCCAGAAACAACTGAAACAATGGTGCAGATTAAGGGCCTGGGTGTATTTTCAGATGTTAGCAATGCACATCTTTCACTTTATTGTGTCAGAACAAAGATTCTTCAGAACTAACTGAGCATAGTAGACACTGAATGAAAACTCTAATATGACAGACTGCCAACTGTCCAGAGTATTCATCCACTAATGCAATGATTTAGAGTTGTGAAAAGGCCTCTCAATTTACTAGCAGATAAGAGACTCAATTATATGTCAATATCTTGATCATTCATTTTGCTCTTCCAAAATTGTACATTTTCTTCTCTATAGTTTTTGTCAAACCTCCCCAACCTACATCTCTGACCAATTTCCATTTCTAGAAATCAAGTTGGTTTCTCCCACTGTACACTTACATCCTACCCTTTAATAAACCTTAAAAAGTGCCGAACTTGCTCTTAGTTTACAGTTCAAACTCTGGGATATGAGACTGATAGTGGAATGAACATTTAAGCAGCTTCAGAACTACCGAGAATCTCTGGAGATGGAGTCATCACCCCATCTGGTCGCCTCTTCCCCTCCATCAGTGACTCCTGGGGTCTCACTAACTTATTTGCTATTTCAAAATTGAAGCAATTGTGCTAACACTAAGGGCATCACTCACTGCCACCAAATAAAAAAAAGGCAGCAAAAAATGTGCCAATGTCAGCATGCGATCAGGGTCCAAAAGGGAAACAGATGCACAAATGATTCATCATCATCAATAGAACCTGTCAAGATGAAGTGGAAAGGGAAAAAAAAAAATCAGAAACTCCCTCCAATGTGCTAATGATACCACTGTCTGAGATTGAAGGGGAGTACAATGCTCCCAATAACAATTAGATTTTGCTATTTGATTTAATTTTGTAAACCACTCAGCTCAGAGGGACGGAGGGAGAGACTCATTATATACTTATTTAGCACACACTTACGTAGCATTTGTTATGTGCCTTATACTGTACTATGGGCTTCATAAATATTCAACTTATTTAAGTATCAGAACTTCTTATCAGTTTCCTTTCTGTTCAGTTTCTTCACCTTCTCTTTTTTCCTTTCTTTATCTTTATTATGCAATGTTTAATTAAAGGCTGAATTTGCCAATTTTAGGCTTCGCTATAAAAATAGTTCAGCCCCACTCTTACTGTGAGGGATATTAAGGAAAAAGTTATCTAAAATGTATCTATTTTTATCATAGATTTAACAAATTAATTCTAAACATGTCACTAAAAAATCTCATCCACAGGAACTTAGCAATTTTTGCTGAGAAAAAATGACTTCAGCTTTAGGGAAATCTTGTTGTTCTCATTCTCTATATATTTACATATTTGTATATTTGCATATTTCTTGTACTACCAATGAGGGAAAAAATGTTGTCCAAACAAAGTTTAGAAAGAGTCCTGTTACATAGAACAAGGCAACAAATACTCACCACCCCCCAGTAAATAACTGATTCTACTAGGCACCGATGGGAGGAAAAGTAAGTAATGTGTGTTTTTTCTCTTCATCTATTGAAATCATCATTTGTTTTGAGTGGTAAATAGAAAAGAAGTTAAAAAGAAATAGTGAGGTAGAAAAAGGCTGGTCCAACTTTGCTCCCCAACCTGTGGAAAAATGGCTTGATACTGAAAATGAGACAAGTCAATTAACAAAAGTGCTAGATTTTGTAGAAGACTTAGCTTCTCAGTTAATGTGTCCTCTGTTGTGGTGAAATTTGAATACAACAAAATGACTGTTTTTCCTGTTATTTCTGTGAGATAGTGTGGGGAGGGGTTGAGAGAGTTTGTAAAGCTACACCACTGTAGCAGAAACTGCTGTCTTCTTTTACAGGAATGTATTGAATTGCAATGACACAGCTGACAAAAAGAGTTATGTCTTTTCATGAGCTTGTGTTCTTTATTGCTCACGTTAGCTCTTGGGGAAGAAAAAAAAAAGAACAGGTGAATTCAACAGGCTATAAATCTTCCCTGACATACAGTATGAGATTGTGTCCTGGTAGTAGAGAAGGCAAAAGGGACATAGAGCTCCTCCCTACCATGAATGGAGCACATATTGGAAAGGAAGAAGATGTTACAATACTGAGGCTCTGATCTATCCTTCTCAAAATGAATTTCTCCTTTTGAAGTTGTTGTGTGGTAAGGATGAGCATGAATCAATCCTCAAAATGTGGAGATTGATCCAATTCTCATATTCCCACTTCTCCATTTTTGTCACCAGCCATCCCTGCAACACTCTCTCATTCTGTCTGTCTCCCTCTGACCCTAGGCTCTCAGAGCTAGGTCAGAACCCAGTGTCCTTCAGACTACCAAATATGCAGATGCTAGCCGCAAGTTTGGGGAGTCCATAAGACACCTTAATCTTCTGGCCTATGGCTACAAATTCGGAACTGGTTTCCCACTGCCACTTCAGGATGCTAGTCACAAGCTCGGGAGTTCACATGACACTCTTACTTTCTGATCTGCTGGTTCCCACTGCCTTTTTGGGTTCAATAATTTGCTGGAATGATTCAGAGAATTTCCGGAGAATATATCATACTTATAGCTACAGACTTATTACAACCAAAAAGGATACAAAGGAAGAGACGCATAGGGTGAGGTCTGGGAGGATTCCCAACATGAAGCTTCCATACCCCAAGGGATGTACTACCCTCCCAAGCGCAGATGTTGTCTTCAAACAGGAAGCTTTCTGAGCCTTGGTGTTTTGGGGTTTTATTGACCAATCCTGCATCATATGATAAATCATACCTCCTGGGGCTAGTTGATATCAGCCTCCCAGGTGAATCTTTTATGGTATGGCCATCTCCCTCACCCCTTGCCAGCACAAATTATCAGGTGTGGCCTGAAATTCCCAGACCAATGAATCCCAATTCCTCCAAGCGTTATTTCTCCAGAGCCAAAAGCAAAGGCCACTTTACTTAGGGTAAGCCTAGGTCTTTATCCCATAGTTGCAGAACACACCAAGACTTAAGAGAGATGATTGTGGCCACCAGAAATCACACTGAAATAATAGTTTCATGTTCCCAAGAGGATAATTCTATTTCTAAGTAGGCAAACCATGTTCACTGGGGGAAATATACAATGTCCTGTTAACACTATAAAAAATAAAAAGACAAAACACCAGAGCAAAAATATTGGAAAAATAAACCTAACTTTCTATGGAAGCACACTAATAATGCTCAATATGCCTACCAACAAATTTCCTTAAAAATACTCATGAAGATATAAAAAGGTCAAAAGCTAAAAACAAAATTATAAATGGAAGATAAGATCATAAAGCAAGGTGTGGTGGAAATCTCTAATATCAATATAATCAATCAGGATGGATTTAGAAGATATTTTTAAACTAAACATGCAGTATTTTTTCTAAGTCAGAATGGCACAGATGATCAAAAAATGCTCCAAAATATAATTTGATTTATGCCCTCAATACTGCTTCTGTGAGGTTTGAAGCTTTCCCTAAAACAATCTGTCTGTCTATCATCTATGAATACACACACACATACACACACACCTTTATTCATTTTTCCTACTGCATGGAAACTAACTTCAGAACAGCTAGAAGTATGCCTCTCTTCCACTTTGTCCAAGCTCTGTTTCCCATTCCCCATGGGCTTCTTTCTTCTAAGGTACATCTATTAAGAGACTATGTATTTGTCAGCTGTGCTATAATAACAAATGACCACAAAGTCCCAGTGGCTTACCACAACAAAGATTTATTTCTTACACGTGTTACATATCACCTGGAAGTTGATGATGGTTGGGCTACTGCTCTTTTCAACCCGCCTCTGTTCAGATTTTCTTTTTACTAGAATCTTGCTAAAGGAGCAGCTCCAATCTGTAGGATGATATTCTTTTGGCACCAAAAAAAGAAACCAACTTGAATTGTAAACTTTCACTTAAAGCACAATTAAAAAAAAAAAAAAAAAAAAAGAGCAAGAGCTAAGTAGGAGCATATACAGCATGAGAAATACATATTTTTTTCTTCTAAGCCCCTGAGATTTTGAGGTCATTTTTTTAATATTGCAAAAGTGACTAAATAAACATTTGCACCTAGATATGGGGCACTGCCAAAAGAAAAACATCCTAAAATATGTGACACTGGCTTCAGGCCAGGTGTTGAACAGTGGAGAAATGGTTAATGTAGACTGGAATATTAAATCCTGTTGACTTATGCTTCTTTCTCTTTCCAAACAGGAGTGTTATTTAATGGCAAAATATTTGATGAAACTATTACCTAAGTTGGAAGGCACATAGAATACCTTATGGCTTTAGGCAAAGGGAAAGCAAAACTAATTTTTACCACTTTGCCTTACTTGTTATTAGGTGTACTGATATGGTATTAATAGATGAGTTCAGAAAAGAATTGACAGATGTACAATCAAGTATTATTGATAGAAAAGAGATAATACAGAAATTCCTGCACTTGAATGATAGAACGATGTAAATATTTCTCATCACCAATGAATAAAAGATAAAATTGAAAATGCTTGTAACAACAATGGCCAATTAAGTTGCCACCTCAGGGCAAAGATCAAATAAAGGGCATGTCCATTAGGACCTTAGTTCAATTTTCTAAATGGATTAAGGTGAGCCCCAGGAAATCCTCTAATTTGGATAAGATGGATCAGGAAAAGAAACTAAAGACATAGCCCCACAGAAGCCTAATAAGTTCACAGTGTAAGTATAGAGAGCAAGACACATCTTTAAAATAATTGTGAACATGGCTATTGGCATGTGGTACTGACTAGAACCTAATAGATCAAAAGACCAAAGAACCCTCAGGCTGGATTTTAAAAATCTATGACAGGGACATAAAGTAAACTGTGGAACTTCAAATTTCTGTGGGAAAGAAGCAGACAGAGAAAGCTCCTGAGCCCTGAAGAAGACTCTTTCAATAATCTTGTTAGGTGTCATCCAGTCGGTTCCGACTCATAGCAACCCTAACTACAACAGAACGAAACACTACCCGGTCCTGCACCTTCCTTGCAATCGTTGCTATGTTTGAGCTCACTGTTGCAGCCACTGTGTCTATCTTATTGACGGTCTTCCTCTGTTTGTCTGACCCTGTACTTTACTAAGCAGGATGTCCTTCTCCAGGGACTGGTCCCTCCTGATAACATGTCCAAAGTAGGAGATATGAAGTCTCACCATTCTTACTTCTAAGGAGCATTCTGGCTGTACTTCTTCCAAGACAGATTTGTTCATTCTGGCAGTCCATAGTATATTCAATATTCTTCATCAACACCGTTATTCAAATGCATCAATTCTTCTTCAGTCTTCCTTATTCATTGTCCAGCTTGAGGTGATTGAAAACACCATGACTTGGGTCAGGTGCACCTTAGTCCGCAAGGTGACATCTTTGCTTTTAACACTTTAAAGAGGTCTTTTGCAGCAGATTTGCCCAATGCAATACATCATTTGATTTCCTGACTGCTGCTTCCATGGGTGTTGATTGTGGATCCAAGTAAAATGAAAGGAATACACAGAATCACTGTACCAAAAAGAACTGGTTGATGTTCAACCATTTCAAGAGGTATCATGTGATCAAGAACCGATGGTACTGAAGGAGGAAGTCCAAGGGGCACTGAAGACAATGGCAAAAAACAAAGCTCTAGGAATTGACGCAATACCAACTGAGATGTTCCAACAAAATGGATGTGATGCTGCAAGTGCTCATTCGTCTATGCCAAGAAACTTGAAAGACAGCTACCTGGCCAACCAACTGGATAAGACCCATATTTGTTCCTATTCCAAAGAAAGGCGATCCAATGGAATGCAGATATTATTGAATAACAATATCACACGCAAATAAAATTATGCTAAAGATAATTCAAAAAACAGTTGCAGCAGTACATTGACAGAGAACTGCCAGAAATTCAAGCCAGATTCAGAAGAGGACATGGAACCAGGGATATCAGTGCTGATGTCATATATATCTTGGCTGAAAGAAGAGAATACAGGAAAGATGTTTACCTGTGTTCTACTGAAACTCTGCAAAGGCATTCAATTGTGTGGATTATTACGAATTATGGATAACACTGAGAATGGGAATTATAGAACACTTAACTGTGCTCATGCAGAATCTGTACAGAGATCAAGAGGCAGTTGTTCAGACAGAACGAGGGGATAATTTGTGGTTTAAAACAAGGGAAGATGTGCATCAGAGTTGTACCCTTTCACCATACTTATTCAATCTGTATGCTGAGCAAGAAATCAAAGAAGATAGACTATATGAAGGAGAATGGGGCATCAGGATTGGAGGAAGACTAATTAACAACCTGCATTATGCAGATGACACAATCTTGCTTGCTGAAAGTGAAGAGGACTTGAAGCATTTACTGATGAAGTTCAAAGACTACAGTCTTCAAAATGGATTGTACCTCAACATAAAACAAAAATGCTCACAACTAGACCAAAAAGCAACATCACGCTAAATGCAGATAAGATTGAAGTTGTCAAGGATTTCATTTTACTTGGATTCACAGTCAATTCCCATGGATGCAGCAGTCAATAAATCAAATGATTCAGTGATTACATTATGTAAGATGCCTTCTTGCTAGCCAACTCTCTCTAGAGATTTTTCTTATCGGCTTAGTGAACTAAGCGGTTGTGTGGAGGAAACCGTTGTAGCAAGGAAGTGCAGGCAGTTGCTAGGAACAGTGGGTGGTCTCTAATTGTTGAGAGTAGCCTCTAGGAGCTGAAGACAGCCTCCAGCCAATAGTCAGCAAGAACCTGGGGCCCTCAGTACTAAAGACACAAGGAAATGAATTCTTCTATGAACTTGAAAAAGATTAGAAGTAGATTCTTTCCCAGTTGACCCTCCAGATAAGAACACAGCCCAGCTGACACATTAGTTGCAGCCTTTTAGGACCCTGAGCAGAGGATCTAGTTTAGCTGTGACTGGACTCCTGACCCACAAAAACTGTGAGATAATAAATGCATGATGTTTCAAGCCACTAAGTTTGTCGTTATTTGTTATGCAGCACTAAAAACTTAACACAGCAACAGAAGACATAATGAAGATAGAAAATAAAATTTCTCTGAGCTCAGTATTCAAGGCAAAATGTATGAAAACAGGCTCATGTCCTTGACATAATATGGTACAGACCAAATAGCTTTTCATCACATCTCTTTTACATACATGAACAAATACATACATGTATTTCCCAAACTCCCTTGCAGTTAGGTATAACCATGTGCCTGCTTTCCAGCCAATGGAATTTTGGAAGAGGTGATTTACAGCACTTCCAGGCCTGGCCTATAAAACCTTTCTCATGATTGTCTGCTCTCCTTCTTTGCCCATCTTCTAAGTGAGTGGCCTTTGTGCTCTGTGTTGTGAGTGGAGAAACCCTGGGTCTCTGAATGACTATGTAGAACAGTGCCTCTCACCAATGCCTGCTGACCTCACTTTTGTGAGTCAGAAATAGTGTGCTATTGAGTTAAGCCACTGAGATTAGGAATTTGTCTTTTATAGTACACAGCAGTACCTATGCACACACTGAAATGCACATATTGAAAATATTTTAAATGTACATGTACTTTGCAAGTATCTAGGCATATGAGCTTTATCACTAAAAATTTAAAAAAAAAGGTTTTTCTGAAAGAAGCAAGGTAGATTAGTCTTAACCATTGCTCCAATGCTAAACCAGAATAAAATGGAATAAAGTACACAGCAGTGTTTTCCCAAATGGGTTCTAGTGAACATTAATTCCATGAGATAACTCTGTAAACAACAGATCCTGTGACCAAGATGTTGGTATACTGTGGCCTCTAAATGAGCTATCTTGAAGAGTAATAATGTTCTGTAAATCCTAGAAGTTAAAAATAAAACCAAGTGTCTGCAAACTATGACCCAAAAGTCAAATCTAGCCCACTCCCATGTTTTTGTAAATAATGTTTTATTGGAACAAAGCCATGTTTGTTTACATATATATTGTCTAAATCTGCTTTCACAATGCAATGGCAAAGCTGCGTAACTACAACAGAGACTACCAAACCAAAAAAATCCAAAACCACTGCTGTCCAGCCAATTCTGACTCATAGCAACCCGACAGGACAGAGTAGGACTACCATCTTAACAGAAGCAGACTTTCAAACCTTTCTCCTGCAGAACAGCTAGAAGGTTTGAACCGCTGACCTTTGGGTTAACAGCTAAGCACTTAACCACTGTGCTACCAGGGCTCCTAACAGAGACTAGAGAGCCCATAAAATAAAAAAAAAATATATATTTACTACCTGGCCCTTTACAGGAAGAGTTTGTCAACCCTTGGATAAAACAAAATCAAATAACCATCTGTTTAACATCCCTTAAACTAGCTTTCCCTAACTTATTCGATCATAAAGTATATTATTTTAGCTCTACATGTTATTTTCCCAAGAAACACATTATTTAAAATCTTTATCACAGGATTTTGAGGGGAGAAAACGTTGTGCTTTAAGAAATTCATACTCATGTAAATTGATCAGTTATTTGTGAAAGGAACAAAAAAAATCATTATTGGATATATTCTGTCTCTTATAATTTACATAGCCCTGTATAAAACGACCTGAAGATACATGATAGCTGACTATGAAACATAGGATGTTGGTAAAAATGCAGATTCTAGAAACAGGCTGATTTTGAGGCATAGATCTGCTCCATATCGGCGCTATAGTACCTCAATTTCCTTATCTCCAAATGGGATGGATAATAAAGATATCATGAGTATTCAAGTGACTGAGCCATATAAAGTGCCTAGAGCAGTGAATGGCACTAAATAAAGTCTCAAAACATTGGCTATAATTATTTAAAGAGGAAAAAAAAAACCCTCCAAATTTGAAAGTCATAAATCTGAAGAGCAATGAAACATAGTACTCAATATGCAATTTATTTTAAAATTTAAATTTTAAATTTATTTTAAATTTATTTTAAATAAATTTTATTTATATAACTATGGAGAAAAGATTGAATGAAAAACAAACACAAATCAGGAAAGATGTTTGACACATAATGTAAAAATAAAATTCTCCCGTAAGTTGTGTCAATTATTCCAGTTCAAATTAATTAAACTATGATATGATGTGGTAGTAGATAAAAAGGAAAGAAAAAGAAATAAAAACCATACTGGAATATTCATTTAAAAATTCATATAACAAAATACATATGCGTTTTTACATATCAAATAAGCAAGTATTTTTCTTAAAAACAATACTCAATGCTGGCAAGGGCATATTGATAAAGATATAATTATATATTGATATAAATGTTTAATTCAATAAAATCTTTCAGGAAAGCAATTAGGATGCATGAATCAAAAAGTCTTATATATCCATTTTGTAATCCCTAACAAAGTAATTGATTTAGGCACTCATCATCAATGATTCTAAAGCCACTAGAAGAAAAGTTAACAGAGAACCTATTACAGAAAGTATTACTTTCTGATCATTCAGAGAAATATGCAGCTTTACAATAGAGAAGTCAGGTAGGTACTATGAAATCAAGCATGTTATCACTTGAAGCAGGATATTGTGAGCCTCCTGATGTAACGTTTTATGAAGGACACAGCAGCACCAAAGAAGTAATCTTCCCAATCATTTAGGTCTACTTTTTAGTTTAGAAAAAGAATAAGGAATAGGTTAAAAGACACCACATATAAGCAATCAGATGAATCCAGAATGTGGAAAATCCTACTGACTCCTTTACTTAATCCAGTCAATGACACAGAAGAGTAAAGACTGGAAGGTGAGAACAGTTATAATTTAAGAGAGATATAAGGAACATGGTAGATGATAGCCAAATGCAATAGGTAAAACTAGTTAGATTCTGATGTGAACTGATAAAACTGGATAA
The DNA here is from genome assembly GCF_000243295.1 of Trichechus manatus latirostris. Classification (NCBI taxonomy): domain Eukaryota; kingdom Metazoa; phylum Chordata; class Mammalia; order Sirenia; family Trichechidae; genus Trichechus; species Trichechus manatus. The sequence continues at coordinate 33,425,230 of NW_004443942.1, forward strand.
AGGGACATTTCTTCTAAAAAACTGGAAAATTTGAATGTGGGCTGGATATTAAGTAAATTAAGCAACTGTTAATTTTTAAATTTTTTTGTTGTTAATTTTTAGGTTTTTAGGTGTTTGAATGGTTTAACCATTATTGTTCTAAGTAATGCATACTAGAAAATTTAACAGTGAAAAATAATGCTTTGGATTGACTCTAAAATGAATGCTTCTACAAAACAGATAAAAACAATAACAACAACCACAGAGTGAGATAAGAAATAGATAAAAGCCAAGGGGACAAAATATTCATAATTGTGGTATATGGGAGAGGTCCTCTATAAAAGTTTATTATGCTATTATTTTTACTCTTACACATGTTTAAGAATTTTTAGAATGAAAGGCTCGATTGTTTTAACCTCATATTCTTTACTTTAACTAGTTTCATTTTGGGATCAATGCTATAAACAAACAAACAAAAAAAAAAACTAAACCTTTTGCCGTCGTGTCGATTCCAACTCATAGCAACCCTACAGGACAGAGTAGAACTGCCCCATAAGGTTTCCAAGGAGTGGCTGGTGGATTCAAACTGCCAATCTTGTGGTTGGCAGCTGAGCTCTTAACCACTGCATCACCAGGTCTCCGTGGACAAACAATTTTGTATTAATATATTGATCAAAGCATTATTTACATTGGGAAAAAAATAAACCAGCCTAACATTAGGGTGATAATATATATCTAAAAATTGAATATTAATGAACCTTGAATTATTCTGATTACAAAGAATTTATAGTGACATGGGGAAAATTCTTATAACATTTAGTGATGATGCTGGACAAAACATGGTATGTGTAACAAAACACACAAAACTAAATATAGACAAAATAAAAAACAAACCTATCAAAATGGAATACACAGGAATCAAACTGACTACATCTGTGGAAAGAGACGATGGAAAAACTCAATATCATGAGTCAAAACAAGGGCATGGGCTGCCTGTGGAATAGACCATCAACTGCTCATATGCAGGTTCAAGTTGAAACTGAAGAAAATTAGAACAAGTCCACTAGAGCCAAAGTGTGACCTTGAGTATATCCCATCTGAATTTAGAGACCATCTCAAGAACAGATTTGACACTTCGAACACCAGTAACCAAAGACCAGATGAATTGTGGAATGACATCAAGGACATCATACATGAAGAAAGCAAGAGGTCATTAAAAAGACAGGAAAGAAAAAGAAAAGACCAAAATGGATGACAGAAGAGACTCTGAAACTTGCTCTTGAACATCAGGTAGCTAAAGCCAAAGGAAGAAATGATGAAGTAAAGGAGCTGAACAGAAGATTTCAAAGGGCAGCTCGAGAAGACAAAGTAAAGTATTATAATGACACGTGCAAAGACCTAGTGATAGAAAACTAAAAGGGAAGAACACACTCAGCATTTCTCAAGCTAAAAGAACTGAAGAAAAAATTCAAGTCCCCAGCTGCAATAGTGAAGGATTCTACGGGGAAAATAGTAAACGACACAGGAAGCATCAAAAGAAGATGGAAGGAAAACACAGAGTTACTATACCAAAAAGAACTGGTTGACGTTCAACCATTTAAGGAGGTAGCATATGATCAGGAACCGATGGTACTGAAGGAAGAAGTTCAAGGTTCACTGAAGCAACTGGCAAAAAACAAGGCTGCAGAAATTGATGGAATACCAATTGAGATGTTTCAACAAACAGATGCAGTGCTGGAAGTGCTCGCTCGTCTATGCCAAAAAATTTGGAAGACAGCTACCTGGCCAGCTGACTGGGAAGAGATACATATTTATGCCTATTCTAAAGAAAGGTGATCCAACTAAGTGGAAATTACCAGACAATATCATTAATCTCACATGCAAGTAAAATTTTCCCGAACATCATTCAAAAACTGTTGCAGCACTATATTGACAGGGAACTGCCAGAAACTCAAGCCAGATTCAGAAGAGGACATGGAACGAGCATATCACTGCTGATGTCAGATGGATCCTGGCTGAAAGCAGAGAAGAGTAGAAAGATGTTTACCTTTATTTTATTTACTATGCAAAGGCATTTGACTGTGTGTATCATAACAAATTATGGACAAAAATTGTGAAGAATGGGAATTACAGAAAACTTAATTGTGCTCATGAGGAATCTGTACATAGATCAGGAGGCAGTCATTTGAACAGAACAAGGGAATACTTCATGGTTTCAAGTCAGGAAAGGTGTGCATCAGAGTTGCATCCTTTCACCATACCTATTCAATTCGTACGCTGAGCAAATAATATGAGAAGCTGGACTTTATGAAGAAGAACATGGAGGAAGACTCATTAACAACCTGCAATATTCAGATGTCACAACTTTGCTTCCTAAAAGTGAAGAGGACTTGAAGCACTTATTGATGAAGATCAAAGACCACAGCCTCAGTATAGATTACACCTCAATATACAGAAAACAAAAATCCTCACAACCAGACCAATAAGCAACATCATCAAAAATGGAAAAAAGATTGAAGTTGTCAAGGATTTCATTTTAATTGGATCCACAATCAACACCCATAGGTGCACCTGACCTAAGTCATGGTTTTTTCAATCGCTCATATGCATGTGAAAGCTGGACAACGAACAAGGAAGACCGAAGAAGAATTGACACCTTTGAATTGTGGTGTTGGCAAAGAATACTGAATACAATGTGGACTGCCAAAAGAACGAACAAATCTGTCTTGGAAGAAGTACAACCAGAATGTTCCCTAGAAGCAAAGATGGCGAGACTACGTCTCACATACTTCAGACATGTTATCAGGAGGGTTCAATCCCTGGAAAAGATTATCACACTTGGTAAACAAGAGGGTCAGCGAAAAAGAGGAAGACCCTCATGGAGATGGACTGACACAGTGGCTACAACAATGGGCTCAAGCCTAACAACAATTGTGAGGATGGTGCTGGACTGGGCAGTGTTTCATGCTGTTGTACGTAGGGTTACTATGAGTCAGAACCAACTCAATGGCACTTAACAACAACCAGAATGCTGATGGTTATTTTCGTTATGAATAATTTTTTGTTCTGCTTCTTTACACTCTTCTGTACTTATCAAAATTTCTATAATAAGCATGCATGTGCCTCTTAGATAACCAGAAAAAAAAGTAAACAACATCGAGAGGAATGATTTCTAATTGTTTTTGGAATTTTATCTCTTCTTGAATTTCTAAAGCATCTCCTGACTTAAACATGCTTATTGTAAACGCTAAATAGTAAGCTAAAGAAACAACTCTCTCTCTCTCAAAGAATTTCATAAAGCTCCTCAGATTCTTTGAGATATTCCAGAATGTTGGAGAATCATTATTGTTGTTGTTGTTAGATACCCTGGAGCCAGTTCTGACTCATAGCGACCCTATGTACAACAGAACAAAACACTGCCTGGTCCTGCGCCATCCTCACAGTTGTTGCTATGCTTGAGCCCATTGTTGCAGCCACTGTGTCAATCCATCTTGTTGAGGGTCCTCCTCTTTTTCGCTGACCCTCTACTTTACCAAGCATGATGTCCTTCTACAGGGACTAGTCCCTACTGATAACATGTCCAAAGTATGTGAGACAAAGTCTTATCATCCTTGCTTCTAAGGAACATTCTGGCTGTACTTCTTACAAGACAGATTTGTTCATTCTTTTGGTAGTCCATAGTATAGTCACTATTGTTCACCAGCACCAAAATTCAAAGGCATCGATTCTTTTTTGATCTTCCTCAAGCTTTCACACGCATATGAGGTGTGGGTCAGGCTTGGGTTAGGCACATCTTAGTCCTTAAAGTGATATCTTTGCTGTTTAACAATTTAAAGAGATCTTTTGAACTGGATTTTCCCAATCATTATTAATACATGTTTTTTTATTTATGGAGAATGAAATTTACAAAACCAGTCAGATCATGATTGTACTGGAAAAGTTATAGTGGAGCCAATCTCAGTGTGATGGGTGGAAATGTCCAGTCTACCTTCAGATTAGAGTTATAAGAATTAAAAGCAACAAAAACAAAACAAACAAACAAAAAAAACTCTTAAGTTTATTGACTCTTATTTCTGCCTGAAACTCAATTTGCTTCCAATGATCCCAGACAGAGCTGATCGTGTAGACAAGAGTGTATGATGGCATCCTAATAAAAGATTTCTTGGAAAAAGATTCTTTAAACTCCTGTTTATTATTATTTTATTTGTGTATCTTCCTATCTTCACTCTGAAATATGCTATTCATTTTGCCACTTAATTGTGTACGGTTTCAACTTATTTTAAGGAAGCAGCATTATATAAGGGATAGAGCATGGATCTTACAATCAAATCTGGATCTGAATTCAAGTTCTACACTTTTATTCCTGCATGAACCAATAATATAATTTACTCTCTCTGACCTCTATGCCCTCTTTTAAAAAGTGATGATGTTACTTACCTCAAATACCTCTTGAGGGTTAAATAATATAACAGAAATAAAATAGAATCTGATAGATATTTAACCTACATTCATTATATTTCATGTCTCCCTTTCATATACATTTGTATTTTCTGGTGCTCTCAAGAAACTCTTTTTGAATTGTCATGTCAATGACTAGTTAACTTCATAACCAGGTAGCTTCTATGTGAGAATGCTTGAGCTGATACTTAGTCAGCTCAGTAACTAGAATATGTAGATTTGAGGCGTTTAAACAAGCTGACTGCAAATTCTCAGTTTTTACCAAATGTTTTAGGTTTTTCAAAATTATTAAAAACGAAAGAGTCATTTTGCAAAGTATTGGGCACCTCTGCTTTCCCATCTGGATCCCAGAGACACGAAAAAGACAAAATTTAACAAAATTCAAACAAAAGATAGTTTTGCCATCCTGGTTAGCTCAGCCTTCCTGATGATCTCAGTCTTTCTGGACAGTGAGAACTCGAGTTATCAACAAGCACTGGCCAAAATTTGTCTTTCCTTTTGTCATGGTTTGAATTATGTCCCCCCAAAAATGTGTGTATCAATTTGGCTAGGCCATGATTCCTGCTACTGTGTGATTTTCCTGTATGTTGTAAACCTGCCTCTATGATGTTAATGAGGGAGGATGGGTGGCAGTTGTATTAGTAAGGCAGGACCTGATCTACAAGACTGGATTGTGTCCTGAGGCAATCTCGAGATAAAAGACAGACGTGAGCAATGAGACGGGGGACCTCATATCATCAAGAAAGCAGTGCCAGGAGCAGAGAGTGTCCTTTGGGCCAGGGTCCCTGAGCAGAGAAGCTCCTAGTCTGGGGGAACACTGAAGAGAAGGCCGACGGAGACAAAAAGCCTTCCCCTGGAGCTGACGCCCTGAATTTGGACTTTTAGCCTACTTTGTGAGGAAATAAACTTCTCTGCATTAAAACCCTCCACTTGTGGTGTTTCTGTTATAGCAGCACTAGGTGACTAAGACATCTTTGTTTATGTAGCTTGTGTTTCCTATCAGAAGAGGATAATTCTGAACCTGACATAACATGAGCTGTTTTTCTAATTATTTCCTTCCTTGGTTCCTTAGTTTTGATATTTCTGCACAAAAGGACTATACTCACATCTATAATTTAATTATTGTTTTTCTTCCTTAATTCTAATTGCAGCTTGGGCAAACCTTAAGTATCAGGGAATCTCTGCCTGCAGAGATAAGCTTAGCATGTTTCATGTCTGATCTGAGAATTGGGATTACTGGGAAACATATTCCAGATATACTTTCATAGACTTCTCAGCCTCTACTCTATGCAGCTAGTACATGTATATTTTATGCATATAGATATATATTGTTTAATAATTTATAAAGCCAGATACAGTTGCTACAAGGCAATGTGATGTTCTCATTTGATCTACTTTGGTAGAATCACTTTATATTGGGGAATTACTGCAATGATGTGCACAGTAAATATTTAATAGCATTAGAGACATCAGAGTCTATTTTTCTTTGAAGGGTGCTTAATTATATCAATTTCCCATGATGAAATGCTAAAGTCACTATTATTTGAGTTTGGAGTAACTGGGTCCATAAGTCCTTGCTTATGGCCCTCCTCGCACAAGACGCCAATGTGTGTGAGTTTAAAGAGGCAGTACAGCAGAACCTCAACCTCATTAATTTGGGTGACACTAATTAAATATTTGTGATACTTCATCTGTGGTGAGCTAAATTTTACCTTGCAATATCAATGCAAGAAAGTGTTGACTAAGCTAAACCAGAGTATAAACAAGGCAGGAATAAAAATTGTTAAATCTATTTTTACTGGGCCTCTTATATTTACGTACCTTGACAGCTATTATTTACCTACATATTAGATTGAATCATGTGTTGATATTTGATAATTTTGAGCTCTAAAGAAGGTCATATGATATGGTTCAATTTATAAAATTAATATAAAGAACAGAGATTAGTGTTACATTTTCATAGATGCAAACTCAAACTTCATTGTTAACTATTTACGTACTAAAAATGATTTTCTTAATAAAACAACTTTGAGATGTCAACACTGAGGAAAATTTTAATTGAGCTTCTGCAAAAAGTTAAGACTGGCAAAGTTTACTGAAAAGTCACCTGTGTTGCTTTAATCCTTTCCATACAAAAACTCTGATGATAGTCAAAACATCACTTGTTTCAATTCTTTCCAGTTGGCCGCAAACCATGCTATACTCTTAATACATTTTTTTCTTATATTATCACTAAAAACATCCTAAGCCAACATTTTAGTTGATGGAAAAGCTGATAGAATAAGCAACTAGTTTCTACTTGGCTTTCCAAATAACTACATGCATTTGATCTCAATTGTAAGAGTTACAACTTGTAACTCTTAATAAAGTCAGAACATGTGGCTTCACCACAAAGAAGAAGCTACTACATGGCTCAGTGTGCATGATGCATCTTTGAGTCAAATATCTCATTACAGTGTTATTTTTACATCCTCCAAATGAGCACACTTCTTAATATGTATTTCCTTCTGGACACAATAAACAATATTGGACTTTTAGGAGAATTTCCCTTTGGAGTAGTTTGTTTATAGAAATGTAGCACTGATTAACCTAGACAGTAAAACACATAAATGATGTATAAAAAAAAGCACTTTTTATACCATATTGAGTACTGAACACATTTTATTTTTAATAATAATTTTACATGGACTTTTGACAAAATTATAGTTTCACTTGCATATTTTATGATGCATACTAAGGACAAGGTTTTGGAAATCCCAGAAGTAAAAAAGTGTGTTGTTAGGTGCCATTGAGTCAGTTCTGATGCATAGTGACGCTATGTATAACAGAATGAAATGTTGCTGGATCTTGTGCCATCCTTACAATAAAACCAAAAAACCTAACCCACTGCCATCAAGCCAATTGTTGGAGCCCATGGTTCTAGCCACTCTGTCTATCAGTCTCTTTAAAGGTCTGCTTCTTTTTTTGCTAACTCTCTCCTTTACCAAGCATGATGTCCTTCTCCAGAGACTGGTCCTTCCTGGTAACATGTCTAAATTAAGTGAGATGAAGTCTTTCCATCCTTGCTTCTAAGGAGCATTCTGGTTGTACTTCTTCCAAGATGGATTTGTCAATCTTCTTGCAGTCCATGGCATATTCAATATTCTTCACCAACACCACAGTTTGAATGAGAAAATTCTTCTTCAGTCTTCCTTTTTGATAGCCCATCTTTCTCATACATGCGAGGCGACTGAAAATACCATGGCTTGGGTCAGGTGCACCTTAGTCATCAAAGTGACATCTTTGCTTTCAATAATTTAAAGAGGTATTCTGCAGCAGATTTGCCTAATGCAATAAATACATTGTTTGATTTCTTGACTGCTGCTCCCATGGGTGTTGACTATCGATCCAAGTAAGATAAAATCCTTGACAACCTCAGTAACAAAATCTGTGCTGTCAAAATACATGCTTTATTAAATTTTATCTTTCTTTGTATCATATCTCAGGGACTGATACCTGGCACGTCTGTGCATTTCATCCTCTTTACCATAGTGTTTGGTACAGTAATGGACAAGGTACCCACACCAGGTCAATGGGATTTAATTATGGGACTTTTTCTAGACTGTTGGAAGAAAGAATATCCTTCCTTACTTCTTAGCAGAATGAAACTCATCACTATTCCTTCTTTCAATAAACATTTATAAAGCACCTATTATGTTCCAGGAGTCCTGGTGACATAGTGGTTAAAGCACTAGCTGCTAACCAAAAGGTCAGCTGTTCGAACCCACCAGCCACTCCATGGGAGAAAAACGTGGCAGTCCTCGTCCATAAAGATTTATAGCCTCGGAAACCCTATGGGGCAGTCCTATAGGGTCACTATGAGTCAGAATTGACTTGACAGCAGTGGATTTGGTTTTTGGTTTTTTTGTTCCAGGCTGTTTACTACAAAGGGAAAGTATTCCTGAAAAGAAAATTGAGAGAAAAATCAAAGCCTTGTGACATTAATTATCAGATCCAGCTCTAACTGAAGTCAGTTTCTAAAGTTCATAGTTTATAGTTCATAAAACAAAGCAGACTTCTGAATGATACAAAATGTTTTCCAAATTCAAGTTTCTTAGTTGTACAGGAATTGTACAGACAACTTTACTGTATCTTACACCTAAGTCATATAGTTCTGGGGAGATAATGCTTTGGAATTACATCATACATTCATCCATACATTTAGCAATTCATGCTACCCCTTTAATCACTGAGGCATTGTTTATAATAGAAAAAGAAATGGATATTACATAAATGGCCACTGATTTTGTAAAGTATCTTACTCCTACAGCATGGAATATTATGCAGTCATAAAGAATGTAAAAATGGCTACATATACTGAAATAAATTTTTGAATGATGCGTAAATGTTAGTGTAAGTTTGTATAACCTCAATTTTTGAAAAACACAGGATATACGTATAAGCGTATTCATAATATTCACATATAAATTCACCCCCTCACAAATACACAAACACACACACATGAACCAAAAAAAAAAAAAACAGGCTCAAGAGGTATTGTTAAAAAAAAAACAGCCAAACTTGTTGCCTTTGTGTCATTTCCAATTTGTGCCAACCCTGTCGTGTGATTCAGAGGAGAACTGCAGTCTATTGGGTTTTCAAGGACGGGATCTTTCAAAAGTAGATTACCAGGTCTTTCTTTCAAGGATCCTCTGCAGAGTTCGAGCAGCCAGACTTTCAGTTAGTAATCCAGCCAGGGACTAGGAGGTACTGTAGGAATCAGTTAATAGTGTCTAGCCGTGGAAGTCTGTTGTTGTTAGATGCCCTCAAGTCGGTTCCAACTCATAGCGACTCTTTGTACAAAAGACCAAAACACTGCCTGATCCTGCACCATCCTCACACTCTTTGCTATGCTTGAGTCCATTGTTGCAGCCACTGTGTCAAATTATCTCATTGAGGGTCTTCCTCTTTTTCACTGACCTTCTAATTTACCAAGTATGATGTCCTTCTCCAAGGACTGGTCTCTCCTGATAACATGTCCAAAGTATGTGAGATGAAGTCTCACCATCTTTGCTTCTAATAAGCATTCTGGCTGTACTTCTTCCAAGACAGATTTGTTGATTCTTCTAGCAGTCCACAGTATATTCAATACTCTTTGCCAACATCATAATGCAAAGGCATCAGTTCTTCGCTGGTCTTCCGTATTCATTGTCTAGCTTTCACATGCACGTGAGGCGATTAAAAACACCATGGCTTGGGTCTGGTGCACCTTAGTCTTTAAAGTGATATCTTTGCTTTTTAACAATTTAAAGAGGTCTTTTGAAGCACATTTGCTCAATGCAATGTGCTGTTTGATTTCCTGACTGCTACTTCCACGGGTGTTGATTGTGGATCCAAGTAAAATGAAATCCTTGACAACTTCAATATTTTCTCTCTTTATCATGATGTTGCTTATTAGTCCAGTTGTGAGGATTTTTGTTTTCTTTATGTTGAGGTGTAATCCATACTGAAGGCTGTAGTCTTTGATGTTCATCAGTAAGTGCTTCAAGTCTTCTTTGCTTTCAACAAGCAAAGTTCTGTCATCTGCGTGAAGCAGCTTGTCAGTGAGTCTTCCTCAAAGCCTAATGCTGTATTCTTCTTCATATAGTCCAGCTTCTAGGATTATGTGCTCAGCATACAAACTGAAGAATTTTCCAGTACCAGGAAATGACACTATGGACCCAAATCAAACCAAACCCATTGCGGTCAAGTTGATTCTGACACATAGCGACCCAACAGGACACAGGAGAACTGCCCCATAGGGTTTCCAAGGAGCAGCTGGTGAATTTGAACTGCCGACCGTTTGGTTAGCAGCCCAGGTCTTATCCACTGTGCCGCCAGGGCTCCAATACTACAGAAGTAACTATTTATTCCTTTTATAAGCATGAAGTTGTTAGTGCTTCCAAGAAATCTAAATCTGGCCTCTTCATTTAAAAAATAAACAAGTCTACTACCATCTATGCTTAAAAACACCCATAAATCTGAATCACCATCTGGTCCCTCTTCAGTGAAAGATCTAATTATGCAACTGCTACCTGAGTATCTCTACTTAGAAAAATGCCCTACATATAATTCAATGCTAGAACTTATTGTTAAACTGAACTCATGCTTTCTCTTACACCAGAACAGCCTAAATCCTTTCTTATATTAAATATCCTGATTAATAAAGGCACCATTCATTCTATAAGTAAACCTAGAATCCTGGGAGGTAGAGTCCCACTAGATACCTTTCCTCACACCTCACATTACCTTAAGTCCTACTGATGCATCCTTAATAATATATTTCAAATCAAACTTCTACTCTTCATTTCCATTCCACTGACTTTACTTGAGAAATACATAATTTACCACCTGCTTCACTGTCAGTGTTTAGTTCCCTCCGTCATACCTTCCACATTGTCACCAACTAATCTTCCTAAAATATAAACCAGACTATCACCTCACCATCTTAAAATCATCCACTGGTTTGCCAGTGTCAAGATAAGTAGTCTATGTATTTTTTATTGTGTACACCGTAAGTTAAAAACTTAGAGTAAGGCCTCTCATAATATGCCTATTACTTATTTACAAATTGTATGTATCTACATACACATAACATGCACATTAGAAATCACATACAGAAAGACAAATAAGATAAAAAAACAAATTTAAATAGATGTTCTCTCTTTCCTTCCAGAATCCCAACACATTTCCTTGACTATTCCCTGAGGCTTGCTCACTCCAGTCTGCAGTCCATTTTTTTACTGGATAAAATGTGAACTCTTTTCTATGGACCACCCTTTCCTGTGGGCCATTTTGTATCCTGTTTTCCTTTTACGATAAATCTTATCATTGTGACTTGTGATTTACAGTGTTTGTGTGATAGGAGTAGGGTAAAAGTGGGGTTCCAGTAAGGTGAAGGTTAAAATTGATTAGGCTGAGAGTCTTGAGGGAAGGATATAGTACTGTCTTTATTTGGAAATTTTAATGCCCAGCACATTGCTTAGAATATATTTGCTAAGTGAATTAATGTAATTAAATGAATAAGTTAATATAGGAACTAATTTCCTGACTCCTGTCTGAGATTTATTTTTGCACTTCAAATATGAAGTATGGTATAATAGCTGATTTTAATTTAAAAATTGGGGAGGGAAAAATTTGTTTAAAAAAACAACATCTGTCTACCATTTTATAGACAATCACTATCAGAAATAATCCTAATCGTAAATGAAACCTATCTTTTTGGCAGAACCCAGGGAATCTGGAATTGGAAATATTTTGTATACATATACATACGATTCATATAACTGTATGTACTTAGAAAAATAATAAAAGTATATTTCTTTATAATTCTTCTACGGTTTAGATCCTAGCTATCCCCAAAGTATTGTATTGTCGCTTGTTTATTGGCTTAAGCTTTTACAAAATAGATGCTGACAGTAATTATCATATTTTAAGAAAGATTACTGTTACGTTTTCAACTGCTTGAATCTCTTGAGTTAAAGAGATTGGAGGAACTGAAAGCACGCTTCCATGCTTTGCTTCAGTCACATTTTCTTCATCTTGATGCCTACTGTTTAACTGCCTTTGCAGAGGATAAACGAGGGCTTTCAACCTCTGTTTCAGCACTGACTCCCCTTGGAAGCCCACAGGAGGCTACACAGTTTGCATAACGACACTTGCTGCGCAGTATCAGAAAACGGCCTCCTGAGGCAAGTTGCAAAAAGGACTCAAGGTAGAGGGAAGCTTTTATCATCATGCATTCTTTAATTGGCTTTAGGGAGAAAAAAAGTGTTCATTAAGCACCAAAAGGTGGTATACTTGAAAAACAGAAAAAACACAAAAATAAATTACCGGTAATTGATTTTTCTGAATGTGAAAGCAAGCAAAAATTGAGCCTAGATATGAGCTTGTAGTATATTTTTTCCTCTTCTTCAAGGTAGGTGTTACCCCTATTCCGGCTAAGTTTCTACAATGAAAACTCATTAATTAGGGTTAATATCAGAACCCAAGGAAACTTTCCATTTAAAATTTTATCACCAGTTTTTGTTAATTAAGTTTCTGAGTGTGGCACATAGGCTAGCTTGTGGGTGTTTGTTAATACTCTAAGACTTACTGCATAAATGGAAACCACTAATAATAACAGCAATTAACACGCACAGGGAGATTTGTCTCTCCATAGTGCTCTACAAACATTCTCTAATCCTACCAGCTAAAAGCAAACTTTATTCCCCTGAAATTTACAGTAAGGCTTGGCATTTGTTTGAAAATCACATTTCTTATTGGCACCAGAAGGGGTTTTATACTCAGCATTATAAAGAGACAAAAAATGAAGGAAAAAAAAAAGGGGGGGAAGGGGGGGAAGGGGGAGATGAGTGTCACAGAAGGAAGTAGAAATAGGGACCATATTCAATAAAATGTGATGTGTATTGAGAAGCTCTTATGCATGACACTGACCCAGATGTAGATGGGCAATACAAAGACGAATAGGACCAGGACCAACTTAAAGGCTTTGAAGAATTGGAATGTGTATAATTGTGGTAACTTAAGTTTTTACAAAACAGATGCTGATGGATGTAAGAATTTATAGATTGAAGATACTCTATCCATATCCGGGTCCAGAAAGGCATGATAAAGAAGATGGTATTTGAGAAAGGCACTGAAGTATGGGTCTACCATCACCAGTTGCTATCGAGTCAACTACAACTCACGGTGGCCACATGCGTCTCAGAATTGAAATGTGCTCCAAAGGGTTATCAATGGCTAATGTTTCGGAAATAAACAGCCAAGAGTCATGGATTGAATTGTGTTTCCCAAAAATACGTGCATCAATTTGGCTAGGTCATGACTCTCCGTATTGTGTGATTGTCTACCATTTTGTCATCTGATGTGATTTTCCTATGTGTTATAAATCCTATCTCTATGATGTAGGGTCACTACGAGTCAGAATCGACTCACAACATGATGTTGATGAGATGGAACTAGTGGCAGTCATGTTAATGAGGCAGGACTCAATCTGCAAGATTGGATTGTGTCTTGAACCAAAATCTTTTAAGATAATAAAATAAAGAAGTGAGCAGAGAGACCGGGGGACCTCATACCACCAAGAAAGCAGTGCTGGCAGCAGGGTGCGTCCTTTGGACCTGAGGTTCCTGTGCTAAGAAGCTCCCAGACCAAGGGAAGATTGATGACACGGACCTTCCTCCAGAACTGACAAAGACAGAAAGCCTTCCCTTAGAGCTGGTGCTCTGAATTTGGTGTTCTAACCCCCCAGACTGTGAGGGAATATATTTCTCTTTGTTAAAGTTATCCACTTGTGGTATTTCTGTTACAGCAGCACTAGATAACTAAGACACCAAGTCTTTATTACAAGGTATCTCTGGGTAAACTTGAGCCTCCAACCTTTTGGTTAGCAGCTAAGTAGGTTAACCATTTCTACCACCCAAAGACTGTGAAGTATGAGTAAAATTTCAACAAGCAAAGTTGGAAGCAGAGAAGACATTCTTAAGTGAGTTAAGTGTGAGGACAGGCACAGCTCAGGATTCAGTAAATGGAGATCTAAAAAGTACTATATGGACTCTTTTGCCTAGAGTTGTAAAAGTGCTTGACAAGTGATATTCGGAAAGATGTGTCTGACTAAACTGCAGTGAACTCTATCTACTAGCAAGAGGAGGTAAGACACAATTCAGTAGGTGGTGAGAGTCCTTCAAAGTGTTTGAGCAGAAGAGTAACATGATCAGATTTCTGCATGGCTAACAGCATTCTGCTAAAAGCAGAGTTTTACAGCTGCATTGAGAAATGTTGAGGCTTCAAGTTAATGTAAAATGTATCCTTCCTAGTGGCTGTAAAAAATATGTGACTGAGGTGTAATACTAATGTATCCTATTCTGCCCCAGAGCCATGAAGAAGACCCATTAAGGGGTTTCATTCAAGACCCTCTGTCTGTAATGAGGGAGATGGTGTGGCTTTCTCTGTCTGGAAGCTTTCTGAATGACTAATGTTGCTAAGGCATCTAATTTAAACTTCCTCAGATTTATCTGGCCTAAGGGAGTTGCTGAAATATTTCAACTGACAAGGTGGGGATTAACTATTAAAGAGTGATAGAAAAATCAGTCAGGTGTCTTGCCTGAGAGGCAGCCAGAGCTTCAAGTTGGTGAAGGCAGAAGCACCAGTGATGATGGCTCTCAGAGAAGATTCCTTAGAGCTCCTATTCCTTCCTGTGATGGGAATAAGAAGGTCAAAGACAAGCCAGCTAAAGGGTCTGATAGAGTCTCTGCAATGGGCAATGGATCAGCACTCTGCACTTAGACAAATTCGATCTCAGTCATCCTCCTAATATTCTATCCTTAGGTTGCAAGCATCAGATAATCGGAATAAAATGGCCAAGCCATGGTAAGGCCTGCTCCACCTTGAAATCAGGGTATATCTCAAATCTGAACTGCCCCTGTTCATTAGGGTCCTGTGACTCACGTGCTTGCCTGATTCAAAGCTCCTCTTCAAACAACTCTCCTTTTCTGCTATTGACCCTCATTTTATTGAGGGTCTTGGTCAAAAGCCCCATTACTTGCTCTAATATTTTCTAACTAGCCTTCTTCTTCCAGTATGGGAATCAGCTTCCCAGCTCAGACCCTACCCCTACTTTAAAGATTTTAGTTCAATAAGTCAGATATCAGGTCCAAGATTCTGTATTTTTAACCAATACTTCACCTGATTCTAATGTAGCCATTCACAGAACCACTATGCTAGACTTTAAATTACACAGAGGTAAGTATCAGGTCTATTTCGTTCACCACTAACTTTGAGTGCCTAACAAAGTGCTTCTTATAGAGGAGGGGCTCAATATACATTTACAGACAGGATGAATGAATGAATATCAGAATTAACACATTGTTAGCAGACCTCTCTACCACTCCTCAAATCTTATATCTCTATAAATTAGGGGTCCTGGCCTGAGAATAATTGAAATTTCTGACATGTTTGTGCAAATCTAGTAAATGAGCGGATAGTCATTCAGAATTTGGTTTGGTTGTCATTGTTATGTGCCCTCGAGTTGTTTCCAACTCATAGCAATTCTATAGGACAGAGCAGAACTTCCCCATAGGGTTTCCAAGGCTATAAGCAGCAGGGACCCTGCTGGTGCAGTGGTTAAGCGCTCAGCTGCTAACCTAAAGGTAGGTGGTTTGAACCCACCAGTGCCTCTGTGTGAGAAACACGTGGCAGTCTCCTTAAGATTTACAGACTTGAAAACCCTTTGGGGACAGTTCTACTCTGTACTATAGGGTCACTATGAGTCTGAATCAACTCGATGACAATGAGTTGTTTTTTTTTTTATTGTGCTTTGGGTGAAAGTTTACAGCTCAAGTTAATTTCTCATACAAAAATTTATACACATATTGTTTTGTGACATTAGCTGCAATCCCCACAATGGGACAGCACACTCCCCATTTCCACCACAGTTTCCCCGTGTCCATTCAACCAATTTCTGTCCCTTCCTGCCTTCTCATCCTGCCACCTGGAGCAAAGGAGAATGAAGAAAACCAGAGACACAAGGAAAATATTAGCCCAAGAGACTAAAGGTCCACATAAAGCAGAGATTTCACCATCCTGAGCCCAGATAAACTAGATGGTGCCTGGTTATAACCAATGACTGCCCTGACAGGGAACACAATAGAGAGTCCCAGATAAAGCATGAGAAAAGTGTGCAGCAGAACTCAAATTCAGGTAAAGAGTTTAATCTTTAAGGGAGCAGATTGCCAGATCTTTTCTCCCACAGAGTGGCTGGTGGGTTTGAACTGCTCATCTTGTGGTCAGCAACCAGAGCGATTAAGACACTTTTTTTTGTTAATATGAGAAAGTAATTGACCACAAAGGAACAACAGTGAAGGGGACAGCTCAGTGACACATAGGTTTATGAGAGAGGCCTCAGACAGAAGCCAAAGGAGTTGTTTCAACAATGCGACATTAGCAACTCTTTGATGCAAAGTGGGGTAGAGAAAAACCTTTGTTTTTTTCTGTAGAAGTTAGCATGACTCTATGAGATGACGCCCGCAGGGGATATAATGCTGTCTCAGCACCATGCAATTAAGAAGTGGAAATATCAGAAGTTAGTAGCCTTGGAAAGTACATTAACAAGGTCACAGTTGACAGTAATATCTGGAATGGCAAAGAGACATTAAATGAGCTGGGAAGTTGTGAAATAGTACCAGAGGGGGAAAAAAAATCATGTAAAATGGTACCTGTGGACCCTTAAGCCACTTTATTGGGAATTTTGTGGTGGATGTGAGTTAATCGGATTGGGGTCACGCCAATGAGATGTGATTTATGGGTATCATTATGACCATTATTAGCATTCATAGCTGGTGTGGCCTGGGAGTATTTTGGTTTTGTAGATAGTCATTGGGTTCAAAACCACCTTCTCCTTCTCCCTAGACTTATGCAGCTATTTTCATTTTAATTTTCACTCAGCTAGTCTTGAGTCTAGTTTAGGTAGTGGATGCTCCAAATCCCCAGGTAGGAGATTAAATATAGATACAAATATAAGCAGCCTGGGTAGCACAAATGGTCAAGCACTCAACTACTAGCCAAAAGGTTGGTAGTTCAAACTCACCAAGAGACGTCTCAGAAGGCAGGCGTGGTGATCTTCTTCAGAAAGGTCACATCCTTGAAACTCTATGGAGCAGCTGTTCTACTCTGCACACATGGGGTCGCCATGAGTCAGAATCAACTCTACCTCAACTAACAACATATATATCAAAATCTTCATACATGCTCCCTAAATCCTCAAGATTAGAGAGGGGACTGCAGTTCTGTTGTTGTTGTTAGTTGCCATCAAATCAGTTCTGACACATGGCAACCTTATGTATAACAGAACAAAACGTTTCCCATTCCTATGCCGTTTTCATGATCATTGGTATGTTTGAGTCCACTGTTGCAGCTATTGTGTCAATCCATCTCATCAAGGGTTTTCTTCGTTTTCACTGACCTTCTAGTTTACCATAGTTCTGTTAGGCTCCCTGGGACAGTCTTGGTGGATGACTAACAAATCCTTAATGAGTCTGCTAATTGATGCCTATATTATAGACAGTTCTGTGTAAACCATGTTTTGTTAATCTCTTGAGTATGAATCAGAATCATAGCATGGTGAAGTTTTGACACATAAATCCATAGGGAATTCATCTGTTTCAGTGTGACAATCTGTGTGGTTAATCACCTTTCTCATTTAGGGATTTAGAGCATTCATGTTGATGGTGGTAGTAGAATTAGTAGTGTTACTATCAATCATAGAAGTAACGGCACTTATTGAATGCTTACATTATGCTAAATGCTGGTACTATTGAAAAAAGATGGATTGTTTATTTAATCTGTGCAACCACCCTGCTATGAATTGAATTGTGTCCCCCAAAAATCTCTGTCAACTTGGCCAGGCCATGATTCTCAGTATCGTGTGATTGTCCACCATTATGTTATCTGACGTGATTTTCCTATGTGTTCTAAATCCTATCTCTAAGATGGAATTAATGGTAGTTATGTTAATGACAAAATTAGGTTGTGTTTTAAGTCAATCTCTTTTGAGATACAAAAGAGAGAAGCAAGCAGAAAGACATGGGGGACCTCATACCACCAAGAAAGCAGCGTTGGGAGCAGAGCGCATCCTTCTGAGCTGGGGTCCCTATGCCTGAGAAGCTCCTAGTCCAGGGGAAGATTGATGACAAGGACCTTCCTCCAGAGCAGACAGAGAGAGAAAGCCCTTCCCTGGAGCTGACGCCCTGAATTTGGACTTACAGCCTAGTAGACCGTGAGAGTAAACTTCTGTTTGTTGAAGCCATCCACTTGTGGTATTTCTGTTATAGCAGCACTGAGTAACCAAGACACACCCAATTCCTATGAAAAGATACTACGAATCCCCCCTTTTTTACATATATGGAAATGATGCTTAACTTCTCAAAGTAAGGAGGAAACCCAGAATCTGAAACCCCTCTCAATACTATGTGTACCACCTCTCATTAATATCCAATAATGGCACCAAATTGGTTTAGAATTTTGAGTACAAAAAAAAAGAATCCTTGAATGTAAGAGTTTCAATGAGTCTTAGAAAATTAAAGGCAGTTCTTTTGATGTACCAAAAACAAAACCAGATATGAAAAAAACAATTGTGGGGCAAAATGAACTAATGCTAATTAATATACCAGTATTTTTTTAATTTAAGCACCACCCATCTGTCAGTTCGTCATATTGTTGTTGCCCTGTGTGTGCTATGATGCTGAATGCTATGCCACCAGTATTTCAAATATCAGCAGGATCATCCATGGTAGACAAGTTTCAGTGGAACTTCCAGACTAAGACAGACTAGGAAGAAAGTTCTGGCCATCTACTTCTGGAAAATTAGCCAATGTAAACCTTATGGATCACAACAGAACACTGACAAGCTCACTTGCTTTAGCCATGTCATCGGGGGGCAACAAATGATGGAGGACACTATGTTTGGTGAAGTGGAGGGCCAACAAGGGCGAGGGAGACCTTCGTTGAGAAGGACTGACACAATTACTGCAGTGATGAACTTCAATACGCTCGTGATGGTAAAGATGATGCAGGACGCAGCAATGCTTCCTTCTGCTGTACATAAGGTCACCATAGTTCTCAGTCAACTTGACAGCAGCTAACAACAACATTTTTTTCAAATAACCCAAGGAACTTAGTATTCTTCAAATTGAAGAGTAGTGGTAGAGCCAACATAAAAAAACGATATGAGCTGATATCATGCAAGAAGATTAAGATGATCCCACCCAAGGCACTTCAAGTGTTACATAACTCAAGCTTTTCTGACCTCACCACTCTGTGGATAGCAATGCAGTCACATTACATGAACAGCCCTGATTTGAATAGCTCTTGCTGCCACTGACTTAGCCATCTATAAAAAATAATCTCCTCAAAATATTAATGAGATTATCCAGGGGGTGTCTCAAATGTTCTCAGAAACATATGTGCTCTGTTAGGGTAGTTCATTGTACCCTTACCCCACCATTTTTCCTGGGTTTTCCCAAGTTCGCCAACCAGGTCCTACCACTTCTGTCAGACCTCTTGGTCAAATCTTGTTGATACTCTCTCTCTTCTGCTTCTTCCACTAGGCAGTACAAAGGTGATTTTGGAGTCTGCAGGTTCCATAGATGCTATAAGGTGTGTAGTAATAGGGAAAGGGAATTCTTCTTTCAGGTTTTACTAAAAAGAAAGGCCTGGCAACCTATGCCTAAAAATTAGCCAATGAAAACCCTATGGATCACAATGGTCCAATCCTATTGTGTATGGGGTCACCATGAGCCAGAGGCTTACTCAATAGCAGCTAACAATAACATGAGAATTTATATACAGTAAACTATACACCTTTGGGTACATAGTTTAATGAGTTCTGAAAAGTACGTACGTCAGATAGCCATTATCCCAACCAAGATATAGAACATCGCCATCATCTCCCAAAATTTCCTTGTGGCTCTTTGTAGTCAACTCCTCACCCAACCTTCAGCCTCTGGCAAATACTGCTCTGTGTTCTGTTCCTATATTTTGCCACTTTGAGAATGTCATATAAATGAATTCATACGATATACAGCCTAGGTTATTTGTTTTTACTTATGACTCGGGTGAACATGGTACCCATTTTCCTGAGACTGTTTCATTTTATGCATGTAATTATCAATAGCAACCCCCCTTTCATTCTCAAAAATGTCTAGGTATGGATAATAAATTAGAGGACTGTGCAAACTATAGTGTGAACACGTGTGTGCATGCACATACAAACACACACACATCTCTGTGGAGGACTGGTCTGAGGGCGCATGTAAGGAAAAAAAATCTATACTCAGCTCAAGAGTCTCCCCAACCGTTCCATCTACACTATAAAAGAAAAATGAAATAAACACAAAGACAACTAAACAAATTTGAACTTTAAGTCTTAAATATTGTTGTCTTTAAAATTATTTTTCGCACCTTGATATTCATGTGCATGACCCACTAATATTAGAATATCTAAATATTAACAGATAATACAAATAAGACAGACTGTGATTTATGTTTAAGTCCCAACTGCCACCCACTTTGGTTCTTGATGAACGCAACCCATAGCTGCTTTACTGTTCTCATGTTGGACTCAAACAGAGCAACGATTGTGAGGATGACGCAGGACCAGGCAGTGTTTCATTCTGTGGTGCATGGGGTTGCTCAAGAGTCAGAACCAACTCGACAGCACCTGTCATGGATTGAATTTTGTCTCCCCCAAAAATGTGTTTATCGATTTGGCTAGGCCATGATTCCCAGTGTTCTGTGGTTGTCCTCTATTTTGTGGTTGTAATTTTATGTTAAAGAGGATTAGGGTGGGATTGTAATACCATCCTTACCCAGGTCACATCCCTAATCCAATGTAAAGGGAGTTTCCCTGGGTTGTGGCCTGCACCAGCTTTTATCTTACAAAAGATAAAAGGAAAGGGAAGCAAGCAGGGAATAGGGGACCTCATACCACCAAGAAAGCAGTGTTGGGAGCAGAGCGCGTCCTTTGGACCTGGGGTCACTGCGCAGAGAAGCTCCTAGTTCGGGGAAACATTGATGAGAAGGCCGACGGAGAGAGAAAGCTTTCCCCTGAAGCTGACACCCTGAATTTGGACTTTTAGCCTACTTTACTGTAAGGAAATAAACTTCTCTTTGTTAAAACCATCCACTTGTGGTATTTCTGTTATAGCAGCGCTAGATGACTAAGACAGCACCTAACAAAGAACAGCAACAATTCCTAAGTTAAAAATTATTGCTTTAATATACTGTTTCTAGTATATTAATATATAAAACAGCTTGTTAGTGGAGGTATTTATACACAGATTACTACTTGGTTTGACAGTGATCAAGATTATTCAGGATCAATACAGGCATAAGTGTCTCTGCAATTAATTATATCTAACAGCCATTCCAAATGAAGGCAGTAGTGTTCTAAGTTGAAAAGAACACAAACTTTTGATTAAGTTAAACTTAGGTTTGAATTCCGCATATGTTACTCCCTTTCTCAGCTTATGTTCCCAATCTGTCAAATGGGGTTGATACTTAATTCTTATGGTTGATGTTAGAATTAAATAGGACAACGCATATCATTTGCTTGCATAATCTCTAAGATACACTAACAGCTAAAAAAAAAAAAAAAAAGAACAAAGAAGGTAACTATTATTAAATAAAACCAGAGCTTTAATTAGTTCAAAATGCTTAGGATAATTTAAATGGTCCACTGAATAAGGCTTGGTGAGACACAGCAATTAAATTTTTATTTTGTCTAATAGAAGCTAGCTATTTTAAGTTTCCTCTTCCTTTTTGAATCATGCAAGATGGAGCACAAAATCACACTGGTTATCGATTGTGACAGAGACTGCTAGAGCTCACCAAAAAGAATAACCTTAATATTTCTGGGGCCCAGGGCAAGAGTAGAGGTGGAGACTCATATACAAGACATCTCAATGTTTAAGAGTCATAAACCAAGCTGACAATATGCTAAATAAAACACAGTCTAGCTTCATACCTTGTCAAAACTACATTCATAGCAACATGGAAAACCAGGTTTGAATTTAGAATTCTTGCATTCCTCATAGTTCCATGCTTGAAAGTGGCAGCACGGGAAGACCTGGACCCAGGCCTCACACCTGTACTATGGCCTTCGCTCATCTCTTCCAACCTCCAGCTCCATCCTGCACTATGAGGGGTACCATGCACACCCAGTCTGCATGTGCAAGTTTTCCCAAATGCCACACAAACAGCAGCCTTTGGCCACTCCTGGGGCTCGGGTTTGCACACATAGGTGGCATCATCAACCCCTGGGAAGACACAACCAGGGATGGGCACCAAGTTGTCCTTGAAAATGATCACAAAGACATTTGTTCAGAAAACTTCATTATTCCAGGCACTTTTGTTCCTTGGGCTCCACAGTCTCACTGCCCATGGGGAGTGGTACAGCTGGAGGAAAACCCAAAAATATCTGTCAAAAAGCCAAGCCAGAGCTGGGGGAACTCATACCCAGGGTCTAAGAGCAATACTAGTCTTTTTTCCTGCTGAGTGCATGCATAGATTCCATAGCCTATCTATCACTTAGGTACAGCCATGTGAGGGGGTTCTGAGCAATGGAATGTGGGAGGAGGTGAAGCATGCCATTTGATGGTCTTTAAAAAGTCACAAAATCCTTCCATTCTCTCTCTTCATTAATCACTGGCCAGATACAGAGGGTCCTGCAGAATATTCTGGGGGTCTAGGGAGTGTCAGAGGCACTATAAAAAGCCTGAGTCCCTATATAGCTGTATAAAGCAGAGCTCCTCTCACCTCCAATCTAAATAGGCTTCTGACAAAAGGAGAATGCATAATGTTTCTGTTGAACCATTGTGATTGTGTGTGTGTTAGCAGTTAACATATCCTGTACAGCACATTCAGTATTCTTGAGATTTATCTTGGATTAATTTCTTGTGTAAACGCTTCTATAAGCTTCTAATTCTGTATCCCTCCAATAAATAAATAAAAGAAGTTTCAGCTTGAGTGAATGGATGGATGCGTGAATGAATGAATGAATGAACGGGGAAATGTGGAATGAATTAATTAATAAGCGAATACGTATCCAGATACTTTCCCTGATAGGCTAATGGCAAGTTCAAACATATATTGCTCAAAATAGAAAATTGTGTTATTCAGCTTAAAACATTCCTTCCTATGTTCTTCCTATTTTCAAACTAATAGTTCATAACCATGGCACAAGTAGTAAAATGAATACTTACTGTTTTGTCTCTGTCCCCTTCTTCCTTAACCCCTACTCTGCAGGAAACTGCTTCAATGATTTTTCGTCACATTTCCCCTTCTCCTAAGCTGTATGATTGAAAAGGGAGTAGCCATGTTTTTCCAGCCTGACTCAGATCCTGGTAACAATTTATAGACAATAGACAGACAAAAGACAGTCCAGACTGAATCAATCACTTCCTGGCAATTTAAAATTGAGAGAATTTAAGAGTCTCAGACAGGCTGAGTGGTCAAGTGATAAACCTAGCCATGTTTGGTGGTAGTCATGTCCCACTAGGTGGACTGAGAAAGAGCCTGGTAAGAGACAAAACAAATTAAAACAACAACAACAGCAATAACAACACCACTAGATACGCAAAGAGAGGCAGAGGTGAAAGGTCATGAAGAAGACTTCCTTGGTTCCCTATCATTTTATAGTGCTTGGCTTCAGCCTATTCCCGATACCCATTTTTATCTCTACCCTTGAGGTCCATGAAAACAACCTGTAATTTATGGAAAAGAATACTTTTTAAAATAACTTTAAATGAATAGTTTCTGTTACCACCAACCAAAATAGACCTAAAAGCAGAGCCAAGATTCCAAGACATCTGATGGGAAAATACCTCAAATTCTTTATTCTGGACATTGTTCTGTACCTACTCTAGTCCCAAACCTTCCTGTCACCTTGAAAGTATTCAAACCACTCAGCACCTTTTGTCAAAGACAAGAAAGGCAGAGCACTCCATCTTTGAAGTTAAACTGCCTTTACCATTAGGAAAAAAAATGCATCTACTAAAGTTTTTTTTTTTTTTTTTAAACAGAGCAACACAATAAAAGAGTAAGTGGCTTTGTAGTGAAAAATAATATAGAAAGATAATTAAATCTCGGGGCATTTTTGGTAGAAAGTAGTTTTTCTCAGAAAGAAAAACAAGCATCAAGGCTGCCCCCAAAGACACTTTCTGACCTGCCACTGCCACTAACAGGAAGTTGAGAAATGAAAATTCTGTGCTTGATTTGTTCTTTCTTTTTACGAAAAAGAGGCTTAATATTCATCGTGGAGGGCGAGTAGGAGAAAAGCATCTTCGCTGTTATTTTCAAGGGGTTGAAATGCTTGTTCTCATCACTGAAGGTGTTCATCTTTACAAAGATGGCTGCTAGGGAGCTGGCCAATTTGAGTGAATATTTTTGAATGTTTATAAAACTGAAGAGCAGCATCATTGGCAATGCACTTACTGGCAGAACTGAGCCAATTAGTAGGTCATGCTAAAGTAACTGCACAGTCGATTGCACAAAGGGGGCAAATGTATAATGATACATGCTGCTGGAATTTTTTTAAACCACAGATATTTAAGTCTCAGATAAAGGCAATGACGTACTCTTCCTATTTCAGGCCATTTTGAATGTTCAAGTCTGAGTTGACAAAAACACATAAGAGGGCATTTTTAGGCAATTCTGACATACTCCCTACCTATTCTTGGGTAAAATAAATCACAGGACCAGCATTTTTTGAGGCTGGAGATTGGTTTGGGTAATAAGGAAAGGGCTAGTGATGTGTCCCATTCCATTCATTGCAACTATGCGATTCAACCACAATTCTCATTTTAATCATCTTCCTCTGATTTATTCCTACCTGCCATTTTTAAAGACAATGATGATCACCAGCTACATTTATGAAAAAACAAAGAACATTGCCTTCGAGTCGATTCCATCTCATAGAGACCCTACAGGACAGACCAGAACTGCCCCATAGGGTTTCCAAGGAGCAGCCAGTGGATTTGAACTGCCAACCTTTTGGTTAGCAGCCAAGCGCTTAACCACTGCACCACCAGAGCTTAGACTACATTGATAGGGGTAATTAAAAACAAAAACAGCAAGACCTTCTAGGCAAAGAACTCAACAAACAAGCAGAACAAAACAAAAAACCATTCATGATATGCAAAGATAAGGTTCACTGATTCCCACTGATAATCACTTCTGTGATTTCTTACTTCCTACTATATTTCACCTATGTCCCCTATTCCCCTCATGACTGAAAACAAAAAATGTGTGATTATAAAATGCATGACCACTGGGGGTCACTGGTTGGGTTCCCAGTGAAGCACTCTGAGAAGGAGCTTGGAGTACAGGAGGTTTTGTAGGGAGTGTACGTGGGATTAACATGTATGGAAGAAAAGGGAAGGAAGCAGGATTGGGTAGAGAGAGAAGCTGGGCAGCCAGACAGTTTCAAAGGACACCACAGGTGACTCTACAAGCAGTTCTGAAGCATGGAAGAGCTTTTGGTATTGTCCTCAGTTAAGCCAAGGGTACCAGACTTTATAAAACAAACAAACCTGGTGTCATAGAGTGGATCCCAACTCCTGAAAACACCTCGTGCGTTGAAGTAGCACTGTGCTCCATAAGGTTTTCAATGGCTGATATTTTTGGAAGTAGATCACCAGACCTTTCTTCCGAGGTGCCTCTGGGAGGACTTGAACCTTCAACCTTTCAGTTAGCAGCCGAGCTGATCAACCATTTGTACCACCCAGGGACTCCACTAGGCTTTATAATGCCATGTATACCAGTCACAGGTGCTTTCTGCCCAGGAAGGGACATGTAACTTTGGGCAAGGTGGCTGTCTTCAGTCTCTCTTTTAGCTGTGTGCTCTTACTTAATCTAGGGTGACTCAGTTTCATACCTACCTTATGTAGTTTTGTTGCTATAAGTAAATTAGTAAATGCATACAAAATTCTTTACACAGAGATCAGAATAAGAACTCAATAAATGTTGATCCATTATTAAATATAGCTCACATACCTGAGAATGAGGATTTCACTTTTCTCCTCTCCTCTTTCCTATGCAGAAGAACCAAAAAGTCACATCTGCCCAGGATGATTCCTGTAGGTGAAATTTTCCTCTGGAGATTATTCTCTATAACCTTGATGACAGTTGCCCCCCACCTCTCACTCAATAAATGGTCTTATTAAATGACCACTACCTGCTAGGCATCAGCTTCCTTATGGAGAATTTAATTCAGAAATTACTAAATGCAATTCTTTGGGTTTGTTTTGTTTCTCTGTAAACCCCCACACTGGTTTATCAGCCTGCAGGAGAAGCAGAAAGATAGTCTCGGGGGCTCCGTCAGCTGGGCCCAGCCCAAACATCAAAGAATATTATGAATGTGTAAAATTGCCTTTGGCAAATACTATTTACAGACCCTCTGGCACAGTTATGCTGAAATGATAGGAAATGTCACTGCAGTCTACTGCATTGAATAATAAACATTTCCTGCCTTCAATATCCACTACCCATTTACCCAGAACCTGCTGTCATAATAAAGGGAGAAGGTAAACCTTTCTTTTCTTCTCATTAATATGTGGCAACTTTTCCTATCAATTAAATCAGTAGTACAGCTAGGAGTAGAACTTAGTGAGATTATATATATTATACACTTGAAATATAGTTTATCCATTTTAATTAAATAAGTTATAAATATAACCACTTTTAATTCTTCTATACCCTGAAACTAATTAAAAATGAAATTAGTTAACATTTCTCTGTGACATCATTAAAAAAATTATTCATATAAAAATACAAATATCCCTATAGTGAACTGTGTGTGTACTTGGATCCCTCTGTGATGTTGATGACCAGATCATAAAACTTTTTGCATGAATACAAACCCCTGGGCAAGATTTTTTTTTTTTCCCCCTCAAATTTCTCTCCAGGTCTAGTAATCCGTCTTCTCTTTTTCTCATCCTGTCATGTTAATGAACACTGGTTATAGCTTGGGGAAGCATATTAAGTGTCATCTCTCTGCCTGTATTGTTTCCGAGACACTTCATGTTTGGCTGTTATGATATGAACAGTGGTAATTCAGTGGTAGAATTTTTGTCTTTAATGTGGGAGGCTGGATTTGACTCCCAAACAATGAACCTCACACACAGCCACCACCCATCTATCAGTGGAGGTTTGTATGTTGCTATGATGCTGAACAGGTTTCAGTGCAGCTTCCAAACTGAGATGGACTAGGAAGTAGATGGACTAGCAATCTGCTTCTGAACATCAGCCAATAAAAACCCTATGGATCACACCAGTCTGATCCCATTGTGTACAGGAATCACCATGAGTCAGGGGCTAACTTGACAGCGGCTAACAACAACATTTCTATTCTTTACTTTCATGCATAGTATGTATTTAAGGCCAACTCTGTGTAATAAAGAGATCTTTAGTGGTTGGAAATCACTACTACAAGTGGTGTCCAGAGAAATATCTATGTCAAGACATGTCTTTAGTGGAGGAAATAGAAACTGAAATGAAAAGTAAAAATAAAGTAATGGTAGTTGACATCTATTGAGCACTCCATCGAGATTATCTTTTATCCTCAAGATAATCCTATTTCTATCATTTACACATAAGAGGAGGACGACTGATTGATGACAAAGAACTTCCTCCAGAGCCGACAGAGGGAGAAAGCCTTCCCCCTGCAGATGACGCCCTGAATTTGTACATGTAGCCTGCTAGACTGTATGAAAATAAATTTCTCTTTGTTAAAGCCATCCGCTTGTGGTATATCTGTTATAGCAGCACTAGATAAGTAAGACATGGTGATAAGGTATTACAGGATTAATTCAATAAATATGCATTCACAGAAAATGCTATGGGATTTCAAAGAGTTGATACATCATTGGATGTCCAATTCCTTTTCCTTTGAAATACTTTTCAATTTATCTATCATGGGTTTAAAAAGATATTTTAAAAATCATACTTTGCCGTTTTCACATTGTCATCCAAAAAACTGAAGTATCCTAACAGTGTTCATCTGCTTACAGTAAAACTACAGGAACCGTTCATTCAATCCCATGAAATATTTAGTTCAAAACATTCCACGGTGATCTTTACTTTCCTTAATTTTTCTATTGAAGGTATTCATTTCGGAATTATTCATACATTCAACAAATATTTATTCAGCACCCACCATGTACCAGATACTGTCTTAGACACTGAGAATAAACCAGTGAACGAAATAGACAAACATTTCTGCCTTCTTGGAGTTTGCTTTCCAGTAGGTGAGGAAGACATTTAAATAACAAAATATATAAATTAATTAAAATATAAATTAATTAATTAAGAAGGATCTAGCTGAGGAGGTGTGCAGGGAAAGTGGGGGGTGTGTATGTGCAAATTTAAATAGGATGGTGAGAAAAGTCTTCACCGAGAAGGTGATATTTGAGCAAAGACTTGACGACGATGAGGGAGCAACTCAAGTGAACGTCTAGGGAAGATCATTCCAGGCTGAGTGAACAGCCAGTGCAGAGGCTGTAAGGCTAGTGTATTCCTGCTGTGATACAGAAACAGCAAGGAGACTAGTGGAGCTGAAGTTGACCAAGTAGGAGATGGGGTCAGTGAAGTGATCCAGTGAAGGACTGATTGGTCCTTGGTAATGATTATAATATAAGAGAAAAAGATACAATTATTTATTACTATGTAGATAAAAACAGAAATAGAGAATTGTTGTTGTTATTGTTTTTAGGTGCCATCAAGACAGTTCTGACTCAGAGGCCCTACGTACAATAGAATGAAACACTGCCTGGTCCTGCGCCATCCTCAAAATTGTTGTTGCTATGTTTGAGGCCCTTGTTGCAGCCATTGTGTCAGTCCATATTGTTGAGGGTCTTCCTCTTTTTCGTTGACCTTCTACTTTACCAATCAAGATGTCCTTCTCCAGGAAATGGTCACTCCAGATAACATGGCCAAAGTCCGTGTGACGAAGTCTTGCCATCCTCACTTCTAATGAGCATTCTGGCTGTGCTTCTTCCAAGACAGATTTCTTCGTTCTTCTGGCAGTTCATGGTATATTTAATATTCTTTGCCAACACCATGATTCAAATCCATCAATTCTTGATTACACAAATATATGACAGACACTGCCTGGCAACTTACAAGCATGATCTCATTTGGTACTTACAATCCTTAAGTAGATATTATTATTTCCACTTACAGATGCTGGAACTGAGATTTGGAGAGTTTAAGTAATTTACTCAACATCAGTGATTTTTGTTGTTTGTTCCCATCGAGTCTGCCCTCGATTCACACGCAATAGAACAAAATGCTGCCTGGTGCCGCATCATAGCCATGACTGGTTGCAGATGGGACCATTGTTATCTATAAGGTTTTCACTGGATAATTTTTATCTGTCAGTTTGTTGTCCTGTGGTAGGTTGTGTGTTGGTACGATGATAGAAACTATGTCAACAGTATTTCAAATACCAGCAGGGACATCCATGGTGGACAGGTTTTAGCGGAGTTTCCAGACTAAGGCAGACTAGGAAGAAGGTCCTGGCAGTCTACTTCTGAAAAAATTGGCCAGTGAAAACTTTATGAATAGCAGTGGAACACTGTTTGATATAGTGCTGGAAGACGAGGCCATCAGGTTGGAAGGCACTCAAAACACGATCAGGGAAGAGCTGCCTCCTCAAAGTAAAATCAACTTTAATAATGTGAATGGAGTAAGGCTTTTGGAACCTCCATTTGCTGATGTGGCAGGACTCAAAATGAGAAGAAACAGCTGCAAACATCCATTAATAATTGGAACATGGAATGTACAAAGCATGAACCTGGGTTAGAGTAAGTCCATGAGAGCCAAAATACGAAGTA
This sequence comes from Trichechus manatus latirostris, assembly GCF_000243295.1. Taxonomy (NCBI): domain Eukaryota; kingdom Metazoa; phylum Chordata; class Mammalia; order Sirenia; family Trichechidae; genus Trichechus; species Trichechus manatus. The sequence goes on from NW_004443942.1 coordinate 33,455,073, forward strand.
GAATATATCCCCCCGGAATTTAGAGACCATCTCACGAACAGATTTGATGCATCAAACACTAATGTCAAAAGACCAAAAAAGTTATGGGATGACATCAAGGATATCATACATGAAGAAAGTAAAAGGTTATTAAAAAGACAGGAAGGAAAGAAAAGATGAAAATGGATGTCAGAAGAGACTCTGAAACTTGAACATTGAGTAGCTAAAGTAAATGGAATAAATGATGAAGTAAAAGAGTTGAGCAGAAGATTTAAAGGGTAGCTCGACGAGACAGAGTAAATTATTATAATGAAATGTGCAAAGACTTGGAGTTAGAAAACCAAAAGGTAAGAATATGCTCAGCATTTATCAAGCTGAAAGAACTGAAAAAAAAATTCAAGCCTTGAGTTTCAATACTTAAGGATTCTACACGGAAAATACTGAATGACGCAGGAAGCATCAAAAGAAGATGGAAGGAATACACAGAGTCACTGTACCAAAAGAAGTGGTGGATGTTCAACCATTTCAAGAGGCAGCATATGATCAAGTACCAATGGTACTGCAGGAAGGAGTCCAAGCTACACTGAAGGCATTGGCGAAAAACAAGGATCCAGGAATTGATGGAATACCAATTGAGATGTTTCAATAAACGGATGCAGTGCTGAAGTGCTCACTTGACTATGCTAAGAAATTTGGAAGACAGCTACCTGGCCAACTGACAGGAGGAGATCCATGTTTGTGCCCATTCCAAAAAAAGGTAATCTGACAGAATGTGGAAACTATTGAACAATATTGTTAAGATCATACACAAGTAAAATTTTGCTGAAGATCATACAAAAGGGGTTGCAGGAGTACACTGACAGGAACCGCCAGAAATTTAGGCCGGATTCAGAAGAGGACGTAGAATTAGGGATATCATTGCTGATGTCAGACGGATCCTGGCTGAAAGCAGAGACGACCAGAAAGATGTTTATCTGTGTTTTATTGACTATGCAAAGGCATTCAACTGTGTGGATCATAACAAAGTATGAATAACATTGTGAAAAATGGGAATCTAAGAACACTTACTTGTGCTCATGCGGAACCTGGACATAGAACAAGAGGCAGTCTTTCGAACAGAACAAGGGGATAGATATTGCGAGGTTTAAAGTCAGGAAAGGTGTGCATCAGGATTGTATCCTTTTATCATACTTATTCAATCTGTATGCTGAGTAAATAATCCGAGAAGCTGGACTATATAAAGAAGTACGTGACATCAGGATTGGAGGAAGATTCATTAACAACCTGTGATATGCAGATGACACAACCTTGCTTGCTGAAAGTGAAGAGGACGTGAAGTTTTTACTGATAAAGATCAAAGACCACAGCCTTAGTAAGTAGTGCACCTCAGTATAAAGAAAACAAAAATCCTCACAACTGGATCAATAAGCAATATCATGATAAATGGAGAAAATACTGAAGTTGTCAAGGATTTCATTTTACATGTATCCACAATCAACGCCCATGCAAGCAGCAGTCAAGAACTCATACTACGGATTACATTGGGCAAACTGTTGCAAAAGACCTCTTTAAAGTGTTAAAAAGCAAAGATGCCACTTTGAGGATGAAGGGGAGCCTGAGCCAAGCCACGGTATTTTCAATTGTTTCACATGCATGGGAAAGCTGGACAACAAATAAGGAAAACCAAAGAAAAATTGATGCCTTTGAATTATGGTGTTGGTGAATAATACTGAATATTACCATGGATTGCCAGAAGAATCAACAAATCTGTCTTGGAAGAAGTATAGCCAAAATTCTCCTTAGAAGCGAGGAGGGCGAAACTTCGTCTCATGTACTTTGGACATGTTATCAGGAGGGATCAGTCCCTAGAGATGGACATCATGCTTGGTAAAGTAGATGGTCACAGAAAAAGAGGAAGACCCTTAGTAGGACTGACTGTCACAGTGGCTGCAACAATGGGCTCAAACATAACAATGACTGTGAGGATGGTGCATGACTAGGCAGTGTTTCGTTCTGTTGTATATAGGGTCTCTATGAGTCCTAACCAACTAGAAGGCTCCTGACGACAAACAATAATTTTCGCAAGTAGATTGCCAGGCATGTCTCCCTTTTCTGTTTCAACCTGGAAGCTCTGCTGAAACCTGTTTATTATCATAACAACATATGAGCTTCCACTGACAGGAGGGTAACAGCTGCACTTGTGGTGTTTTGGGCAGGAATTGAGCTGGGTCTCCCACGTGGAAGAAGAGAACACAGTTAATTCAACATTCAGTATCAGTACTCTGTGATTCCAAAGTTATATTCTTTTGACAGTATAATGCTTTAACCAAGTATGAGTAAAAATGGCTTGATTTTTCTTCAATCTTTGAGGATTGCCACCATTTCTTTTTAAACTAGTAACTCTAAACAACAATATACTTCAAAAATTAATCCCTGATGCTTTAAAGCAAGAAAAAGATGGGAGTAATGCGTGTTTTTTTTTTTTTTCCTTCCTTCTTCTATGATGCGATTAAAATTTACTTTCTCCTGTAAGAAAGAATAGCCAAGTGGTTAAAAGCATAGACTTTGGATTCAGACCAGCACTTGTTTCTAACCACTGCTTGGCTATTTATTCGCCTCATTTCTTTGGACACAGTCCTGAGATTCTCTCTTCTGTTTCCACGTCTGTCAAATGGGCATATTAATAGCATATTCCTCATAAAGTTGTTGTGATAATTGAAGAATGAATATAAAGCACCAAAACCAGTCACTGCATGTAATATGCATCTAATAGGTACTAGTTATCATCATTTTTATTTGTTAACTCACTACAGCTGGCCATCAGGTCCTATAGTCAAGTAATGTGACTTTTCTGGTACTCATAAGGCTCTGCCTGCCCACTCACCCCTATCGAAGTGCAAAGGGGAGGAATTTTGCCCTAAAGGGACTTTAAAAATTATTTTTACCTGTAATGTACTGCATTGAAAACTTCAACCCACTCCCAGAAGCATTGATTAGAATGCAGCATTAATTAAAATAAGATCAACAGCAGGATGTTAGCATAAAATCAAGGAAATTATCAAGAAACTAAACTGAACAACATCATTAAGAATCACCAGAGGCTGCTATAAATATGTAAGTAGTGTAGGAGTTGAAATAATACAGAAGGGAAACACACTATAAAAATATGTTTGCGTCTATAGTCACTGCCTGCATACGTCTCTGCAAGCTGTATAACTCAAAGTGGTTTCTTCAATGAAGGTGACTTATGGCAGAGAAATTCACATGCAGATAATATCAAAGCTTGAATTTCAGCAGGTGCTAAAGCACAATTCATATTTATTCCTATGCTTAAATGTACCAGCTAAGCCATTAAAACAGCACTCCGCCCCACTTTTGAAAATATAAGAACCCTATAAAAGTAATCCATACTTTGTTTTCAAAGTCTATACTTTTCTTGAGCCATGAGACGTGATTTCTGGTGTAAAAAGGCTCTTAAATAATAACGAACAGCAAAGGGAGTCACGTATGGACTATCCTGATAGGGAAATGAGCCCAAGACCTTAGCAGAACCATACCTCTGGTATTTGAGTGGTGGAGATTGGGTCAGCTAATGCAGGAAAGTAAGAGAGGTTTCAGGTCTAAGTTTCAGCTCCTAATTTTGCTCATGTAGATTTAGGAGGACATCTCCTTTATAGTTCAATGCCAAGCTAGCCCTCCAATCTGTAACTTGGAGAAATATTCACTTCTTATTAATACACGGTTATGGGACAGTAATGGCTTAAACTTCTTTGTAACAGCTACCATGTAGAACTGGAGTTCGAATGAAAGAGCTATTTTTTTTTTTTTTTTTTTTTTTTTTTTACAAATTATGTATGGTTTTAGCAGAGGTTTACCAAGGTGAAAAGTGCTGTCTTGGAATATGGTGGGTTTCTCCAAACTGGAAGTTATGGAATGAGACCAGGGATAACAGAAACCAAAGTTTCTCAAAATATAATGTGAATGCAAATCACCTGGGATCTTGTTAAAATCTATACTCTGTAGTTCTAGGGCCTAAAATTCTGCATTTCTAACAAGCTCTCAAATGACAGTGATGCTGCTGGTCCCCAACCATCTTTGGAGTAATAAGATGAAAAGGACCAGATATTGGGGAGTTGGTCAGTTTTTAAATTTCTTCTCAGCACTAAGTTTTGTTGATTTGTTGAAATCATTTGAAATTGTGTGATGTAGTTGAAAGAGCAAGTGCTCTCGATTTAGAGATAGACAGCCCTGGGTTTGAGTTCTAGTTTATTTCTGTGACACCTCACCTAACCTCAGTTCTCTCATCTGTAAATGGAAATAGCAATGGCAGTCTTGTGTTATTTTTATATTCATTTTTATCTTTGTATGAGTCACCTTCAAAGAATCAAAATGCCATACAGAAAGGTAAAAAAGGAATTAAATTCTTAGCTTGTATATCTCAGAGAACATTGAATTATACCTGTAAAGTAAAAAACAAAAACAAATTGGCCATGCCCAGAGAGAAATCTGGCTTTTTCCTTGTCTTCTGGAAGGTAATTTATATCATAACTGATAGGAATGTCTTTATTTAGGGCAGGGGCTGGCCACACCCCCACAGTTTTAGGACTGAGGTTAGCCATGCCAGAAAGCCCAACCATATGATTTAGAGTGGAGGCTTTGGGCCACATGGTTATCAGTAAGCCAGGAAATTGAGTTCAGTCACATAGGCAATCAATCAATAAATCATGACTACATAATGGAGCCTCAGTAAAAACCCTGGACACCAAAGCTTGAGTAAGCTTCCTTGGTTGGCAGTACTCTGTACCTATTGCCACACCATGGTATAAGCAGGGTAATACAACCTAATTCCATGGAACAGGACAATGGAAGCTTTGCATTCAGACCTCTCCCAGATTCTGCCCTACGTGTTTCTTCCTTTGGCTGATTTTAACCTGTCCTTTCCCTGTAATGAATGGTAACTGTGGATATAATAGCTTTCAGTCAATTCTGTGAGTCATTCTAGTGGGTTATCAAACCTGAGGGTGGTTTTGGGAGCTGCCTGAACTTGAAGCTGGTGTGAGACGTCAGGACTGTGCCCTCAACCTTTGTAGTCTGGCTAACTTCAGGTAGTATCCAGTTCATAAGCCACAGAATATTTCTCAAAAATCTTTCCCCTTCTCTAGTTCACTTCTGTACACATTTATTCTGGATCGTCCCATGTGGACTCCTACCTTCCCTCCTTTGGATATACCATTACCACCACCATCAGTTTCCTTATGTCCAGCCCACATAATTTTGATGTGTTGCTCCCTACTTCTTCCTCTCTCTTAGCTTTTTTAAAAATAAAGATTAACCAAATCTGATTTTTTTATAAAAAGAGCTATTTTAAATGCATTTATTTTTAATATCTTTTATTCTTATAGCAGTTTTAGGTTTACAGAAAAACTGTGCAGAATGTACAGAGTTTCTATATACCACCTTTCCTCCTTGCCCACTGTTTATTATCAACATCTTGTATTCTTGTGGTACATGTTACAACTGATGAGCGGATACTGACACACTATTATTAATTAAGTCCATAGTTCACATTAGGGTTCACTCTGTGTGTTGGATTTTGACAAATGCATAATGTCATGTGTTCACCATTAAAGTATTATACAGAGTAGTTTCATGGCTTTTTTGCTTCTATTTTAAGCTTTCTCTCTATTTCCTCAATTCTGCAATATTCCCCTCTAGATCCAGCAATCAGATAGAACTCTCCTTAAAGGGAGAGAGAGGTAAAGATAGACTCCTTTGATCAGTGTGGTGAAGAACAGCAGCACAGCAGGGAGACAATAGGAAAAGAAGCGAGCCTGTTGTTATGTGCCCTCGAGTTGATTTTTGACTTACGGTGACCCTATGTAACAGAGTAGAACTGCTCACAGGGTTTTCTTGGATATAATCTTTATGGAAGATTACCAGGTCCGACAGAGCCACTGGGTGGGTTCGATACTTTCATCAGTCACTATATGTCACCACAAAGATATTCCCAATGCATAAATTTGCCTTTCAATGGTCCATTTTATTGTTCATCCTACCCATCTAATCTCTCCTCTTCCTTTTACTTTGGTGAGGAAGAATCCTCTGGGATACCTCTGAGGCAATTCTGGTTCAGGTTATTATATCCTTTTACGGGCCTTCTTCCAAACTTTGAAACTGGGGAAAGAGAGGTTCCATTTTGAATGCTAGGGCTTAATTCTTTCATTACTATTGGATTAAAGGTATACCAGCCACTTTTTGTGTCTCTGGACCTCAGAGGTAAGGCATTATTCCAGTTCTAATGCATTTAGCTTCACGGTACGTCCATTTTGAAATGTGTGAAGCTCAGCAGACCTGAGTTGGAGGCTCATTGTTGTGTACATTGAGCATTCTATTAGGTGATGCTTCCAGGATGTGTTAGTTTTGTAAGCTTCTGCTATTTTCTTCCCTGTATTTCCGTGAGATAAGACTTCCAAGCATAATTATGGCTTTCTTCCATGATAGTTAAGGAGCTCTGGTGGGTTTGTTTTGGTTTTTTTGTGCCATATTTGGAAAACCAGAGGTTCCCCCATGTAACCTAATGGAAAGGCACCCTCAATAAATTAGTTATCTACCTCTCATTGGTATATTGTCATACGACAGATTGGTGGCTCCACAGTGCCACTCATCTTATTGGGTGGCTTATATTAGCAGATCATATTTCTCAAAATCCATATTACCAACAAAAAATTTAAACACACTCAATTAGTAAGCATGCATCCCAGTATTGAAAACACACGCCATCCAAAAAAAATTAAGGAGGAAAAAAAAAATGTAGTAACGAAAGCGTTTTAATCTCCCTCTGCTACAAAGTCTACAGTCTCTGGCAAAATGCTGAAAACAATGGATTCCTTGACTTCCTTACTTTGTGATGGCAGTTGTTGTTAGGTGCTTCACGTTGGTTCTGACTCATAGTGACCCCATGTACAACAGAAGGAAACACTGCCTGGTCTTGTGCCATCCTCACAATTGTTGTTACGCTTGAACCCATTGGTGCAGCCACTGTATCAGTCCATCTCACCAAGAGTCTTCCTCTTTTTCGCTGACCCTCTACTTTACCAAGCATGAGGTCCTTCTCCAGGGACTGATCCCTCCTGAAACATGTCCAAAGTATGGGAGATGAAGTCTCGTTATCCTTGCTTCTAAGGAGCACTCTGGCTGTACCTCCTTAACACAGATTTGTTCATTCTTCTTGCAGTCCATGGTATACTCAATATTCTTCGCCAACCACATAATTCAAATACATCAACTCTTCTTCAGTCTTGCTTACTCATTGTCCAGCTTTCACGTGCATATGAGGTGACTGAAAATACCATGGCTTGGGTCAGGTGCTCCATAGTCCTCAAGGTGACGTCTTTGCTTTTTAACACTTTAAAGAGGTCTTTTGCGACAGTTCGCCCAGTGTAATATGTCATTTGAGCTCTTGACTGCTGATTCCATAGGCATTGATTGTGGATTCAAGTAAAATGAAATCCTTGACAACTTCAATATTTTATCTGTTTATCATGTTACTTACTGGTCCAGTTGTGAGGATTTTTGTTTCACTTTATGTTGAGGTGTAATCTATACTGAAGGCTTTGGTCTTTGATCTTCATCAAGTACTTCAAGTTCTCTTCACTTTTAGCAAGCAAGGTTGCGTCATCTGCATATCGCAGGTTGTTAACGAGTCTTCCTCTAATCCTGATGCCACATTCTTCTTCATATAGTCCAGCTTCTCAGATTATTTGCCCAGCACAGAGACTGAATAAGCATGGTGATAGTATACAACCCTGAAGCACACCTTTCCTGATTTTCAGCCACGAAGTACCCCCTTGTTCTGTTCAAATGATTGCCTCTTGGTCTCTGTATAGGTTCTGCATGAGCATATTTAAGCATTCTGGAATTCCCATTCTTCACAGTATTATCCATAATTTATGACCCACACAGTTGAATGCCTTTGCAGAGTCAATAAAACACATGTAAACATCTTTCTGGTATTCTCTACTTTCAGCCAAGATACATCTGACATCAAAAATGATATCCCTTGTTCCACATCCTCTTCTGAATCAGCTTTAGATTTCAGGCAGTTTCCTGTCAATGTACTGCTGCAACCCTTTTTGAATGATCTTGAGCAAAATTTTAGTGGAGTGTGACATTAATGATATTTTTCAATAATTTCTTCATATTGTTGGATCACCTTTCTTTGGAATGGGCACAAACATGGATCTCTTCCAGTTGGTTGGCAGGGTAGCTATCTTCCAAATTTCTTGGAATAGACAAGTGAGCACTTCCAGCATTGCATCCATTTGTTGAAACATCTCAACTGGTATTCTGTCAATTCCTGGAGCCTTGTTTTGGCCAGTGCCTTCAGTGCATCTTGGACCCCTTCCTTCAGTACCATGGGTTCTCGATCATATGCTACATCCTGAAATGGTTGAACAATGACCAGTTCTTTTGGTACAGTGACTGTGTGTATTCCTTCAAATCTTCTTTTGATGCTTCTCAGGTCGTTCAATTTTTTGCCCATAGAATCCTTCAAAATTACAACTCAAGGCTTAATTTTTTTCTTTAGTTCTTTCAGCTTGAGAAATGCAGAGCATCTTCTTCCCTTTTGGTTTTCTATCTCCAGGTCTTTGCACATTTCATTGCAATACTTTGTCTTCTCAAGATGCTCTTTGAAATCTTCTGTTCAGCTCTTTTACTTCATCATTTCTTCCATTTGCTTTAGCTACTCTACACTCAAGAGCAAGTTTCAGAGTCTTTTCTGCCATCTATTTTGGTCTTTTCTTTCTTTCCTGCCTTTTTAATGACCTTTTGCTTTCTTCATGTATGATGTCCTTGATATCACATAACTCGTCTGGTCTTTTGTCATTAGTGTTTGATGCATCAAATTTATTCTTGAGATGGTCTCAAAATTCAAGTGGGTTATACTCAAGGTCATACTTTGGCTCTCATGGACTTGTTTTAATTTCTTCAGCTACAACTTGAATTTGCATATGAGCAATAGATGGTCTGTTCTGCATCAGCCTCTTGCCTCGTTCTGACTGATAATACTGAGCTTCCCCCTTGTCTCTTTCTACAATATTTGATTCCTGTGTACTTCATCTGCCAACGTCCACATGTATAGTCACCGTTTATGTTTTGAAAAAAAGTATTTCCAATGAATAGGTCACTGCACTCGCAAAATTCTACCATGCAATCTCCAGCATCGTTTCTATCACCAGGGCCATATTTTCCAACTACTGTTCATTATTTTTTGTTTCCAACTTTTGAATTCCAATCACCAGCAATTATCAATGCATCCTGATTGCATGTTTCATCAATTTCAGACTGCAGAAGTTGGTAAAAATCTTCAATTTCCTTATCTTTCGCATTAGTGATTGGTGTGTAAATTTGAATAATAGTCATCTGCTCCTCCTTGTAGGCATACGGATATCATCCTATTACTGACAACGATGTACCTTAGGATGGATCTTGGAAATATTCTTTTCAACAATTAATGTGACTATTTCTCATCAATTTGTCATTCCCAGCATAACAGACCAGATGATTGTCTGATTCAAAATGATCAATACCAGTCCATTTCAGCTCACTAATGCCTAGCATATCTCTCTTCAAGCATTCCATTTCATTTTTGGTAACTTCTAATTCTCCTAGATTCTTACTTCATACATTCTACATTCTGATTATTAATGAATGTGTGCAGCTGTTTATATATATATACACACACATATTTTTAATCTGGCAACCTGTCCCAGATATTCTCGCATGGCAAATTCCTTCACTGATACCAGATATCAAGTCCATCCAGCCTTTCAGTCTCTTCCCCTTCTCTCGGTTTCATACTAAGTAATTCAACAGCTTTCCTATTATGTTTTTAGCTTTCTTCTCTACAAACTCTCCAGTTTCTGTCTCATAAAATCTAAAGAACTAGTCTGGTAAAAGCAGAATTTCCTTAGAAGTTAGAGATGAGAGAGAATCTGAGGGGACAAGAAAAATTCTTTTTTCTTACCTGAAACAGACAAAAAGAAAAGAAACTGTAAACACTAGCATGTTAATGAATCTTATCCTTGTCACATACTGTCATAAGTATTTTTCAAGAAAAGAAAAATGTGCTTGAGAGGAGAGCTTTCTCTTTAGGTTAGAGGATCAGAGGAGATTCTTTTAAGAAGGTAACATTTCAGCTGTGATTTGAATAGATGTTTAGCCGGGGAAGACTAAGTGGCACAAACTTGAAAAAGAAAGAGTCTTTATGCTGGAAAGACATTGCTCTGTTTGAGGAAATGAAAGGAGCACAAGGTGGTTAGAATGTGGTATGTACAGGGAGAAAGTGAGGAGAGAGAAATTTAAACAGGCAGGAAAGGTCAAATCACAATTGGCCATGTATTAAATAATCTGGATTTTAGTCTAGATGCAATGAGGAGACATTGATTGGCTGTGGCCAAGGACATGGTTGCATCTGTGCTATGATTTGTGAGAAACACTTTGGCTGGGATGTGCAATGATCAGAGTAGGGCGAGAATGCACATTTAAGTAGACAGCTAGAGGGGTTACGGTGGTGGCATGAACCACGGAGCTGGAAGTGGAGATGGAGAGAAGCAGACAGCCACTAGATCTATTTTGAAGGTAGAATCAAAAGACCTTGCTGATAAATTGGATGTGGTTGCTGACATAAAGGTGTTGTCAAGAATTTTTAAGTTTCTTGCTTAAGCGATAATAAGGAGCTTTAACTGGGATAATAAAATACCAGAAGAGGAGATGAAGAGTTCAGCTCTTATCCTGTTTGTTTGACTTGAGTATGAGACATTCACATGGTCATGTCTAGTAAGTCGTTAGATACAAGAGCTTGCAGGTTAGAAGAAATCTCTGGATGGCTATCCTAGTCACATATATGGGTTAGTAAGTACATAATAAGCACTTCTTTGCAAGGTTTTGTATGCCTGATTGTTTCCCTAGGTCCAAGGAATGATGAGACAATTACTCTTAGAAGAAACATTTTCAAAGTTTAATGAAAATAATATTGACAAAGCCTTGATGACAAACTGCATATGCTGCTTTGCAAAAACAAGGAAAAAAAAGTATTAAAAAACTAAAATATGAGAACTGTGGATCCTGAACATTAAAAAGTTGTGCTATTCTTAATTCTTATGGAGATTTTTATGCTGATCAAAATCCTGTCCATCGAGTTTTCTAGGTCCCAAAGAAACTCCCATTTGTACCATATACAGCACAGGACTAATAAAACCAGCATAATGCTGACAGTAGAGAAAACGTGCCTTCCTTTCCTATAGGTCCAACGAGCAATGAGCTGAGCTCAGTGTTTTGCGAACCACACTAATTAGACATCAGGGTCTCCAGAGGCTTCTAAATCATGACCCTGCCTAAACTGCTTATTTTCAAGCATAGGATAATAGCATAATGATTCGTGAAAAGAAGTAATTTCTGATCAAATTAGTCTTTTTTTTTCCTTAGCCTCTCTTCCTAATGCAAGTGACTTCTTCCCCAGCTCCAGCTCCAGATGTTGAGACTCTGCCCACATTACAATATGAAAGTCCACTATAATTGATTCCAACTGTTGAAGCCACATAATAATTGCTTTGCTAAGCAAAGGGTTTTATGGATTTGGCTGCATTTTGTTGTTAGCTGCCTTCATTTATTACAGATGCATTTTCCACCCTGTTTTCCAAGATAGAGTGGTTGGAACTGATATGGAAATTGTTTCAGCAATGCATTAGATATAAATTTTTATAGTGTCCTTTAAAAAATAGTATTCATTTTTCTTTCTTATTTAAAAGTAAAATATCACTGCAGAGAAATATTAGAAATACAGAAATAAAGATAAAAACTATTCCTAATTATACAACTTAATGATAAAGGTGACCACTTTCAGAGTTTTTTAAAGTTCTCTTTTTAAACATATGTGTATACTTACATTTATTTTTAATAAAATCAGAATCAGATAATTTTTGTGTCCTGCTCTTTTAAACTTTAAAATTAAAATTCACTTTAAAATTCTTCAAAATGCGATTTTTAATAGCTGCAAAATTTCAATTAAACACATGAGCAATAATTAAACATCCTATTATTGTTAACTAATAATAAGTTTGTTTCTGAAAGGCTTTTCAAAAGTAAATTTCTGTACTTGGCTAAGATTAGGGTTTATATAGTCTCATTCCAGTAATCAATAATTTATCTGAGCGTTTCTTGATTTCAAATTTTCTATTTAAATAATAAGAGGATTAGGGGAAAGCTCCAACTTACAGAATTATATTAGTTTTTTGGAATCTTTTATAAATCAAAAAGTTAACAGGTTTAGAGATGGTGGACTCATTTATATTCTTACTCCCAGAATATCACTTTGCTGAATAAACCAAACACTCTATAGCACACTTTCTATAAAATATTAAAATGGCCATATAAAATTCTTACCCACAGGTAGGCCCATATGGGTTCATAAATATTTTAAGATCTTTGTGTCATACGTTTTTGTATTGTAATAGGCAACAGCAGAAAAATATATCTATATTCTAAAAATAAAGTTTTATTTCTCCCCTCACTTGTCCATTTGCATCAATTCATCAAATTCCCTTCTTTATCTACTTTCATGTTATATGAGAACAAGAGACCAATAATGGATTATTATTTCCTGATTCGTAAGGATTATAACCTTTGATCCTGACCCCAGCAGTGGCTAGCTTTACAAACCAGGTAGCCTTTCTTACAGAACACAGAGTATTAGGCTTCTCATCCTTACATCTAGTCAAAACTCCCTGTGTAAATTCCAGGCTCCCTCACTTGCTTTCTTTTCACATTCTGGTTTCTGCCAGTCAGACAAGGAAAACTCCCTTCCACTATGTGCTGGGAAATTCTGGAATTCATCGGCAATTTCAACTCTAATACTCAGCAGTTTTGATTTGAAAATATGGATTCTTTTTAATATAGTCATTTAAGATGTATAACACATGTAAATTTGAAGACATAATTAAGTGATAAATAGGATGGATGTGTAAATGTTTACAACTTTCTCTCTCCTTCCTACTGAAGATAATTCTATTTTTGTTTGCTAGGCTTCATATGTTTCTAAGAGAAGTTCTTCCTTTTGTAGAATGGTTTGGGGTTTTTGAGATATGAAGGTAGGGTAATAAGAGAAATGGAATATGAAGGCAAATATTTAAACCAGAATAAGCAGAAGGCTGAAGGGAAAAAGGGAGGAAGTATAAGAGGAAAGAGTCCTTCCTGGCACCAAGAGAATTGATGATGGGATTTGAGAGTGAAGATAAGAAAATTTGTGGAGACCCTAACAGTCAGTATGGTTAGAAACAGAGACAGAAGCTTTTTAATATACTTAAGAATAGGGTTTTTCAACTTCAGCAGTACTGACATTTTGGACTAGATAGTTCTTTTTTGTAAGGTGCTATCCTATGATTTGTAGGACGTTTAGCAGCATTCCTATCCTCTTCCCTAGATATCAGTTGTAACAACCCTCAAGCTGTAACCAGCTCTCCAGTTGTAACAACCCAAAATGGCTTCAATTATTGCCAAATGCTCCTTGAGGGGTGTGATGGTTAAGATTGTGTGTCAGCTTGGCTGGGCCATGATTCTGTGTATTAATGTGATCACTCCCATGATTGAATATACTGCGAGTAGCCAATCAGATGAAAGGGAGTCTCCTTGGGGGTGTGGCCCGCATCTGAATATAAGCAGACATTCTGGCTTTTTGCTCTCTCTGGATCCTGCAGCTGCCTCCTGTCATCTCATCTCCAGTTCTTGGGACTTGAGCTGTCAGCTTATCTGCCGAATTTGGGGATTTGTCGATCTGCACAGCCTGTGAGCAGGAGCCCTGCTCTTGCTGATCATGGGCTTGCCAGCTTCTGCGGCAGCGTGACTTGGGAGAAGCATCTACTGTGATCCACAGACTTGGGACGTTCTAGCCTCTACAATCACGTGAGCTGTTTCCTTGATGTAACTCTCTCTCTACATATATATATTTATACACTTCACTGGTTTTGCTTCTTTAGAGAACCCAGCCTAAGACAGGGGGCCAGATTGCCCCCAGTTGACACCACTACTTAAGAATGTCTTCTCTTTCCACTGTCCTATTACTCTCCCCAGCCACCACTTTTTGGCATTTTCTCCAGAGACCAATTAAAAATTATAATTGTTTCAGTAATGGTTATCTGCATTTTCTACTGGATTGCTTTTTTTTTTTTTTAATTGACACTACACAGACACTGACTGTACTGGGCACCAATTGTATTTAGGATATTGCTTTCTAGAACGTGGATTTTCAAATTAACAAGCTGAAGTATATGCATCACTGTATTGGCTGTTAGCAACAACTGGACAAGGAGGGGGCAAAAAATGCGTGGAAGGACTGAAGATTAAGAGATATGGGTTTTAGTCCTGAATTTATCAATATCTGGCAGAAAGTAGTTGTTCCTATACGTTTTGACATCTCTGAAATAGGGTAGGTAATCATCAAGCTTCCATCCATATTTGATACTCAGTGATTTGATTATGCTATAACCCATTGCCACTGTGTCGATTCCAACTCATAGCGACCCTATAGGACAGAGCAGAAGTTGTCCCATAGGGTTTCCAAGGAGCGGCTGGTGGATTTGAAATGCCAATCTTTTGGTTAGCAGCTGAATGCTTAATCACTACACCACTAGGGCTCCTGGTTATGCTACAGTGTTAGTATAATACCCCAACGCAAGGAAACTGTTTTTCAAGTGTTACATATGTGAACTTAGAAAAATTCTAGGTAATAAAGAAATATCTACTGCAGGATGGTCAAGACTTGGAAGGAGTTTTGGTGGACAGGAAATCACAGAGTGGAGAGAGTACCTGCAAATCCTTCAGGTATTAAAACCATAACCCATGGCCCTAGCCTCTATTCTTACCTCTGTTTTATCAAACATTATTAATTTAATCTATTGTGCACTCCTTTACTTACATCGACATAAATCTTACCACGAATCTCAAAGTTGAATAGGATTTATTCTGTTGGTTTCTTGGTGGGAGTATTTATTTCTGTAAAAGAAAAGATATCCATATTGGTACTGGGGAATTTCCCAGGTGTTAGAGAAAAGGCAGAAGGGATTTTTCTGTCCCTTTGAAAATATAATTAGGATCCAAGCTTCAAGAGCTTTGAATGCCTTTGTTCTCCTCCTCACTTGTCACCAAATGATGGCAATATATTTAAAAACTAGGCCAAAAACCTACTTTGTTATTCAAGGATTTGGGCAAGAATCCCTGTGGACTCGCAAGATCAGGAAGGAGAAAAATGGACTGAAGTCATAGAGGATGGGTGTTGTGAAATGTCACTTTGAAACCCAAGATCCGTATTTCATTTAGATATCCTGTTTGAAAGCCTTCTTACATCATGAAAAAAACATGATTCCTATCCGTTAGTTGTCTGTCAATGAAGAGTGTTGAATTTGGATGTGATTCTGTCCTTGTTTGGTCTTCCTAATACTACAGTAATTGGAAGAAGGGGACCAGAAACAACTTAGACCTTCTCTTTATAATTTCAGAGACACAAAAAAGAGAAACCTTCCAAAACTATCTTATGTTTCAATAAAAGGTTCAATTTAAGCCATGTCTTTTTCTTTTTTTTTTTTCACATTTTATAGTCTTTCCTATGTCTTAAAATGCAGAGGAACATTCTGCAGGGTTTTTTTTTTTTTTTCCAAAAATACTCTTGGTCAAGGGAATAATAATTATTATTTTTTATACTGGATCATTAGTGAGTCAGAGCTTTGTAATCATTCAGGGTATAGTACAGGATTAGCAAGATGTGAATTCGTCAGGGGATTAAGCAGAAAGCCTAAATCATTTTCCAGAGTTAAATGAATCCTAAATCTTTCTGGAGGGTGAAAAATATTTGATTAACTCATTTTGTAAAAATTATTTTCAGCCCTTGCTACGCTTCCCAAGTGGAAGCACTAAGATTCAGTTACAAGCTAAGGCATTC
This sequence comes from Trichechus manatus latirostris, assembly GCF_000243295.1. Classification (NCBI taxonomy): domain Eukaryota; kingdom Metazoa; phylum Chordata; class Mammalia; order Sirenia; family Trichechidae; genus Trichechus; species Trichechus manatus. The sequence continues at coordinate 33,471,043 of NW_004443942.1, forward strand.
CCCCTTAGGAATTCTATTTTGTTATCCTATTAACCAGGTACCTAGTTAATGTATCAGGTTGTTCCTGTAGGGAAGGTTTGGGTAAAAATAGCAAATCATCTAAATCCCAATGACTAAAGTATCTGGCAAGGCAAATTACCAAGGTAGACGGATGAGATAAGAAACGATGGACAAAATACTTATTTCTTTTCATTTTCCAACAGTGTATACAGTTAATTTACTCATTATTTGGAAAGTAATTCATGTTCATTTTAAATAATTTTTTCATTACAGAAAAATCAAATGAATGTGAAAATGACTTCTATTAATTACACGAAGATAGTTAAGCTTAACAGGTTGGTGCATATAAATACATGCAAATACATATTAATTTTTAAAAATGAGGGTACCATGAATCTTTCTGGGTTATTACTACCTGTTTTTTTTTAAATAATAATTCCATGAATACTCTTTCATGTTTATATAGAATTATGTAATTAATTTTTAATCATGGAATATTTTTCCATTGAATGGATAAATAACAATCACGGGCATGTGTTTTGGAGTCAAAGAAACCTAGATTTGAGTCAGATCTCTATTAATTGCAAGTTGAGTATTCTTGACATTTAGCGTAATCCTCTTAAGTTTTGTTTTGTTTTTTATTTGTTAGTCTTTGTTTTTATTTTTGAACTGAAGAGGAAGATAATGACGATAATAACAAAGCCTAATTTGTAGGTTGTTGATTGTGAGGATGAAATAAGATACACAAGTACCTAATATAGTATGCAAGATATCTGGCTCATTTCCTGGGCTCAACAAATATTAGGTATTTTTATTGGTTTCATAATTCCATTAGCCAGTCCTCTATAACTTAACATTTGGATTGTTTTCTATTATCTTTAAACTTAAGAAGCCAAACTTACTCACTTGTCTTATTATTTCTCTAGGATAAATCTCAAAATGAATTCCAAAAGTGTTTTTTTCTTTCTTTCTTTTTTTATTTAAGTATTTTGTTTCCTCTGGGCAAAACTTCCCCATCTCTAAAAGGTAGGTTAATTTGAAATCTTATTAACATTGTATAAAACTGAAAAAATTTGTCTTACCCTATTTGAACAGTTAAGATAATAATTTTTTGATGATGAGCTGCCTAGGTAAGAAAAATCTTCAGACCGTGTAGAAAATCATTTTAAATCACTAAAATATTCTTCTAATAGCCTAAAAAGATTCTGATGTCCTTTCCAAAGCATTTTAAAACACAACAAAAGCCATGCTTCTTGCCAAACAATTTCCAAAGAAGTAGGAATTTTATATGTCCCCCCAAAATAATCATTTCTACAACTCAATAGTACTATTTGACAGATATTATTAAACTGAATGTAACAATTCTAATGCTAGAGAAGAAAAGCTAACTCTTTTAAGAGTTAGTAAATACTGTAGTGGTATAGGGCTTATTGTGGAAAGATGACAGACTTTGCAATCAGATAAAACTGGGTTCCAATCCTGGACTACTACATATGTATTAACTGTACAGACTTTAACAGCACAATTAAAACTTTCTGATACTGTACTCATCTCTAAATGGTGAAAATTGTACTTTAATCAACTTTTGGCTGTTCAGTAGCTTCACTGTTCTTCACTTTTGCCTGTTTAGCAGTTTTCCTCTATTTCTTCTATTAACAGAACTCTTCTTTTTTCAGGAAACTGTCCTTCCCTGTCATCATACCATCTCCATAGGTCTGCCCATTCCAGTTTTCTAACCACTGGTTATAAGATTGTTCATGTGACTCAGGTTTGGCCAATCATAGTACTTGTTTCTCTAGCCACAGAGATTGGCTCAGGGATGATCACATGGCCCAGGCCAGGCTAACCAGCATCCTCCAAGTTACTCAAGTGATAAAGCCCGGAACTGTCTGAGGCCATGTTGCCTATTCCTTCCTACAGTGTGTAGAATAATGTCATGCCACAGAGAAGGAGAGGTAGATGGAGAAACAAAATTGTCTACGACTCACATTCCCTAAGGTTTGAAACGCTCCTAGTTTCCTGAGACCCTCCATTCCTATATTCACTTAACATGATTAGTGTTGACTCTGCTCTCAGTTACAGCAGAAAGCATCCTAATACAAAAATCTATTCCATAAGGTGTTGAATGTCCTGACTGAGATATATAGTATATACAGCACCCAGCACAGAACCTTCCTGGTATTACCATACCCACCACTCTTGAGTTGATTCCAACTCATAGCAACCCTATAGGACAGAGCAGAACTGCCCCATAAGGTTTCCAAGGAGCGGCTGGTGAACTTGAATTGCCAACCTTTTTGGTTAGCAGAGATAGCACACCATAGCTCTTAACCACTGCGCCACCAGGGCGCCTTCCATATGTTAGCACTTCCCTTTTCCTTGTTTGAAGGAACCATTCCTTTTTACTACTAATCAAGCTCACTAAGAATGTAGGTGAACTATCTTATAGGATGGAGATGAAAGACTCAAGCAGTCTTTACTCGAGGAGGAGACTGTGGGCATAGCTGGGAGAGTTTCAAGATGAAGAGGCTACTCAGTGAGTGGGAGTTCCTTCCTCCACTGTGGCACCTCTTACGGTAAGAGCACTGCAGCATCAAGCTTCCTCTCCTGCCACAACCAGACCCAAGTAGGTACTTCAAACAGACAACAACAGAAACAACAACAACACACACTGACATCAAAGACAATTTTGGTATGATGGAATTCTCCTAGGATTCTAATGTTGATACTACCATTAATTCGCTGGGTGACCTCAACAAACCTCACTTAACCTCCCTGGACTCCAATTGTAAAATAAAAGGATTGGTAAATGATCCTTTCTAGCTCTAACATTTAATGATGTTATGATTTTGTATAATAACAAATTGTGCAGAACACTCAACCTTCTGGGTCATTAGGCAGACGGTATCTGCTTTATTACTGAGACATGAGGCAAGATATTCTTACAAAAGAACCACATTTTGGTGTATTCCTAAGACAATTATGGATGAATGTAGAAAGACAACTGAGACCAGTTAGGAGGCTTAAGTTGTAACTTGCTATGTGATTTTTGGTGAATTATTTCCCTTTCTGGCCTTTGTTTCTTCATGGTATTTATTACATTTCAACTGAAGGACTCTTTTGAAAATAAGTATTTATAATAATGACCGCAGAGCTGCTTTGGTCCAAGCAGGAGTAGAGGGTGAAAGCCTCATCCACTCAGCCTCCTTCTGCTCTTGATTATAATCTCTGTACATCCTACAAATGTTAAGCCCTCTCAGAAACACATACTGACAAATTCAAGGTTCCTTCGATTATACAATTCCATGACTCCATGAGTAAAGAAAACAAAAATCCTCACTACCAGACGAATAAGCAACATCATGACAAACAGAGAAAATATTGAAATTTTCAAGAATTTTATTTTATTTGGATCAACAATCAACGCCCATGGAAGCAGAAGTCAAGAAACCAAATGACATATTGCATTGGGAAAATCTGCTGCAAAAGACCTCTTTAAAGTGTTAAAAAGTAAAGATGTCACTTTGAGAAGTAAGGTGCACCTGACCCAAGCCATAGTATTTTCAATCGTCTCATGCATGCAAAAGCTGGACAATGAATAAGGAAGACCGAAGAAGAACTGGTGTCTTTGAATTATGGTGTTGGAGAAGAATATTGACTAAACCATGCACTGCCGGAAGCATGAAAAAATCTGTCTTGGAAGAAGTACAGCCAGAATACTCCTTAGCAGCGAGGATGGCAAGATTTTGTCTCACATACTTTGGACATGTTATAAGGAGGGACCAGTCCCTGGAGAAGGACATCATGCTCAGTAAAGTAGAGGGCCAGCGAAAAAGAGGAAAATCCTCAACTAGTGGCTGCAACAGTGGGCTCAAACATATCTACTATGGTGACGATGATGTCGGACCATTTAACTTTTTATTATACATAGAGTTGCTATGAGTTGGAGCCATTTCAATGGCACTTAACAACGACATGAATAAAAAAAGCACATTTGAGTATTTCATTTCTTGTGTCATTTATTAGGAAAGGTAGTCCACAAATATTTTAAATATGGCATTATTTCTCAAAATTCAACTTAGATCATTGCTATTTTTGTAAGGAGGGAGAATATCCCGTTATATGCTTTCGTGTCTTGATCCAAAATTTCAAAACTTGAATAAAGATTGTTTTTGCTTATTTCTATTTTCTTTTTATGGCTGTGTATGCTAAATGTCCTCATATATGGGTCTTTAGGGGAGTCAGTTAAAAAGGACCAATGATCCCAATTTGTCTTAGATTGTCCTGGTTTTATCACTGAAAGTCCCTCATCCTGGGAAATCCCTTAGTTTGGTATCAACTGGGAGAGCTGGCCACCCTTATTGCCAGTCATCTATTGAGAAAAGACATAGAAAGTATTTTTTATTGATTAACAGTTTTTGTAACTTACAAAAAAGGAGGACTGGATTCCTTCTGGAGGCTCTAGGAGAAAATCTGTTTCCTTGCTTTGTCCAGCTTCTAGCCACTTGCATTCCTTGTCTCACACACCCTTCCTCCATCTTCAAAATCAGCAATGCTGCTTCTCTCTGTGCCTTTCTTCCGTAGTCACATCTCTCTTTCATTCTCTCTTCCTGCCTTCCTCTTGTGATTCCAATGGGCATACCTAGATAATCTAGGACACTCTCCCTACTTTAAGATCAACTGATTAGCAAGCTTAATTCCATCTGCAACCTCAATTAACCTTTGCATTTACTATAGCATTCACAGGTTCTTGAAATTCGGTCATGGAAATTTTTTGAGGGGTGGCGTGGGGCATTATTCTACCTATCGCACTATATTTCAGGTTGTCTAGTGGCTGTTTGTTGAGATTAGAAAATGTTGGCTCACTGTCATTATCAAAATCAGTGTGGAACATTAGGTATAGATTCAAGGGAATTACATAATTTATCATTCAAACCATGGTACTTTGAAGAGTGGTTCATCTGTCAATTACTAATTATGTGGATTTGACTATGCTACTTACCTTTCTAATGTTAAGTTTCCACATTTGTAGAATGGGGGTAATAATAGTGCTTCCCTCACAGTGTTATTTGGAGAACTAAATGTATATAACACAGTACAATACAGATAATGCAATATATGAGTGTATACAGTAAGTCAATTCTCAATACATGTCAAGTCTCAACCTTCTGGAGTAAGCACAAGTTTTCATTCATTAGTTCACTCATTCTCCAGTTATTTATTGGATGTCCACTTGAACCAGGCTCTTTCAAAATATGCTCTGCTGCATAATTTAACTATTATGCAACAGAACATAACAGATAAATCCTCTGCCCTTGAGGCACATATATTCTGGTTCACTTCTCTTTGTCCTTGAAAACAAGTTGAATTGTCAGTGTTTTCTAAGTGAACTTACCTTCCTGAAATCACTGCTCCGGCCTCAAGTGGGAGACTCTTCTAGGACAAATTCTGCTTGTGGCTTAGGAAGCTCCCACTGTAACAAGCTAATCTTTTAGGCTGCAGAAATGCCACAGCTCCCTGTTAATATGACTGTCCACCTCCACCTGGCACTAGGTTAATCAAATATTAGAGAAAATGACTTTCCATACTTTCTCATTTATGATGTTAGCCCAAAAATTGTTCCTCTGCTTGTAATCTTCAGTTCATGGCACATGCCTAAAGAACTGCATAATGAGCCTTTTATTTTTAATGTGACAGTTGGAAAAGCACAGAGATATTTATTTTTACCCCCCATAGAACTGAAAAAGGTGGAGATTGGACTGGGCCAAAGATATCATATTGTTATAATAAAAGGAGGCTCAACTAGTAGGGGGTGTAATGAATGTAAGTCTGAAGTAAGTGAATCATTATAAAATATCCACTCCATCTCCTCAATGAGTTGCTGTTATTAAAATAAGCTCTGGCATAATGCTGTCTTCTCTTGGCTTCCCCCTACTGTGAACATATCCACGATTCCACCATCACAAATCTTGTCCCCTGAGGGACAAATCCATAATGAGGACAGATCCATAATGTGAGTGAAAGGTTTGATTATTTAGTTTTAATAACTGTGCCTCCCAAATCCTACTTAATGCAGCAGAGACTCCATATGGAAGAACACGCCAGAATTACTGAAGGATCAATCAATATTGGCAATTTATCATAATCACAGTCAGTAATCATAGTGGCAATTACCAACTGATTAATTAAGACATTTCTTGAAATGCCAGTAGAAATTTAATATTATATCAGATTCAGCCCAGTAACCATAAACTTCTACAATTACTTTCCAGCTTACCATTATTTATGTCACATTTCTTTCTATTAGTAGCTGCTATATTTATTTATGCATCATTTTATTTGAGCAGGCCAAACTCTTCTGCTGCCTTTTTTATGCTGAGAATCTATTAAAATATGTTTAAGTCATGGCACTAAATAAATCTAATGTGAGTGCCAAGAAGATATTTTTAAATTTAGGATATCTATTTTCATTACTCTGCAGGCCAAGCTTTATTTATTTCCTCATTTTTTTTTTTTTTTTTTTTTTTTTGGCCAGAAAATAAGATGTGAGCATATTCTATATATTGAAAATTGGATAATGTTGGTACACTGGATTTATATGTACAAGTTTTATCTGGTTTATTAGCCAACTTTTGCAGGCTTGACATAGGAAATTATATACAAACTTCTTGGAATATTAAGCATAAGGCCAAGAGTAACCAGAACCACCTAATACAGGGAGCAACTATAACATCTGTGGAAATCTACCTTAGAGAAATTAGGAGCATTCTAAAGTAAATGGGGTAGAAGATTTGTTGAGGATATTCAGCTTATGTTAACTTATTTTTTTTCAGACTGTATACTGTGTTGAACTAATATAAATCATCATTTTTATAGGTTAAACTGGTTGAAAATCTATAACTTCATATGGTTTAATTGAATATTTTACCACTTATGCAAAGTTTTGCTCAACAATCAGATTTTGGACACTTGGTGCAAAATACCATGCTAGACATTGAAGTGAATACAGAGATGAGTAAGACTTGTTTTCTAATCTTGAGCTCAGAGTCAAATATGGGAGATAAGACATGAACCCCTACAGAAGAAAGACAAACGTCAACTGGGCAGATGAATACTGACAGTTGGATTTAAAAAAGTAAAAAATAGAAAAAATACACTTGCCAAGGTTTAATATTCTGTTCATGGATGTCCTGCTTCTTCAAATCTATTTGTGGATTTCTGGCAAAATGGTGCTCTAGGCAGAAGCACCACACAGTCCCTCCACAGTAAAGATCCGAAAAACTAAGCCAAACAGAAAACAGCACTCCTGAAACCCTAAAACATCAAAAGAAGAGAGAACGAACTCAGCCAAGCACCAAATGGAGTGAGAAAACTGACAGAGAATGGAGAGCGAGGAGAGATTCATGCAGAGGTCCCCTATCAGCTAACGCAGCGTGGATCCACAATCTTGGACTCCCATTGCAGACCAGCAAATAGGGGGTATAAGAAAGCAGCTTCACAGAGCTTCCAGCGGGAGACAAAATGACCACTAATTTGCGATATACACTTTCCCACCCCCTACCCTTCTTCACCCCTACTCGGCCTCCTCTGCTTCCCGCTGCCACAATCTCTTGTCCAGGAAACACCGGCTGCTTGGATTCCACCTGCCCACGCTGGCTGGCTCTCTGAGTGCCATTTGTTGGCTGCTGGTGTTGCTTTTTTTCCACTTCTTTTGATTTCTTCCTTACCTCTCACCACCACCCCCTCCTTTCGCTCAGATACATGGCTCCGTGCAGCATCTTTGCTTTTTCCTGAGGGGCTGTGGAGCTCCATTCGAGTGTGGAACTACTTCCTGGTATGGGCTGCTGCACTGGTGGGATCCCAGGGCTTTTCTTTGTTTGTTTGTTTTGAATTGTTTGTTTTCTTTTCTTTTCCTTGAGTTGGATGGGCAGTGCTGCACAGCTTGGGACCTACCCCCTCAGCTCATGCAGACGCACAGAGGGATCACTGAGCGCGTTTCTTTCTTTGTGGGTTCAGTTTTTTTGTGTGTTTTTTGGGGGGCTTTTCTTTTTTTTTCAATTTGTTCTGTTTTCTTTTCCCTCTTTTTCCCTTTTTGTCTTTCTTCATTACTCAGTTTCTCGTCTCTCTACACCTTTCTTCTCTTCCTGTTCCCTGAATACCTGGTGCTGAATAACTCTATGCCTTCTAGCCAGGTGGTACTGCAACACCTGAGAACAACTTCCCCAGACCTCGTAGCAGCACCGGTGGGATCCCCGGGAGCTTGGCTGCTCTTTTTCCTTTCTGATTTTTATTTACTCATTCTTTTCTTCTCTTCTTTTTTCCTTTTTCTTCCCCTTTTTGTTTTTCTCCATTTCATAGTCTCTCATCTCTCCACTCCAACAGCAAGCTCCCCTAGCACTCTTTTTTGTTTGTTTGTATGTTTTTGGCTCCTGTTCCTCTCTTCTCTCTCCCATACCCGTCTTCACTCCACACATCACAATCTCCCCCTTCCATCCTGCCTACCTACACCATGAGCTTAACATCATACCAGCAAGCAGCACTGGCACGACCTACCAGAAACTGCCCTGCACGGATTACCGAACCACACTGGTGGCTGTAGTAAGTGCCATAAACAACCCGTCATATCAACTTCTCTTCAGCTAGACCTGTCCTGCTGTACCATATCTGAGCGACTGACCCTGCCAATTGGAGAAGGAGGTGAAAAGCATCATGCCCACAGACAAGCAAACAACAAAGAACACATGGCCTGTCTGCTCAGACAAAGCCATATAAAAACAAGGATGAAACAAACAAATCTACAATCAATAAATGAGAAAAACAACTACTGAATGCCCCGAAGACAGCAGACAATATCATAGCATTTACAAAAACAGGACAGGATGGTTCCAGTAGGTGTCCAAAATAAAACACCTGATGACTTTCCACTAGAAGAAAAGGCACTAGAACTACCTGATAGGGAATTCAAATCTCTAATACTCAGAATTATTCAAGAGTTGAAGCAAAAAGCAGACAAAAATGAGGAAAAAATAGACAAATCATTGGAAGAACTCAGGAAAATAATGCAGGAACAAAATGCCAAAATAAATTCACAACTAGAAATTCTACAAAAACAACAATTAGAAATCCAAAAGATAAACAACAAGATTTCAGAAATGGACAGTGTCATATAAGGGCTGAGGAGCAGATTTGAAATGGTGGAAGACAGGATCAGTGGAATTGAAGACAAACACTTGGATACAACTCTGTTTCAGGAACACTGAGAAAAAAGAACAAAGAAAAATGAAGAGACCCTGAGAGTTATGTGGGACACAATCAAAAGCAAAAATTTTCGAGTGATTGGAGTTCAGAACAGGGGGGGAATACAGAAAACACAGAGAGGATCATTGAAGAACTGCTGACAGAAAACTTCCCCAATATCATGAAAGATGAAAAGCTGACCATCCAACATGCTCAATGAATCCCATACAGGATAGACCCCAAAAGAAAATCACCAAGGCATATCATAATCACCCTCGCCAAAACCAAAGACTAACAAAGAATTCTGAGAGCGGCTCATGAAAAACAAGAAGTCATATACACAGGAGAAACAATAACACTAAGCTCAGATTATTCGGCAGAAACCATGAAGGCAAGAAGACAATGGGATGACATACAACAAAGCTTGAAAGAAAAGAATTGCCAGCCAAGAATAATATATCCTGCAAAACTCTCGTTCAAATATGATGGTGAAATTAGGACATTTCCAGATAAAAAGAAATTAAGGGAATATGTAAAAACCAAACCAAACTTACAAGAATTATTAAAGGGAGTTCTTTGATCTGAGAACAAACAACTTCAGCTCGCAGGCAGAATCTAGGAAGCAGGATCGTACCAGCCAGATACCAATCTAGGAAATGAACTCGCGAGGACTATCCAAAACCAAAAGAAATAAAACAGGGAATCAGAGCACTTAATCAGTAAATGACAACAACAACAGAACAATAAAAGAGGGAATAAATGGTGTAGGTATAGAACCTTCAAATGGAGAGGAAGGCAAGGCAATACCAACTAATAATAGACTGCTTCAAACTTGGAAAGATAAGGGTAAATTTCCTGGTAACCACAAAAAAAGTTAACAAACGTACTCATAAAAATAAAGAGGAAAAACATAAAGTCTCAACAAAAACAAAATCTACAAAAACAAAAAAAATGAAAAAAAAATCCACAAACAAAAGTAACTCAGCACAGGAGAGTAAGAAGAACAAAGAAAACGTCAACACCACCAAAAAAGCACTACAAAACGACAGGAACAAACTCACATCTATCAGTAATTACACTGAAGGTAATGGACTCAATGCACCCATAAAGAGACGGAGAGTGACAGAATAGATAAGAAAACAGGATCCATCAATATGCTGTCTACAAGAGACACAACTTAGAGACAACGACATGAATTTATTAAAAGTCAAAGGTTGGAAAAAATATATCAAGCTAACAACTACCAAAAAAGAGCAGGAGTGCAATACTAATCTCAGATGAAATAGACTTTAAAACAAAATCCACCATAAAAGATAAAGAAGGACACTATATAATGATTAAGGGGACGATCCATCATGAAGACATACCCATAATAAACATCTACGCACCCAATGACAGGGCTCCAAAATACATAAAAAAAAACTCTAACAACACTGAAAAGAGAAACTGACAGTTCCACAATAATAGTAGGAGACTTCAACACACCACTCTCAGTAAAGCACAGAACAACTAAAAGAAACTTGGCAAAGATACAGAAGACCTAAAGGGCACAGTCAGCCAACTTGACCTCACAGACATATAAAAAAAAATTCCATCCAACAGCTGCAAAGTAAACATTGTTATCCAATGCACATGGAACGTTCTCCAGAATAGACCACATCTTAGGCCACAGAGCAATCCTCAACAAGATCCAAAACATTGAGATAATTCAAAGTATCTTCTCTGACCACAATGCCATCAAGGTAGAAATCAACAATAGAAAGAGCAAGGAAAAAAAATCAATTACATGGAAACTGAATAATACCCTGCTTACACATCACTGGGTAATAGAA
>NW_004443942.1:33483119-33515123 GCF_000243295.1 Trichechus manatus latirostris
ATGGCCCCGAGACACCCTTTTAGCTCAGTGGTGAAGTCACTCCTGAGGTTCACCGTTCAGCCTTGGAGTGGACAACCCCATACAACCAAATGGGACTAATGAGGCACAGCAGTCCAGGGACAAGGGCTAGAAGGCAGAAGGGGACAGGAAAGCTGGTGATAGGGAACCCAAGGTTGAGTAAGGACAGTGTTCATGTGTTGTGAGGTTGTTAACCATTCTCATAGGGCAACATGTGTACTAACGGTTTAATGAGAAACTATTTTGATCTGTAAACCTTCATCTAAAGTGAGAATAGCAGCACAGTCGGAAGAGTGTAGTCGATGTCACTGAATTGTGCATGTAGAAATTTTTGAAATGGGATCTTTGGCTATGTATATTTTCACCAAAAAAAAAAGAAAAAAAGGTCAAGAAGGGAGAGGGTTGACATGTCCTGGGGTTGTTAACCAATGTCATAAAACAATATGTGTACTACTGTTTAATGAGAAACTATTTGTTCTGTAAACCTTCACCTGAAGTACAATAAAAAAAAGGAAAAAAAATCTATTTGTAAAGTTAAAGGTAAAATTTTAATTGTCTGCATTTTGAAATTGTTTCTATTCAAAGATTATTTTTTCTCTTCCAAATCTCTATGTTCCGAGGCCTCCAATCTGTTAACTTACTTGTCATTAACTTGATCTTGTGTCTCAGGCACAGAAAATTTTTTAGCTCATGCTTGTAAAAATCGATTGGACAAAATAATCCTACTTTCATCAGAGGTATAAAAACAAGGAACATCTAATCAGATATGCTCAACATATCACTTTGATAGCACTGAACTGAAGTAAATTGTAAGCAAGCATTTAGTTGTTTATTTTTCCTTTTCTTTTCTTTTTTTGCTATTGAGGTTTTGATAATTGAAAGACACCGTGTGACTGATACTGTCTGGGAATGAACCATACAGACACGTGATTGAAGGCATGGTCTATGTGAGTAACTAATGCCCTCTTGGCCCAAACTCCATTTGCAGCTGTATACTGTGCTGGGCAAAATAATGTTCACTCATCTTCGAAGAGGTTAATTCAAACTACAGTAACAGGAGCTGTTGAAAAGGTAATAGGCATTTATGAAGGCTGCATTACAGTGGAAATTTTGATAGCATTGTGTTATTACATCCATATTAATAGCAAATTACTTTAGCAAGGATAACAGCATTTCACAATGAACACATAAGGAATTAGGGACTATTAGCCTTGTCCTCAAAAGCACCGTCTGCTTCTTAAGGGGTGAATTCTGAAAAATGGATATGATGGACTTAGTACATTCTTAGACATTCTGATGCTGCCAACCCACTCTGAGTTCTATCATTACTGCTCCCAGTCTGCTAAGCCACGCAAATTCCTATACTCCTGGGAGCAGGGTAATAGGAGTTATACATGGTTCAAGTGCTGCTGATTCAACTCCCATTTCCCTCCATACAACTCAAGGCAATGTCCATTCAGTGAAACAATCTTTCAAACAGAAAAGGAGAAGAGGCTGTTTTTAAACATCATCCGTTTAACGGATGAGATGTCACAGTCTCTTGGCAAGTGAATACTTCAGTGGCACAGTACTTTGATTTGCAACAGTTATAAAACAGCTATTCCTAGAACAGAGTTAATTATGGGGAGTAAGCAGTTTGGAAGGACTAATTTATATTGCAGTGCACTGGCTGGCATAAGAGAGAAGAGGGCTGTCATAAGTACCCCCAAAATAGGTTGCTGCAAATTCAACAGCAAGAGTTCCATTAAGATACAACCTTAAGATAAAAGAAGGAATACTCTGGATAGATCTTGGCTGAACTGAACAGGGTAGCTCTTATGACAATGACACAGACATCCAAGATGACTGCATGGTAGCTGGGGTATGTTGAGAACGGCTGAGTGGCCACACTAATGACAATGTTTATATACCCAAGGATCATGGGTGACCACTGTGAATACTGCCTATATGTTGAGGCTTGAACTTTACAAATTTTCATGTGGGAATAAACCAGAAAAAGTCACAAAATCCCTTTATAGCACAACATTTATCAATTGCATTGATGATGATTGTGATAGGAACAGCATAGTAAAGGTGTGGGAGAAAAACTTTAAACAAAGCAACTGAGAATACTTTTATTTATTTATTTTTTAATGAGGCCTAATAAAATACTTGCTTAGGAGTCTTTCCCAATAGAGAATGCATAATCCCTTAAGAGTGGAGGGAGAAGAGTCTTTCTTATCCATTTATACCAACATTTTTCTTTCCTTATTTGACTGGAGGGGAGAGTTGGTGTATAACTCCTTTTTTATAGGCAATCTCTTCAAACTACAGAAAAGAGATCTGCTTATTTCCAGTGGTGCCCTTAGATTTTGTTTTTAAGCCTTTATAAAATTTGAACTTCTTGCCCAAACACTGCACATTAACTCATCTCTGCTAAGCTCTACAGTCACATATTATTTACCTTTTTGTTTATGATATGATCCAGCCACTCTTGTCCTATTTCTGCTCTTGGAATGTAACAAATTCACTGGGATCCTAGAAGCTGGGAGTATCCTGTCCCAAACTTTTATAATAGTCAATTCTCATCACGCAGATAGTAAATCAAAGTCCTCCCCAGAGAGGACTCTATTGGACTACCATATCACTTTATTTTATTATCTTTAAAGCACTCATAACTGCCTAATAGTATATAATACCTTACATATTACACTTTATTGTCTGCTCCCTCCTCTTTAAGTGTAAATCATATGGAAGCACAAATTCTGTCTTTTTCGTATTCTTGCTTCTTTATCACCTAGAACAGTCTCTGAGAAATAATAAACACTTAATAAATTTTGAAGCTTAGAGCTTATTGAATGAGGCTGAGTATGAAAGGAGATCAGGTTGAAGTGGCAGGCGTGGGTGGCATGATGAAGGTCATTTTGGACTACCATGAAAATTCTGGATGAATATGGGTGTGCGTGTATCTGCTCTAAGACCGATAATAATACCTACTGTAACAGAGTCCTGGTAAGAAATGGAACTTCACTCAAAAGGGTTTATCTAAAGACAATTTGGTGAAGGAACTATTTACAGAGGAAGATCAATGAAACACTGAGGAATGTTAAGGTCCCCAGGACAGCTGGGGATTCATTACCATGTAAACACCTGAAGGAATAAGAGAAGGACACTGTGTTATCAGAGTGCGGTACAAGTGAAGCCTTAAAGGATAGAACACCAAGAAAGAGCTGTGCTCATAGCAGGTTGCATCTCTGGCCAAAACCAAGACAACCAAAGTTGGGAGGAAGTGAGTAAATAAACCATGTGACCGTTCTCTCCTTCTACCCTTTTAGCTACCATCTCTCATTGGCCTAACCCAACTGTAAGCCAGAGTCCATGGAGTCCAGATGAAACAGTCTTTAGGCATCAGCCCCTCTCACTCTATTCACAGCACGGAACAGGGCAGAGATGGACAAAGAATGGATAGGGGAGGAGGGCAAAGTGAGAATAGCCAGTGAAGTGGTACACCAAAGTTAGTTAGTTATTGTTGTTAGTACTGCTACCAGTGAAAGTGATTAGATGAAGTGAAAAGTCCTGATAATAAATTATTTTCTACATGCCAACTTTAAAATAAAAATTTATGTGTATGTCAGCTCATATCAACTGCCAGACTGAGTCCTTCATGATTTGATGAGGTCGATGCCCTGCTTGACAGACCTAATACAGCTACCAGGAAAGAGCATGTCAGATTCATTTTATTTCCCTATTGGCAATAACCATTCGACCCTCACCACTCTCCACCTCTCTGCTTCCTCTGTTTAGCTTCATTCACTCACAAATATTTTGTGAATCATCAATATGCTGTTACCTAATTGCCCCGTTGTCATCCTACTTTCCTAATGGGTTCCCGAAGAGTAAAGGCGGAAGGGTTTATAATTGGCAGGTGTATCCTATCACAGACACTGAGGAGAGGAAGTGCTTTTTAATAAAAGCTGGATGAAGGTTTTGCTTTTCATATTCTTCAGGAGCCACAGTGGAGCAACATGGGGCATTGGCCTTTGATAAAACCACGTCTTCCCTTCCATTTCTCCCTCTCCAGCTTTCTCTCTGTCTCTCTTCTTTTATTGCCATTCCCTTCCTCCTTTCCTCACATGATTTATCACACCTTGCAGATTTGGGTTAGCTTCAATTTTTTTTTTTTTAGGTTTTTGTCCCTGTTCTCTTCATTTCCTGTTTCTGCCCTACAATGACTTCAGTCACCATTTTCATGTTAACTCTTCCAGATCCTATCTCTAGGTCAGAGCTCCTCTCTAACCAGCAACAAATTTAAGCTTCTCCACCTTGCTATCCACTTTCTCCCAGCAAGGAAAGTTGCATCCTTGGTTAGAAACTGAGTAGGTCAAGGCTGATAAGACGAGACAATCTGGCAAAGGTGCAGCTATTATGCAATAGGATTGTTGATTGAGTTTATTTCTCTGCATTCATGTGACTATAAACCATTAGAAGAAAAAAGTCTGTTATATCCCTTGATTTGCCTATAATATACTACATTAGTTTGGATACACTAAACTGTTATAACGAGTAGATATAGATACAAAACGTTTAAGGGGTCAAGCACAATACAGATTATTTATCTCTCACATAAGAGTTCAGCAGATTTCCTTCACTGCACTTTTAGTAACTTTTGCCATATACAGTATGACGCTATACTGTCACTAGAAGCAAGGATGGGGAGACTACATCTCACATACTTTGGACATGTTATCAGGAAGGATCAGTCCCTGGAGAAGGACGTCATGCTTGGTAAAGTAGAGGGTCAGAGAAAAAGAAGACGATGCTCAATGAGATGGATTGACACAGTGGCTGCAACAATGGGCTCAAGCATAACGATTATGAGGATGGTGCAGGACCAGGTGGTGTTTCGTTCTGTTGTACGTAGGGTACAGACTTGACAGCACCTGACAACAATGTCACTAGCATATATAGTCATAATTATTTATTTTCTGGACTTTTTTATTACAAGTGTATGATACTAGGGCATTTAAAAAAAATCTTATTTCATTGTATTTCTTTACCATACATGTATTTTTTTTTCATTATCTCCTTTAGAAAGATTTATTTTTAACCTAATGATTTAAAGTTATATATTCAATTTTTATTGTTCTGGTGATTTTTTTAACTTACTGTCATGATTTGAATTATGTCCCCCAAAAAATGTATGTATCAATGTGGCTAGGCCATGATTCCTGGTACTGTGTGATTTTCCTGTATGTTGTAAACCTGCCTCTATGATGTTAATGAGGGAGGATGGGTGGCAGTTGGGTTAGTAAGGCAGGACTGGATCTACAAGACTGGATTGTGTCCTGAGGCAGTCTCTTGAGATATAAAAGACAGAAGTGAGCAGTGAGACAGGGGGACCTCACACCATCAAGAAAGCAGTGCCGGGAGCAGAGCGCATCCTCTGGACAGGGGTCCCTGCGCCGAGAAGCTCCTAGTCCGGGGGAACACCTAAGAGAAGGCTGACAGAGAAGAAAAGCCTTCCCCTGGAGCTGACGCCCTGAAATTGGACTTTTAGCCTACTTTGACTGTGAGGAAATAAACTTCTCTTCATTAAAACCAGCCACTTGTGGTATTTCTGTTATGGCAGCACTAGATGACTAAGACACTTACTAATACTCACATTTATATTTAAGTATCCTGTAAATTCCTTGTGTTTACCTTTTACCAGAACAAGAAAACTACTTTAGGCTTTCAACATTCTCTGCTCTCCCTCAAACTAGACCCCTTCCCCAATCCATCTGTAACAGCAAAATATAGAGCAGCGCTCCCTCAATTGATACATTCATGTGCACTGGTGCTGTAGATGTGCTGTAGGTATTAATCATCAAAGCTTCAAGGAATCTAGATCCTACCAAGTCTTCTGGTATTAAGTTAACAGATCCCCCCTACTTCCCATGTATCCTGGATTCTTTTTCTTTTTCTTTTTTGTTGGATTACGTCAGGCATCTTAAACTATTGTATTTGATTTGCAGATCAAATCCAGACTGTAGTTTTGGTATGTCTCTGAGCTAAGGTTATTCTTCATATTTTTATAGAGTTGTTTAAAAAAGAAGAAGAAGAATATGCAACAGAACCTCTTTGTGCCCTACGAAACCTAAAGTACTTAATATCTGGTCCTTTAAAGAAAAAAGCTTATCAACACCGGGATACTTCCCTCTGAGAATAATTTCAAAGAGCTTTTCTATGTGGTAAAATTTTGAAGACCTTGTATGTTTGATAATATCTTTATTTCACTTTCACATTTAAGTGACAAGTAAATTTGGTTATGCAATACTGTGTTCAAAATTCTTAGTTCTTGTCCTTTAATACTTTAAAATTTTTACTTCACTGTCTGCTTGAAACTATGTAGCTGATGGAATGCTGATGTCAACCTGATTCTTGTTTCTATTTAGATAATCTACTTTTTCTAGAGATTTTTCAAATCTTCACTTGTGATATCTTTAACTTTCACTTCAATTTATCTAGTTTCTGTTTTCATTTGACAGTGTGTTTTTAATCTACTTTTTATAAGATTCTTTGAGACTGCTCAAATATGAAATTTTACTTTTTTAAACAAAAATTATCGGCTTTTCTCAGGCATTATTTCTTCAAATATCAACTTCCTTCAATTTGCATTTTGTTTCTCTACTTTCAGAGAAACAAAAATATGATCCTTCTATTACTCTCTATATCTTTTAATATTTTTGTATAGTTTTTATTTATTTTCTGTTCCATAACTCTTTTGGTATTATTTGCTTAATTGATTTTAATCAAGACTTTGTTGTCACTGAAAATATGCAGGTGAGCAAATCATATATTAGAAGCAGCACTACCTTATAATCTAAGGTACATTAGCTAGAATGTAAATGTGCAGCTGGAGCCAGAGGTGCAGACAGGGAGGCTTTGAAGGATTAATTCAATTAATCTGTACCCTTATCTGTTTCAGTGTGAAATTGCTATAACCCAGCTTAGAAAATGCTTTCTTTTCCTCTCTACCTAACAAAATTTCATCTATACCAAGATATTGTATGATTTCTTTTTTTCAAAAACATTGTCTAACTACTCTACAATTTGATATGCATAATTATTCTCTAATTTGTTCGTGTGTTGGTTTTGTCTTGATTATAATATCCATTAATCCTTAGATCTATCAAATATATGTTACTGTACAATAATATAATGGGGTGGTTACCATTAAGGTTGTGCCATAAAAGCATATCAATCTATGGATTGCAATTGACCAGAAATAAGAATCTAAGTGAGAAGATCTATATTAATTATACAGAGGCACATATTGACAGTGTTTTTAATGTGGTTATTTTTACAATAAATATCCTTGATACCATAAGACCTGATGGTCTGAGTCTAAGGCTTTTATAGCAATGATTTCAAACTAAAATACTTTGTACTACAGTGAAAATGGAGATTAGTTTGCTATTATGAGATTACTTTTTACCAAAATCTAAGCAGAAATACTGAGCTTCTTGGAATTACAAAAACCAAGTCTAAGATGTGGCCCTAGAAACTTAACTTCTTATGGCCAAATTGATTCATTACAAAGGGAGTTCGTTTTTTAACTTGGGATCAGTGAAGGAGTACAGAAGATCCATTACCCTGAACTTGTGTGCAAAAGCATACATGTAAATACCTAAACGCACTCGTCCAGAGAGGAGTTTCATGGCTTTTTCAGATTTTCTAAGTGGCTTCTCACTCTATAAAAGTGAAGAATTTCTATTTCATTGTTTTTACAGAATTATATTGTTTCACAATTTGGGAATTTAACTGAGGACAAATTCCTGACGAGGAGTCAAATAAATATATAGTTCATGCCATACTCAAATTTGGTGTAGGTCAGCTTAGAGAAAGTGAAAAATTAAAATTCTGTTACTGAAAATGTTATAAGTGCTCTATAAAAGTTACCACTATTGCCTTTCTAGAAGTATCCATATGGCATCTAAAGATGGGCAATAACTATCATAAAAAGGCTATGAAAAATAGGTAAAGGATGAAACATCAACCATAACTGAAGGAGACAACTTATGTACCTATGTACATTGGTATAGATTATCTATCTTTCTCTCTCTTTTAGTTTTATGCTTGCTGAAAGCTACTCTAATTATTCTAGGGAATTCAGACAGGAAATTTTAAGTACAAGTCTATTACAATGACTCCATTTACTGAAATGAGAAAATATGTTCGAACATTTCAAAGGTGAGTAAGTCATTCTATTTTCATTTGCTAAAATCCCAATTCACCAATAGTTGAACTTCTGTCACTAAAATGATCTTACCAGGTTAGTAAAGATCCACTCATTAAACCTCCATATAATAACGGGGGTATCTATACAACAACTGTGTTTCTCTAAAAATACATTTTTATAGTTCCATTATTAACTCTGATTAGTTATTATTATTATTATTATTTTTTGCTATCTATTTTAAGAAAAATTCTGTGTGGGCAGAGCTCTAAACCCAAAGATGAGCAGCTCCATATATAAAAAAGTTCAGCTTATAATCGAATTTAGGTTTCAAACTCATAAAACTTAATCCTGTTGTATACGTACTGCATCAAAGGAACTGAGCACAGATAAGTGGTTACTCTTTCATTTCTCTGGTCTTCATTGATTAATCATGGTGATTGTCTGTGGTGATTCAGGAGGCTGTATGAAATGAAATTCCAAAGAATAGACATAAAGGTCTCTCAGCTGGAAACACAGTGCATCCTCAAGGCGAAAAAGCAAAGAATTGGAGGTACCTTAACTTTAACTACCACTTGAGATTTGTTCTTCAGAGAGAAGAAAACTTTCTTGATATAAATTTTCAAGTATAAAACAGATACTATCCTGAAATTTTTAAACATTTTCCATCAAACACTGATTTTATAAAACCTTCAGGACAAAGCCCCTTCCCTAGGCATGTATGCAGCATTTCAGAAATCCAAAGGAATGCACTAGTGATTCTGATGCCAAACACACCAGTCTTCTAGGTTTTTCTCATTTTTTTTCATTTGGAATATCACATATCCTTAGGTGTCTGTTTTAAACACACTCACACCGACACACAGAGACAGAAACATAGACACACAAACACACAACACAGACAAATATGTCCATTCAATTCTCTACTAGTAATCAACTAGCTTACTCAAGACAAAATGAGGAAGTGTGGATAATATTAAAAACAAAAGGTAGAAGGTTTGTTATCAAATATTCAAATTATCTCTAAGGCACTATGCTGTACTTAGTGGAAAGCAACTATCTTTACAGGTAACTCTACTGTGTAGCTCAGCAAAACTTAGTATACTGTCATAAACTTCCAAAAAACCAAACTTATTGCCACTGAGTCAATTTCAACTAAGGTGATAATAAATTCATTTGTTTATTCAATCATAATAATTGAACATGAACTATTTATGCATTTTCTCTAAGCCATTAAGCTGTAAAGGAGTGTACAGTGTAATTTTGTGGATAAAACTTAACCAAATAAGTAATACATAAGCTAAGCATATGTAAGCAATATAAGATGAGTTGTGATAAGTTTAAGATGCAGCCTATAATCCTGAATGCAACCACAGGAATAAATAAAAGAACTACAGAAATGAGACAATGATGGAGATAAACAGAATATTAAAAATTTAAAATTAGTTCAAAAGAAAGGAAGAAAAAACAAATAAATGAATTATTGAAAAATAAAAAACAAGTAGCAAGATGGCAGATTTAAACCCCATCACACCTATAATTACATTAAATGTAAATAATCTAAGTAACCCAATTAAAAGGAAGGGATTCTTAAACTGGACAGCAAGAGCCAACTGCATGTTGTCTGTATGAAACATATTTCAAATATAAATAATAAAGTATGTTAAAATAATGTACCAAATACATATACCAGGCAAAAACTAATCTGAGGAACACTAGTGTGGCTATATAACTAACAGACAAAGTGAACTTCAGAGAAATGAATGTTACCAGAAAGGGATATTTCATAATGATGTTTTTGTTGTTTTCAGCTGCCACTGAATCTCATGGTAACTTTATGTATAACAGAATGAAAAGTTGCCCAGTCCTATGTCATCTTCATAATTGTTGGTATGTTTGAATCCACTGCTGCCGCCATTGCCTAATCCATCTCTTTGAGGGTTTCCCTCTTTTTAGCTGACTCTCTATCAAACATGATGTCTTTTTTCTAGCGATTGCTCTTTTCTGATAAGGTGTCCAAAGTAAATGGCCTGAAATCTCACCATCCTCACTACTAAGGAACATTCTGGCTGTATTTCTTCTAACACCAATTTATAATAATAAAGGGTTAAATTCATCAAGAGGACATAACAATCCTAAATATACATGCATGCAACAATAGAGTTTCAAAATTCATAAAATTAAAACTGACAGATATAAAAGGAAATTTTTTTTAAAACCCACAAAAATCCTCACAACTGGACCAATAAGTAGCATCATGATAAACGGAGAAAATACTGAAGTTGTCAAGGATTTCATTTTACTCGGATTCACAACCAACACCCATGGAAGCAGTAGTCAAGAAATCAAACAATGCATTGCATTGGGAAAATCTGCTGCAAAAGACCTTTTTAAAGTGTTAAAAAGCAAAGATGTCACCTTAAAGACTAAGGCGCGCCTGACCCAAGCCATGGTGGGTCATATGCATGCCAAAGCTGGACAATGAATAAGGAAGACCAACAAAGAACTGACACCTTTGAATTATGGTGTTGGCAATGAATATTGAATATACCATGGACTGCCAAAAGAGTGAACATATCTGTCTTGGAAGGAGTACAACCAGAATGCTCCTTAAAAGCAAGGATGGCAAGACTATGTCTCACATATTTTGGACATGTTAGCAGGAGGGATCAGTCCCTGGAGAAGGACACCATGCTTGGTAAAGTAGAGAGTCAGCGAAAAAGAATAAAACTCTCAATTAGATGACTTGACACAGTGGCTGCAACAATAGGTTCAAGCATAACAATGACTGTGAGAATGGCACAGGACCGGGCAGTATTTCATTCTGTTGTACATAGGGTTGCTATGAGTTGGAACTGACTGCACTGCACCTAACAACAACAACAGTCATACTTGAAGACTTCAACATTCCCTTCTCAGTAATCAATAGAACAAGTAGAGAGACAATCAGTAAATATATAGAGAACTGAACTACATTATCAATCATCTTGCTCTGATATTTATAAAACACTTCACCCAACAACATCATTATATACATTCTTGATTTGTGGAGGTGAGAGAAAGGTAGGTACAATGCTCTTCTGGCACTTCTGAGAACTATAGGTTCAGTCTTTCAGTCACAAATCTCATGTGCCCATCGGAATTTCATTATATTTTGTGATTTCTCTAGAAAATAATGATAATGTTTATTCTTCGATATTATGTATCCATTGACTCAGTTTGGGTTGTTAAATATATCTTATTTCAGTGTTTTAAATTACTGACACAACATTTATGGGATGGGTAAGCTAGATTTCATCCTCCAAGGCAGAAGACATTTAGAAACCACAAGCTATTCTTAGAGACCTGTTGCCATTGAGTCAATTCCAACTATAGGGTCACTATGAGTCAGAAGCAACTCAAATGGCAACAGGTTTTACAGTTTTGGATTCATAGAAAAGAATTCCCCAAAACGTGTTTCACAAAACATTAGTCTCTGTTGGTTTATGAAATATTTGTCTGTCATAAAAATAAGTTAGAGAATAACCGTATATTATAGCCCCCTCCTGGAGAGATACTGTACATAGTGTATAAAAATCTCCGATAAGCCTTGAAACTAAAAAACCTACTTAATGTTTTCTAACCTACAATGCCTAATACACTTTAATTTTTCATAATGGAAAAACAATTCAAATAAAACAAACAAAAAAATGGTGGGGATAGGGGATAATTTATTGGTTTAGGCAACCAAATTTGGGGAGAATTGCTGACTTCAGGAACAACTGCATCTAGGGACATTAAAAAAAAACCTAAATCAAACTGACTGCCGTTGAGTCAATTCCAACTCATAGTGACCCTACAAGATAGAGCAGAACTGTCCCATAGGGTTTCCAAGGAGCAGCTGGCGGATTCGAACTGTCAACCTTTTGGTTAGCAACTGAACAGTTAACTACTGTGCCACCAGGGAGGGCTCCCTAAGGACATTAGTGTCATTGAATGTCTCTCTCTCTATCCATTATTTTTGCCTGGTAGCTTAATTTACTAAGGATAGCTTTTTCCAAAAGAATAGGATTAAATTTTCACTTCCTTGAAACCAATTATTTAAATTAGAAAAATGCTGGGGAGCATACAATTATCCTGTTTTGACCTTTGAGTCCATTCCTGGACCACTCATAGAATCTAGGGAGATGGGTTACTTACTTATCCTGGGCTGAGTTTTCTGATCTATTAGTCAAGGTAGGCTAGACTAGCCTAGACTAGGCTATGCTGAGATAACAACTCCAAAATTTTAGTGACTTAAAACAATAATAATCTATTTCTGACTCATACATAGTCCATCGATGGGTCAACTGAAGCTCTGCTTTATGTTATTTTTAATTTAGAACCTAAGCTGAATGAACTGCCTCTAAGTGTAATATTTTCAGTCTCAAGAATAGGGAAAAGAGGCATGGACTACCATACAATGGCTCAATAGACAGGGTACACATTACTTCTGCTCACATGTCATTGGACAAATGAGTCCCATGGCGAAGTCTAATATTATGGGAGCAGAGAAATATAATCCTCCCACAGGGAACAAGTAGAAAATATTTCTAAACAGTAATATAGTCCACCATGGTGTCCCTTTTTGATTACAAATATTTAGTCTTCTTCCTTTCTCACATTCAGAATGCATATATTATTAATTTGGCTGGCAGAGCAGCTTCTATATGAAATTGCTCTTTTCTCATGGAAGATGTAAGAGAGAAATAGTGAACTACATACTGGTTCTTAAAAGTCCTCCAGGTAGCTCTACTCACATTTCATTAGCCAAAGTTAGTAACAGGAGCAAGCCTGACATCAATTATTAAGGTAGGGATATGATGTTATTCTATTAAAAACGTAGTCTATCACGCTGCCCACCCATTGGCAAGGGACTAGATACTATGTGTGGCAATCCCTAAGAAGACTGCAGTTTAGGATAAGGGAGGTACAATTCCTCCAAAGAAAAGGGATGCTATTTTCTGCAGACACAGCACTCTTCAAATATCGGTCTTACTGATAACTTTTTTAAAGACAAAATTCTATAGTAAATTGTACGTGGGAACTGCTGAAGAAGACAAGACTCTTTTTCTTGGTGACCTGCAATGTACATTAGCATATTTAACACTGTAAGAGGTAATACAATAAAGAAGCCTAGGTAATAAACCAAAGTTTTCTAAATGAATGACTTTGAGGCTTCTTTTCATACCAGGAAATACTGTTATGGAGATACTAGTTCAGCTCTGAGAACATCTTTAGTACAGTAAACCCATAACATTCACCAGAAATATCTCCTGAGAAGTCTCCTAATCTTTACATTTGGGAGTTAAAAAAATTCTCATCAAGCTTTTCCCCATATTCCCATGGATAGTCATATATTTCCTTTGCCACAGGCCACTACCTCTTCAAATTTGGCCAGAGTTCCATTTTTAAGAATATCTCTTTTTTTTCCTACAAAAAGCAGTTTAATTTACTTCATGAGAGTTACTACATATGGCATCAGAAGAGAATGAAAAGTCACACTGCTAATTTTCTTAATAGCTACAAGTTGAACCATGCAAAACAGCTTCCTGTCATGCAAGATTCTAATTCACCCCTTGGAAACATTACAAATTATACATCATTGCTCACTTGTGTCTCTTTGAAGGTGCTAATGTAATTCTGATTAATAATAATGATAATTATAGTGATAATAACAATAATAATATCAATGTATGTCGAAGGTCTGCTCTAATCAGAAACACTGAAAGGGTATCTTAGATTACTGAAAGAGACTGACTCTGACAAAGTAATTCCTTTATGGGTTTTTCTGGATTAGGTCCCATAAATGCATCAAGCAACTGATCTTAATTTTTGTTTTTAATAGATTTCCTGCCAAGGAAAGAGATATTCACCCATTATAAATCATTAGATTAGTTCTCTAATATGAATGAGTCCCTTGAGAGCTGGGTAGGGTAATATGAGTCTGTTTTCTAGCACTTGATTCTCTAGTTTATCCAAGAGCCACAGATATGAAAGGATTTCAGGAACTCACAATGACAATGTAAATTGGGAGGCAGTGCAGAGGAGAAAACACCTAGACTCTGAGTTGATTACTTGAGTTAAACTCCCAATTACAACCTTGAATACCTAGCTACATCACTTTTAACAAGATTTTTGTGTTCATTCATTCATTGAACAAATATTTATTTAGCATCACACTGTGTTACTGTACAGTGACCATAAAAGAAACAATCCCTGTCCCTTAAAAATTACATGCTAGTTGGAAATATCAATATATAAATAAAATACTATAAAAAATACAGCATGGAAAAGAGATTAGAGAGTAATCAGTTTTATCATCTGAAAATGGGGATAATAATAGCACTTACCTCAAAGAGTTGGTGTGACAGTTAAAATGAGATGATCCATATGAAGTGCTTAGCAGAGTCCTGGTCTCATAGGGCATGTTATGAAACAATGAAGAAACTAAGATCATGATAGGTTAAGGAACTAACACAAAATCATTAAGCAGCAAAGCTAGAACTGAAACACAATTTGTCCTCAAGCATCTTTCCATTATAGTATGTTTCCTTCCTGGGAGTCTAAGTGCTAGAAGAGAGATGCCAGCAACACTGATGCATTTGCTAGAAAGTATTTTTCCTCTACCATTATCAAAGGTGTACTTCTCATAAGTCATATAACTACTATGAATAGCGAGTTGAGATGAGTTACCTCTATATTTGGAGTCATAATCAACATATTTCTTAAAGGAAGCATTCAACTGGGAATCTATAAGATTCTTCTTCTTACGATATTTCATTCTCTGGAACAATAATATTTTACGATTACTGTGTTCCAAGGAAAAAGTATCTATCCATGAAATTCAAACACTAGTCAAGTTCAGTATAAATGAGGTATAACCATAAAGGGGTTTTGGGAAGCTCACAAACTCTCCTGCCACCAACAAGACCTGCCCAGCATCTTTTTCAGAGTCTAGGCAATTGGTAGAAGTTAGAAGCAGTGCCCACTACTAAAGATGATGATGGGTCAAAGATATCATCTTACTTTCCTAGCTTCCTTGGATTTCTATATAAATAGGGTGACAGCATACCCCAGGTTACCTGGAGAAGTTCCAGTGTATGCCCATTTTCCTGACATAATTATTAAGAGCTCCTTCTTTCACTGTTAAAATTGTCCCTGTTTAGACACAAAGTGATACTCGAGAGGAGTGTGCCTCTTAGCTCAAGTAGATTCAAGAGACTAAACAGGCAGCTTCTGTCTGGAGGTGAGATGGGAAGGCAGAGAGGGTTAGAAGCTGGTTGAATGGACATGGGGAATCAGGGGTGGAAAGGAGGAGTGTGCTGTCACAGTATGGGGTGAGCAGTTAGGGTCACATAGCAATGTATATACAAATTTTTGTATGAGAGACTAACTTGAAATGTAAACTTCATTTAAACTACAACAATAATAAAATAAAATATAATTTCCTAAATAAAATGTGGTATCCTGGATAGGATCCTGGAACAGAAAAAGGATATTAGTGGAAAAACTCATGAAATATAAATAAAGACTACAGTTTAGTTAACTGTAATCTACCAATGCTAACGCCTTAATTTTGACAAATGCACCATGGTTAAGTAAGATGTTAACATTAAGGGAAATTGAGTAAGGGGTATAAAAAACTGTCTGTACTATCTTTGTAACTTTTCTGTAAATCTAAAATTATTCCAAAATAAAAAGTTTATTAAGAATATAATCACAAGATACAGTAACTTTGAAAGTAACCTGTAGTATAACTCATCTAGAATATATACATTTTTAAATCATTATCAGTACCATATTGTTACTTTACTTTTTGTATAACTTCTTAGGTTGATGAGATGGGGGTGAATAAAGAAAAAATATTTTCCCCCCTAAAAAAATTCCCTGTTTACATATGCTCATCCTACATATAAGCACTTACAGGCACAATGATAATAACTATAATCACCACCATCATCACAAACACAACAGTCTAGTGTTTGAATTTCTCAGATGAAGGAACAGTTACTTTGGGTTATTTAATTGCAATCCCGGATGGCTGTCAAAAATCCATCTTTGTTGAGTGCTTTGTAGTTTCAGATGATGAGATTCAGTTTGAGTTTTTACATCTAGTGGCTTACAATGGAACTGTTAATGGTACTTGTCCATTATTTTCTGTGCTCAATTCCATTCCACATACCTACATTGCAAGTGAATAATTGGATGTCTAAATAAACACGGGAAAAACTCACTGTCTCTGTGGTGGCATTTTAGGTCATTAAGAAAAGTTTTGTAAATAAGGTTTTTATCCCCCTCTTTGAACAGAGACAAAAAAAAAAAAAAAAAAATCATGAGCTTATTCAATAGAAGTGATGGTGATCTGAGAGACACGGATTACTGTGCTTCCAGAGTTAATGGGGCTTTAGATGCTGTTGTTTCCTAACTGCAAATTGGTAAACAGATTAAAATGACTGAAAATAAATACAATTTTATGGCTAGTGTTTATTGGCCATAAGAAAATATCTTAAAGAAGCTTCAACTCACAATATCCTCTTCTCTGGTGTCTAGTAAAACAGAAAAATAAACAAATTCTTATAATATCCCTTTGGTTTTGTATCAAAGGACGAAAATTCATCTTGAGCAAAAATATTTATTGAAGCATTGTTCAAAATCTGATAGTATTCTTATCTAATGCGTCTTACTAATTAGAACTTTGAATTTTGAGCAAAAATTAAAGCCTAAATGTCTTGATTTGGCGTTTAGGTTGTATAATCTGGCCCGACCCTACATACCTACTCCCCTTAACCCTTTCTTGGCTACAGCCAAACTCAACTACCTGGATACCAGAATACCTGCTCCTTCTTACCATCATGAATTTGTTCATACTGTCCCTTCCCCCTATGGTGGTTTGTTCTTACATAGTTACACGTCCAAATCTCATTTGTACTTCAAAGTCTAGCTTAACTGTAACGCTTTCAAAAAAAATAATTTCTTCCTTTTTTGCATATCCGTGGAGCAGTCTTGGGGCCTCCCTCTCTAGCTTATGTTATAGTCATTTCTGCATTCATCTGTTATCTATAATAGATTGTAAGTTCTTGAGGGCTGTTTCATATTTAATTAATCTTTTGTAGCTTTCATGCTTTGGAGCATATATTTGGTATCCAATGTAAGTTTGTTATAGAATAAATCAAAATAGGAAGGAAAGGAGAATGAAAGGAAAGGAAAACAGGAGGGAGAGACAGAAATTATGAACATAATGTTTCCAAGATATTAAGTACTTCTCATTATGGTGTATTGGCAGGACCCAGGAAATGACACCCCCCATAGATGATAAAGATATGTACTGTTTTTAAGCATGTGTTAAGTGAGTTAACCTATGTAAAATACTTTGAAGAGTAGCTGGCACAGAGTAAGCACTTTTCATGGTTATTGTTTTGAGGCATTTTTCCAAATTCAAACCCCACTGAAAGTGATAGTGGCTGAGTGTAGTGGAATGAGCACAACATTTTAACTCAATGAATTTAAATCCCCGTTCACTCACTTATAAGAAGCATTCACTTGACAAGTTAGTCAGCCTCTTTACCCAAAATGTTCTCAGCTGTAAAATGAGGATTATAACAGAACTTCATAAGGCTGTATTAAGAATTAAATGAAATGGTGTCTGGGACACAGCAGTCATTTAATGAATGGTAGCCACAGAAATATTGAGACAAGATTACTTGATTTACTCTCCCCTTCCCCCTCTTCTAAATTGTTGGCCAGGGCTGCAATGTCATCTGAGGCTCAGGGTCCTCTTCCAACCTGACTGGTTGTTGGCCAAATTCAGTGCATTCCAATTGTTGTTGTTATTAGGTGCCATTAAGTCAGTTCTGACTCATAGCAACCCTATGTACAACAGAACGAAACACTGCCTGGTCCTACAACATCCTCACAACCTTGGTATGCTTGAGCCCATTGTTTCAGCCACTGTGTCAGTCCATCTCTTTGAGAGTCTTCCTCTTTTTTGCTGACCTTCTGCCTTACCAAGCATGATGTCCTTTTCCAGGGACTAGTCCTTCCTGACAACATGTCCAAAGTACTTAAGACGAAGTCTCACCATCCTCCTTTCCAAGGAGCACTCTGGCTGTACTTCTTCGAAGACAGACTTATTCGTTCTTCTGGCTGTCCATGGTATATTCACTATTGTTTGCCATCACCATAATTCAATTCTTCTTTGGTCTTCCTTATTCATTGTCCAGCATTTGCATGCATATGAGGCAACTGAAAATATCATGGCTTGGGTCAGATGCAACTTAGTCCTCAAAATGACATCTTTGCTTTTTAACACTTTAAAGAGGTCTTTTGCAGCAGATTTGCCCAATGAAATACATCGTTTGATTTCTTGACTGCTGCTTCCATGGGCATTGTAGTTAGAGAAATAAAGTCCCTATTTTCTTGCAAGCTATAGGTGAGGTACTGTTCTCAGCTCCTAGAGGCTTAACTCAGGTCCTTGCCACATGGTTCCCTCCACATCCCGTTCATAACATGGTTATTTGCTCCTTCAAGGACAGCAGAAGAAATTTCTCTCACTTTGAATCTATCTGACCTCTTTAAAGGACTCATCTGATTAGGTCAAGGCCACCGCGAATAATCTCCCTTTTATTAACTCAAAGGCAGTGATTAGGGACCTTAATTACATCTGCAATATCTCTTCTACCACAAAACCTAACACAATCACTGGAGTGACAGATATCTTGTCATATTTACAAGTCCCATTCAAAATCGCAGAGAGAGGATTATAGAGGGTATAAACACCAGGGGGCAAGAATCTTGAGGTCTTTTAACATTCTGCCTAGCACTTATTTGTTCTTTATAATTATTTACCTCAGACCGAGTTCTTTACTAGACAGTGATACTCTAGAATCTAAAATTATTTTGCACTTTAGGCGATGGTTGTGATGGTGGTGGTGATTGTAGTTATCATTGCTGTTGCTTTATAAAAGAGAGGTAATATGTCTCCATCATACAAACAAAAACCACACCCACTGCTGTCCAGTCGATTCTGACTCACAGCAACCCTATAGGACAGAGTAGAACTGTCCCATAGGGTTCCCACGGAGTGGCTAGTGGATTCAAACTACTGACCTTTTGGTTAGCAGCTGATCTCTTAACCATGTCTCCATAATCCGAATGTCAAGTCAGATGTCACTGCCCCAAGAACTTTAGGTTAATTTAGCAAATTATTTTATTTGTACAATTCTTACTTTTCCTGATTATTGTATGTCAAATGCATACAATAATACTTGTCTCATAGGGTTGCAAAGGGATTAGAGATCATAAGAAAAATACCTGACATACAATAGGTGTCTAACAAACGGGAAGAACCCCTGGTGGCACTGTGGCTAAGCGCTGTGCTGCTAAACGAAAGGTCAGTCGTTGGAACCCACCAGCCTCTCCAGGGGAGAAAGATTTGGCAGTCTGCTTTCATAAAGGTTACAGCCTTGAAAACCTTATGAGGCAGTTCTACTCTTTCCTATAGGGTTGCTATGAGTCAAAATTGACTGGATGGCGATGGGTTTGTTTTTTTGTTTGCTTTTAACAAATGGGAAGTACTTTACTTTCTTATTCCCTGTACATGTATTACAGAATGGTTTAGCTGGTCCTTCTGGAAATAAAGCCATTTTTAAGAACATGTGGGACATGTTTCTATTACAAGCAGCATATGCTTTGAAAAGTAACTAACCAGTGCATAAAGATCAGAGCATTTATCAGTCACAGGGAGCATCTTACACTAAAAGGGAGACTGACAGAAGTGGGATGAAAAACAAAAAAGAAAATTACAAAGTGATTTTTCCTCCCAGAGTAGAGCACAAGGAGGGACTCACAGCACGGAGCTTTATCAGGGAAGTTCCATATTTTGCAAGTGGTACGGTATCAGAAGCCCAGAGGTATGGAAAACTTAATGGATTTTATGAAATTGGTAAATTTAGGTGTTCTCTAGAGAAGTATGTTGTATGTACCGTCATTGTCTGTGCACTTCCGAGTGTCAGCTATAGAGGGACAGAGTCAGGTGCGCACTAGAAGTTTAACAAATGCTCACTGGTAAAATACTTAGAATGCTGGGAAATACTGCTTCTATACTCAAGCAGTCTAAAAATGTTCAGGTTTGCTAGACTTTTGTGTGTGCATGTGTCTTGATTTTTAAATAATAAAACCAAACCAATCCAAACCGGTTGCTGTCGAGTCGATTCTGACTCAGAGACCCATCAGGACAGAGAAGAACTCCTCCACAGAGTTTCCAGGGAGCAGCTAGTGGATTTGAACTGCCGACTTTTTGGTTTGCAGCTGAGCCTTAAACATTGTGCCACCAGGGCTCCTTTTAGATAATACGTATTCAGACTTTACTATGGACCAGGCATCATACTAAGCATTTTTCTATGTCACCATTTTAGGTTCCTAGGACTAGCCTAACAAAATAGCACACAGTGGATGGCTTCAGAGAACAGGAATTTATTCTCACAGCTATGGAGGCTAGAAAACTGAATTCAGGACATCAGAAGAGCGATGGTCTTTCCTGTCAGTTCTAACAGAAGATCCTTGTCTCTTTCAGCTTCTGGCTTTCAGATGGATCCTAACATTCTGTCTCCCACCTGTGTGTGTGACACTCTCTGTGTGTGATTTCCTCTTTTAAACGACACCATACAGAAGGAATTAGGACTAGGATTCATGCTACTCTGATATGAGCCCATTTAACTTAACCGATCACAAAAGAAAAACCCTATTTCCAATGAAGGTCACATTCAGAGGTACAGGGATTAACACTTCAACATATCTTTTAGGGGGACACAATTCAATACACAACAATCACCTAGTTAAATCTATGTTGAAGTATGTACTACCACTGTTTTACAAATGAGGAAAATGAGACTCAAAACATTAAGTAACTTGCAGAATCAGGCTAATAAAAGTGATAGAAATCTAACCAGGGCTGAAACTCAAGTCCAAAGCTGTGCTCTGAGCCTCTGTGCCGCACATATTTAGAATAATATGCACTTAGCATTCTCTTGCATGAATATTGGTTGTCAGATAGGAATTACCCTGCTAGGATCTCTTCAGGGGACACTTGCACAGGGTTTCCTGATTTGCAGTCATTGATGTATTTCTATTCTGTGCCTCTCGTGGGCTGGTCGGGGAATATGAGTCAAGGAAGCTGTGAGAAATTCTACCAGTAAGGGACTTCTAGTGAATACCTGATCGACAGAGATGGAGCAGTGCTCACTGGTGGCACCCATGCTCTCTAACGCCTTTATACACGCTACTGTGTTAACAACAAGGCCCATCACCAATGACTATTTCCACTTTCAGATCATCTCTTATTATCTCTGCTCAGTGACTGTGAGCAAGTTTAATCTATTCCTCACCATTCAAACCATTTTATTCTAACTACCAAATAACATTTCCCACATTCAGGGAGAGGCTGAATCATTTAAATGGAGTTTTGCATGACTTACTTAAAGCTGACAGTTTGCACGTGTGGAATTTAAACTCTCTAGAAGCCTGATGAGTTCCGTTACATTTTATTAGTTTACAATTCTTTGAAAGATGCAATAACACCATAGCTTGAAGGGAGGATGGTGATACATAAAAAGCCCTCTTAATACCAAGATGTATCTCCTGAGTCAGGGTTAGTACTGAATCTAAATGGTAATTCTCTCAAATCCAGGTGTAGAATTATGAACTCTGTGTTCTTTTCTTATTCTAAATCACTTTTTCATGAATTCAAACTGCTTTGCCCTCGGGACTTTAAGCATCTTCCACAATATCCAGGCCTTACTTGTATGACAGCAAACGCACGTGATTGGGAAGAGTTTACCATGGAATACAGATGTGAGCATTGTCATAAAAAAACAGTTTAATATGCTATTAAATTTTTAAACTATATTTTTCAATGAAGTTTCTTGACAAATCCTTCACTCTGTCTTATCTAAAGAGATGAGATGTAACAAAAAGTTTTGCACAGAGAATATTCTCATTAAGTGAGAACAAATACAGAGATAATCAGAAATAGTTGCAAATACAGAAATAGTTGGAATTACGCATGGGAGTCAGACAGTGTACCAGATACATAGCTGCCCTCAAGCCAACTCCAAAAGATGGCAACCTTAGGTACAACAGAACAAAACATGACCTGGTCTTGCATCATCCTCACAACTACTAGCATGTTTGAGTTTGTTGCTGCAACTACTGTGCCAATCTGTTTCACGAGGGCGTCCCTCACCCTCACTGGCCCTCTACTTCATCAAAGATGATGTCCTCCACTAGTGATTAATACTCCCAACAAAGTGTCCAAAGCAAGTTGGACAATGTTCTCTTATGATTCATAAGGTTTTTCTTGGCTAATTTTCAGAAGTAGATTGCCAGGCCTTTATTCCTAGTCTGTCTTAGTCCAGAAGCTGTACTGAAACCTGTCCACCATGGGTGACCCTGCTGGTACTTGAAATACCAGTGGCATAGCTTCCAGCATCACAGCAACAGTATGACAAACTGCTAGACAGGTGGTGGATACTATACTATAAAAGGCATATCACAAACGAGAGCATAGTCATAAAACCATAAAAACAGAGCAATCCTAATTTTAATCAATTCTTCTTGGGTGACTATTGGAAGTTTACATTTTAGTCAGGAGCCCTGGTGGCACAGTGGTTAAGAAGTCGGCTGCTTAGTTTACTTATCTATGAAATAGGAATAATGTAAGGCATTTTACAGAGTCATAAAGATTAAATGAAATAGAAGGATGTACATAATAATCTGAAAAAATAATAGTACTATTTTCTTCCAATTCTTTCCTAAACATGCTCTAATTTGATGTGTAACTTGCTCACAACCAAACCATGAATCTAAAACCAGAAAAAGCCATAAATTTACTTAATTGCCTCAAAATATTAACTATGAATTGAACCATGAACCAAGCCATTTAGAACTGTAACTTCTCTGTGTTCCTAATTAATTGAACTAGGTCAGAACCACAGCATCAACAAATTATCCTAATGAGATCTTAAGCAAATTACATTTGATTCTGATTCAGTTTAGTTCCATCACTGACTCACTGTTCCACCTTGTGGAGATTGCAAATTCTCTGAAATCTAAGAAATCTAAGAAATATTTCATTCTATGTTACTGAAAATGGAATATATGGCATGTAGCTATTTTGTATTAAAAAAAAAAAAAAACCTTTAACCTGTGCCACAGTTTCTCCATTTATATAATGGGCATAAGAACATATATTCTTTCTAATCAGATGTTTGTAATCACGAGTCATTTAACAGACATAAAACTGCCTTGATAAAACATTGTGAACTATCAGAATCATCATTATTTAACTTATAGCCAGTATGTAATCCTGTATTTTCAATATTAGTGAAACTCAAACTTTGTTGTTAGTGTAATTCACCAAATTATGATTATTACCTCAAATATAATCATGTTGTTGTTGTTGTTGTTAGCTGACTTTGAGTTGGTTTCAACTCACAGTGACCCTATAGGACAGAGCAGAACTGCCCCATAGGGTTTTCACGGAGTGGCTGGTGGATGTGAACTGTGGACCTTTTGGTTAGCAGCCAAGCTCTTAACCACTATGCCACCAAGGCTCCAAATACAATCATACCTAACCCAATTACATTCTGAAAGAATGGTTTTAAAATATAGATCAGATTCCAGTGTACTTTGGATATCAAGCAAGTATCAGCCAGATAACCAAGACCCAAAGGGTCTCAGCAGCCTTCATGATATAAACGCTGAAGTACAACAGAGCAAAAATTAGCCCTTAATGGCCATAAAGTCTTCAACTCAAAACCATCATCTTATTCTGTTTTGGTAAACTTGGGTCTGCTTAGAGACTTGAGACCAGATCATATTTGTTCTTTTAATTAATTAATTTATTTTTCAATAATACTTCCTTTGTAGGCTCCTAAGAGATACTGATCATTTGGTAGTACCTAACAAATGCCTGGCCTAGTAATATATGAATATTACAGGCATCAGTAAGGAGGTAGTAAAGAGTCTCTACTTAAGAGCACAAACTTCCGGAATTCCCTTTGAACCCCCTGACAAGTTACTTGACCTTTCTTTAACTAATCTTCCTCATTTTTAAAATGGGAAAAATAAAACCTAACTCTTAAGATTTTGAGAAGATTAAATGATATTATATATACATGTGTGTATGTATATATATATATATATATATATATACATATACATGAAACACTTAAAACAGTCTCTGAAATAATTATCCAAATAGTCCCAAAGTTGAGGGTTAGCATTGCTTGTGAAGTCATCAGAGAAAGATATCAGAGAGGTTTTGTACAATGCCTGCAGCTCATTCCCCCACCCCATTGAGAGACCACCAGGCGACCACTCTATCTGAAGCTGAACTCATTTCCTGGCCACTTTTGTTTCTTTCCTCCATGCAGATACTGGAAGCCAATAGAGACCTGCTCATAACTTTTTTTTTGTTTGTTTCTTGCTTATGGGATAGAAAGATAATTCTTTTTAATTTTTACAGAAAACAATAAAGCAAGTAAACATTGTGTGGTAAATACTCGTAATGCTGACCAATATTATTTTCCTACTTTTCTTAGACACATGGAAAGCTGTACTCTCTATACTCTCTTGTAGTTTGGTGGGGTCACGTGATTAATTCTGGGCAACGGACTAAAGAGGAAGTAGCATGTGCCACTTCCATGCTGAGGCAGTACAAAGTCCCTGTAGAATCTTCCAACACTCTTTCTCCCTTTCAAGGCAAGCGTGAATGCAGAAATAGAGAACCATGATCCACTAGACAGGATGGCTAAATACATTACATGAGAGACATCATCCCTGGGGAGTGGTCAACTGAATTTATGTGAGTACAAAATAAGCTTTATGTCACTAACGTTTTAGGGTAATTTGTTGCCACAGCGTAAGCCTAGTCTATCCTGACACATACACATTTTGTAAACAAACAACTTTTAGTAGGAGATTTGCAGACATTATTTGTTTTCTTATAAATCAATCCCTAGTAAGGGACATATGACCTTGGTCTAGTGCACTGGACAAAGATGCTGCAAAAGACCTCTTTAAAGTGTTAAAAAGCAAAGATGTCATCTTGAAGACTAAGGTGCACCTGACCCAAGCCATGGTGTTTTCAATCCCCTCATATGCATGTGAAAGCTGGGGAATGAATAAGGAAGACAAAAGAAGAACTGATACCTTTGAATTATGGTGTTGGCCAATGTCTAAGGCTGGGTTCTCTAGAGAAGCAAAACCAGTAAAGTGTATATATAGAGAGAGAGAGATTTGTATCAAGGAAACAGCTCATGCGATTGTAGAGGCTAGAACATCCCGAGTCTGTGGATCAGGGTAGAGGCCTCTCCCAATTCATGCAGCCGCAGAAGCTGGTGAACCCAAGGTCAACAAGTTGGAGAGCTAGGCTACCCCTCACAGGCTGAGAAGGTTGATGAATTCCAAGATCAGCAGACAAGACTGCAAGGTTTCTCCTGATTGACGTAGCTGCAGGGGCTGGTGAACCCAAGATCAGCAGGTCAGGGAACAGGGCTCTTGATCACAGGCTGTGAAGATTGACAAATTCCAAGATCGACAGGTAAGCTGCTAGCTCAAGTCACAAGAACCAGAGATGAGACGACAAGAGGCAACTGCTCTTGTGTAACAAGCCAAAAACTTTGGCAAGGTGAGCAGGAAGGAAATAGCTGGCAGAGGGCAGAGAGATGAAGGCTGAGGGGGCAGTGAGCTGCCATAGGCCCCACGCCTGCAGGTACCACTCAGCAGATTCCATGATGGGGGTGATCACATATCAAATTTTAACAGGGAAGTGATCACAACATTATACAACTGCCAAAACACTGAGAATCATGGCCTAGCCAAGTTGACATACAATCTTAACCATCCCAGCCAAGAATACTGAATATACTATGGACTGCCAAAAGAACAAACAAATCTGCCTTGGAAGAAGTACACCCAGAATGCTCCTTAAAAGCAAGGATGGTGAGACTATATTTCACATACTTTGGACATGGTATTAGAAGGGACCAGTCCCTGCAGAGAGAAAGACCCTCAACAAGATGGACCGACACAGTGGCTGCAACAATGGACTCATGCATAACGATTATGAGGATGGCGCAGGACTGGGTAGTGTTTCTTTATGTTGTACATGGGGTCGCTATAAGTCGGAATCAACTGGACAGCACCTAACAACAACAACAGAAGAAAATAGTCACAATTTGTTAATGCAATAATATTCGCAAGGAGATGGAAAAATTGTACATCAAGTTTCAGTGGAGTCAGCCTCCAAATTGGAGACTGAATTTTATGAGTATTTGGGCATGCTCATTACAAATATATTAGCTATGACAAAAAACAAAAAATCTACAAGCTGCAGTAAAGTATAAATATAAAAACATTTATAACATAATCCCACCAAACTGCCTACTCTCTATCAAGAACTCTTAAGGGTCTGATATTTTATTCTACTTGCAAGGTAAAAAGTTAGCCTGCCACAGTTTTATGGCTGATGGTAGAAGATACAAGACCACTGTATCAAAGACAAAGCAATACAGGTATCCATAATACCAACACTCTTGTTGGTTCTCAGAGCCCCAATTTCTATAGAATGGCACGCTAAAAGCTAGGTGACCTCTGTATATGAAGTGTATGTTTATAGGACAGAAATATCAAGCTTAGGGAACTCAAATCTATGATAGTAGGCAGTGAGTCTACTTGATCTTGGTCCAAGAGGGAGACATCATCTTTATTATACTCTACAGTAAACAAATCCACACTTATCTCTGGAGGAAGACATTATCTTTATCTTCCAAAGCTGTGTGCCATACAAACATGCTTGAAAAGATAGTCTGGAACAAAAGGACTCAGTATCTCTGCTTGTAAGATGTCTAGAAATGTAAGGGACCCAGGAAGAATTGCCTCCCAAAAATATCTTCTCTTTATTTCTACCTTGTCTTGGCTTCTGCCAAATTTTCCCATAAGTATGGCACTCTATCGGCCGCTGTGATTAATCTGACCAATTTAGGTTGGAACCAAAGCAGTTCAATTTGTCTCATGTGACACTTAAGAAAGGCTTCCAGTGACAGCTGAGCATTGACGTCAACTATGCCCCCTAGGATCCTGGACTCAATGAGTTGAATAAATCCAGAAACTACTGGTGTCTAACTTAGAAAGCCAGGTAACTTTCTCCTTAAAGTTTCTGTGCTGACTTTTCCATTTGGCCCAGGGCATTCATCTAGGTACAAAAGGATGACTGAGTGATTGCACAGACTCTGCCTTGGCTTGCAATGAGGACATCTAGGGTAATTTGATCATCTGTAACAACCCTGGCCAGTGAGTTTAGGCTGACTTGTATGCAGTTCAGGGCTCAGGTGGTGTCAGTGATTGTTTCAGCTAAAGTCAAAGATGAATTTAGACAAGCTTTTCTAACCAGACAACTCCCATCATTGGGAGAATTACCTGCAAGGTGTACACAAATAACAAGTCAGTTTCTCTCCAAGAGGCTCCTTCAAGTAACCAAGGGTAGCCTCATTTTGGAGAGATCCATGCACTCATCTGAGGGCTACTGGTAGTTTCTTTAAATTCTTGAATGTGCTATGACTATACCTAAAGTATAATCACCCCGTTTCCATTTAGGTACATATGGTGCGCTTGGAAAAAAGATTTTGTTCTAGAGCAAAATATGAGGCATAGAATCATGGTCAGCCTAAATAATTTGTGCTTTACTGCTCTATGTCTATATTTGTCTTGAGCTCAGAACCACGTTCTATCTTGTTTTATCGGATTGTTTGCAATGGACTATCTAGTTAAACACACTCTGCCTTTAATTTATGGCCTTACAGCCTCAAAGTCAGGGACTATTTGATAAGATGACTTAACAGAGCCTTTAAAGTTATTTTGCTGCCTCTACTGCTAATAGGAGCCCTGGGGGTGCAGTGGTTAAGAGCTCAGCTGCTAACCAAAAGGTCAGCAGTTCAAATCCACCAGCCGGGCAGTTCTACTCTGTCCTATAGGGTTGCTATGATACTTTGTCAGACATCTTTTACAAAATTTTACTAATTCTTATTCTACATACTTTGCACTACTCCCTCTTAATCTGCCTCCAGAAGGTGGGCTAAGATTAAAAACAAGGGGATGTACTGAGGCTAGAACTTTTGACATGATGAGGGATTTTGTGTTTTAGAATTTGCATTGTTCTTGGCCTCCCCTGGAGCTCAGGCTTCACATGTTGCCAGGATCTCTATTATAAATGAGACATGAGCTTATCTCTCAATTAGGAGATCTGGAGAATGCTAGGAAAAAGGAATAATAATGAAGTTTGTGGCTTAAGCTTTAGGTCCAAAGTATAATATCAATGTTTTGGGCTACACATAATTTAGCCAAATTCAGCAGGGTGAGATTTTAGAATTCTAATGCAGGTTTTTCTTACTGCAAAGCAGTCTTTATACCTTGGTATTTTATATCAAACTCAAAAAAATGACATAATTTAGGACAAGAACACTGACAGATACTGGGAACAACAGGAACTCATGTCCCCTATCCTTGGTCCACAGATTATCCCACTCTGCCTTGCCATCTTGAAGTTTTCACATTAGCAGACATAGGTTCGGTTTGTTAGATCATGTGTAGCTCGGATTTTAGTCTCCTTCCTTTTTCCCCAGAGTATTATGGGAAACATCAAAGCTTTTAATTGTTCTCAAAAGAGTATAAAATATATGTGAAACTCCTAAGAGTTTCCAAAGAATTTTTGCCTCATGCACTCATGCATAGTTGGGGACCAATGTATCCATTAATTCACCCATCGGTCTTAGCTTTTGCCAAGAAAGTCTTAGGTCAGGTAAATCTTGATGCTTTCAATTTTTCTTCCTTTCACTTAGCAAACAATCCCTCTGTAAGCCACAAGAAATGAATATCAAGTTAACCCACAAAAGACAGAGGGTTTTGTCAATCAACAGACAGAATTGTTCAACTTCAGATGTGATTTGCCCTGCTCAATTTACCTTTATCTTCGCAGAGCAACCTAGCGCAATGGTAATGGCGGAAGTGAATAGCCTTTAATTGGATTGGCCATTATGGATCCGAGAGCTGCCAATGTAGACTGAAAACGCTGTGCTCTTTGTCTTTTCCAAGATAAAAATATACTTCAAAAATAAAATGGAGTTGCTTGATGTCCATTATTAGCTCAACAAGATTCATTTTCAATGGCAGGACTTAGTGCCACCTTCACATGGTCTCTTTTCAAAGGAGGTCCTTCCTAGCCATTAAGAAAAAATGACAAAGCTTCCCTTCTGCTTTCCTCCCAAGTTGATTTTTAAATGTAACCAAGGGGAATGTAAAAGCTTCTTAAATGGAAGAAAAGAAACTCAGCCCAAATGACTCTGATTAATCCTTGGTGTTTCAACTTTCTCATCTGCAAATTAAAGAATCGAATTATCTACGAAAACCACCACAATGCGTTGTTGTGAGAATTAAATGAAATAATGTGTATGAGGGTGCTTTGTAACTTGGAAATCCTTCTGTTAATGTATGAATTAATATATTGTTTACTGTCATTTAATCAAACCTTCCAAACATCTTGAAAGAAGGTTTGAAACATTTCCCACTCTTTTTAAGCCCCTAGATTCTTCTCACCTTTTAATTCCATTTGGGGTATAAAATTGCTCAATTCTTACCCTGAAATAATGAGTAATTTTAGCATAGCCATTAGCAAAACTTCATAGACAACTGTCTTAGTCATCTAGTACTGCTATAACAGAAATACCACATGTGGATGGTTTTAACGAAGAGAAATTTATTTCCTCACAGTCAAAGTAGGCTAAAAGTCCACTTTCAGGGTGTCAGCTCCAGGGGAAGGCTTTCTCTCTCTGTTGGCCTTCTCATCAGTGTTCCCCTGGACTAGGAACTTCGCGGCGCAGGAACCCCGGTCCAAAGGACGCACTCTGCTCCCGGCACTGCCTTCTTGATGGTATGAGGTCCCCCTGTCTCACTGCTCGCTTCTGTCTTTTATATCTCAAGAGACTGCCTCAGGACACAGTCCAGTCTTGTAGATCCAGTCCTGCCTTACTAACACAACTGCCACCCATCCTCCCTCATTAACATCATAGAAGCAGGTTTACAACATACAGGAAAATCACACAGTACCAGGAATCAGGGCCTAGCCAAATTGGTACACACATTTTTGGGGGGACATAATTCAAACCATGACAACAACCTTGTGTGAAATTCTATA
Organism: Trichechus manatus latirostris; assembly: GCF_000243295.1. Lineage (NCBI taxonomy): Eukaryota > Metazoa > Chordata > Mammalia > Sirenia > Trichechidae > Trichechus > Trichechus manatus. The sequence continues at coordinate 33,513,602 of NW_004443942.1, forward strand.
ACCCTAGAAATTTCATCCTATTCCATTCCAATAGGTAATAGAGTGTACTCTTGAGTTGACTGTGTTGAAAAGGACCTGAAAGGATGAGAAGATTGTCTGAAAATGGCAAACTGGTGGAGAACTCCCTATTATCTATGTTACAAGCTTCTTCAAGTAGGCTGTGGGAAAACAGATGATTGTTCTGTCAACTGAGCTATATTATGGTAGGCAATTAAACTTCATGTTATGCTAACTAGAACTAAACTATAGACGACTATTAATACAAGAGTGTCTGTGCATCTGTGTGTACACATGTGCATGTACACAAGTGTGTGCGTGTGTGTGTGTGTGTGTGTGTGTGTGTGTGTATGTGTGAATGAGAGAGAAAGAGACACGGAGGGAGGGAGTGGGGGAGGGAGGGAGGGAGGAAGGAAGGAAGGAAGGAAGACTGGCCTTGGGTAATTCAACTAAATTTACACATATTTGCTAAGTGCCTGACATTTACAAGGAGCTGAGAATACAAACATAAATAAGAAATATTCCTGGCCCTCAAACATCTTTTGAACTAGAGGGCAAATCAGAGAATTCCTTTGACAGTTCTGAAGTTCTTAAATGAGATGGTTAGACCATGTGATATTTAAAGTTTCCTCAATAGCTAAAATGGTGAGACTGTATTTGATTTTTACACTGGAATTTTCATTACAAGAAGAAATTAGTAATCTTGAGCAGGCTTGAGCATCAAGGAGGTCAAAGTCATCATAAAGGAAAATGGGCACCTCTTCCCTCCCAAGAAGGACCAGATTAACCAAAACTAACTCTTCAGGATTAGACTATATACTTTTAGTCATCAGGAATAAATAAGAAAATACTTTAGTGGGAAATAATTGGTGGGTATCATTTCCTTTATTTAATTGTATTTCAGGTGAGGTTTACAGAACAAATAGTTTCTCACGAAACAGTAGTACACATATTGTTTTATGACATTGGTCAACAACCCCACGACATGTCAACCCTCTCCCTTCTTGACCGTTTTTTCTTTTTTGTTGGTGAAAATATACATAGCCAAAAATACACCATTTCAAAAATTTCTACATGCACACTTCAGTGACATCGACTATGCGCTTCCAATTGTGCTGCTATTCTCACTTTGGATGAAAGTTTACAGAACAAAATAGTTTCTCATTAAACAGTACAAGTTGCCCTATAACAATGGTTAACAACCTCACAACACATCAACACTATCCTTACTCAACCTTGGGTTCCCTATCACTAGCTTTCCTGTCCACTTCTGCCTTCTAGCGCTTGTCCCTGGACTGCTGTGCCTCATTAGTCCCATTTGGTTTTATGGGGCTGTCCCCTCACCGGCTAAACAGTGAACCTCAGAAGTGACTTCACCACTGAGCTAAAAGGGTGTCTGGGGGCCATACTCTTGGGGTTTCTCCAGTCTCCTTTAGGCCAGTAAATCTGGTCTTTTTTTTTTTGTGAGTTAGAATTTTGTTCTACATCCTTCTCCAGCTCTGTCCAGAACCCTCTGTTGTGATCC